>NW_028167494.1:0-362589 GCF_963513975.1 Fringilla coelebs | reverse complement strand
GCAGAAGACTGGCACTGAGCGTGCAGCTTTCCAGCGGAGAGAAAAAGCTACTTTAACACTCTGCAAGCCTTTCCACTCCCAAAAACATGCACATGGAAGGAGCTGCTGCAAAACCGATGCTGTGCTCGCTGCTGCTCCTCCTGAAGCTCTGGCTGCTAAATCTGAGGCTTTCCTTCCAATTTCAAGCTGCAAAGCACTTGCTGAATTCCAGGGAAAGCCCGGGAGGCATTTGCTGTGCTGGCACACTTTCTCCTTCCTAGACAGAGTGGAAAAGCTTTTCCCTGCCGTGTAGGCGACAAGAGACGCATTAGACGGCGATCCGGAGCTGTCCGAAGGTAAGCGCCTGTTGCCGGCCTCTTTCGGCACAAGCCCCGCTCCGGAGCGCACCGCGGCCGGCAGGATGCTCTCTGCCGGCGAAGGTGCCGCTTCTCCGGCAAGGAAGCCTCTGCCGCTTCTCCAGCACACGGAGAGCGTGCTAGCTGCTGAAACGTGAAGAAAGAAGCTGCAGAACACTGGCACTGAGCGTGCAGCTTTCCAGCGGAGAGAAAAAGCTACTTTAACACTCTGCAAGCCTTTCCACTCCCAAAAACATGCACATGGAAGGAGCTGCTGCAAAACCGATGCTGTGCTCGCTGCTGCTCCTCCTGAAGCTCTGGCTGCTAAATCTGAGGCTTTCCTTCCAATTTCAAGCTGCAAAGCACTTGCTGAATTCCAGGGAAAGTCCGGGAGGCATTTGCTGTGCTGGCACACTTTCTCCTTCCTAGACAGAGTGGAAAAGCTTTTCCCTGCCGTGTAGGCGACAAGAGACGCATTAGACGGCGATCCGGAGCTGTCCGAAGGTAAGCGCCTGTTGCCGGCCTCTTTCGGCACAAGCCCCCGCTCCGGAGCGCACCGCGGCCGGCAGGATGCTCTCTGCCGGCGAAGGTGCCGCTTCTCCGGCAAGGAAGCCTCTGCCGCTTCTCCAGCACACGGAGAGCGTGCTAGCTGCTGAAACGTGAAGAAAGAAGCTGCAGAAGACTGGCACTGAGCGTGCAGCTTTCCAGCGGAGAGAAAAAGCTACTTTAACACTCTGCAAGCCTTTCCACTCCCAAAAACATGCACATGGAAGGAGCTGCTGCAAAACCGATGCTGTGCTCGCTGCTGCTCCTCCTGAAGCTCTGGCTGCTAAATCTGAGGCTTTCCTTCCAATTTCAAGCTGCAAAGCACTTGCTGAATTGCAGGGAAAGTCCGGGAGGCATTTGCTGTGCTGGCACACTTTCTCCTTCCTAGACAGAGTGGAAAAGCTTTTCCCTGCCGTGTAGGCGACAAGAGACGCATTAGACGGCGATCCGGAGCTGTCCGAAGGTAAGCGCCTGTTGCCGGCCTCTTTCGGCACAAGCCCCCGCTCCGGAGCGCACCGCGGCCGGCAGGATGCTCTCTGCCGGCGAAGGTGCCGCTTCTCCGGCAAGGAAGCCTCTGCCGCTTCTCCAGCACACGGAGAGCGTGCTAGCTGCTGAAACGTGAAGAAAGAAGCTGCAGAAGACTGGCACTGAGCGTGCAGCTTTCCAGCGGAGAGAAAAAGCTACTTTAACACTCTGCAAGCCTTTCCACTCCCAAAAACATGCACATGGAAGGAGCTGCTGCAAAACCGATGCTGTGCTCGCTGCTGCTCCTCCTGAAGCTCTGGCTGCTAAATCTGAGGCTTTCCTTCCAATTTCAAGCTGCAAAGCACTTGCTGAATTCCAGGGAAAGCCCGGGAGGCATTTGCTGTGCTGGCACACTTTCTCCTTCCTAGACAGAGTGGAAAAGCTTTTCCCTGCCGTGTAGGCGACAAGAGACGCATTAGACGGCGATCCGGAGCTGTCCGAAGGTAAGCGCCTGTTGCCGGCCTCTTTCGGCACAAGCCCCCGCTCCGGAGCGCACCGCGGCCGGCAGGATGCTCTCTGCCGGCGAAGGTGCCGCTTCTCCGGCAAGGAAGCCTCTGCCGCTTCTCCAGCACACGGAGAGCGTGCTAGCTGCTGAAACGTGAAGAAAGAAGCTGCAGAAGACTGGCACTGAGCGTGCAGCTTTCCAGCGGAGAGAAAAAGCTACTTTAACACTCTGCAAGCCTTTCCACTCCCAAAAACATGCACATGGAAGGAGCTGCTGCAAAACCGATGCTGTGCTCGCTGCTGCTCCTCCTGAAGCTCTGGCTGCTAAATCTGAGGCTTTCCTTCCAATTTCAAGCTGCAAAGCACTTGCTGAATTCCAGGGAAAGTCCGGGAGGCATTTGCTGTGCTGGCACACTTTCTCCTTCCTAGACAGAGTGGAAAAGCTTTTCCCTGCCGTGTAGGCGACAAGAGGCGCATTAGACGGCGATCCGGAGCTGTCCGAAGGTAAGCGCCTGTTGCCGGCCTCTTTCGGCACAAGCCCCCGCTCCGGAGCGCACCGCGGCCGGCAGGATGCTCTCTGCCGGCGAAGGTGCCGCTTCTCCGGCAAGGAAGCCTCTGCCGCTTCTCCAGCACACGGAGAGCGTGCTAGCTGCTGAAACGTGAAGAAAGAAGCTGCAGAAGACTGGCACTGAGCGTGCAGCTTTCCAGCGGAGAGAAAAAGCTACTTTAACACTCTGCAAGCCTTTCCACTCCAAAAACATGCACATGGAAGGAGCTGCTGCAAAACCGATGCTGTGCTCGCTGCTGCTCCTCCTGAAGCTCTGGCTGCTAAATCTGAGGCTTTCCTTCCAATTTCAAGCTGCAAAGCACTTGCTGAATTCCAGGGAAAGTCCGGGAGGCATTTGCTGTGCTGGCACACTTTCTCCTTCCTAGACAGAGTGGAAAAGCTTTTCCCTGCCGTGTAGGCGACAAGAGACGCATTAGACGGCGATCCGGAGCTGTCCGAAGGTAAGCGCCTGTTGCCGGCCTCTTTCGGCACAAGCCCCCGCTCCGGAGCGCACCGCGGCCGGCAGGATGCTCTCTGCCGGCGAAGGTGCCGCTTCTCCGGCAAGGAAGCCTCTGCCGCTTCTCCAGCACACGGAGAGCGTGCTAGCTGCTGAAACGTGAAGAAAGAAGCTGCAGAACACTGGCACTGAGCGTGCAGCTTTCCAGCGGAGAGAAAAAGCTACTTTAACACTCTGCAAGCCTTTCCACTCCCAAAAACATGCACATGGAAGGAGCTGCTGCAAAACCGATGCTGTGCTCGCTGCTGCTCCTCCTGAAGCTCTGGCTGCTAAATCTGAGGCTTTCCTTCCAATTTCAAGCTGCAAAGCACTTGCTGAATTCCAGGGAAAGTCCGGGAGGCATTTGCTGTGCTGGCACACTTTCTCCTTCCTAGACAGAGTGGAAAAGCTTTTCCCTGCCGTGTAGGCGACAAGAGACGCATTAGACGGCGATCCGGAGCTGTCCGAAGGTAAGCGCCTGTTGCCGGCCTCTTTCGGCACAAGCCCCCGCTCCGGAGCGCACCGCGGCCGGCAGGATGCTCTCTGCCGGCGAAGGTGCCGCTTCTCCGGCAAGGAAGCCTCTGCCGCTTCTCCAGCACACGGAGAGCGTGCTAGCTGCTGAAACGTGAAGAAAGAAGCTGCAGAACACTGGCACTGAGCGTGCAGCTTTCCAGCGGAGAGAAAAAGCTACTTTAACACTCTGCAAGCCTTTCCACTCCCAAAAACATGCACATGGAAGGAGCTGCTGCAAAACCGATGCTGTGCTCGCTGCTGCTCCTCCTGAAGCTCTGGCTGCTAAATCTGAGGCTTTCCTTCCAATTTCAAGCTGCAAAGCACTTGCTGAATTCCAGGGAAAGTCCGGGAGGCATTTGCTGTGCTGGCACACTTTCTCCTTCCTAGACAGAGTGGAAAAGCTTTTCCCTGCCGTGTAGGCGACAAGAGGCGCATTAGACGGCGATCCGGAGCTGTCCGAAGGTAAGCGCCTGTTGCCGGCCTCTTTCGGCACAAGCCCCCGCTCCGGAGCGCACCGCGGCCGGCAGGATGCTCTCTGCCGGCGAAGGTGCCGCTTCTCCGGCAAGGAAGCCTCTGCCGCTTCTCCAGCACACGGAGAGCGTGCTAGCTGCTGAAACGTGAAGAAAGAAGCTGCAGAAGACTGGCACTGAGCGTGCAGCTTTCCAGCGGAGAGAAAAAGCTACTTTAACACTCTGCAAGCCTTTCCACTCCCAAAAACATGCACATGGAAGGAGCTGCTGCAAAACCGATGCTGTGCTCGCTGCTGCTCCTCCTGAAGCTCTGGCTGCTAAATCTGAGGCTTTCCTTCCAATTTCAAGCTGCAAAGCACTTGCTGAATTCCAGGGAAAGTCCGGGAGGCATTTGCTGTGCTGGCACACTTTCTCCTTCCTAGACAGAGTGGAAAAGCTTTTCCCTGCCGTGTAGGCGACAAGAGACGCATTAGACGGCGATCCGGAGCTGTCCGAAGGTAAGCGCCTGTTGCCGGCCTCTTTCGGCACAAGCCCCCGCTCCGGAGCGCACCGCGGCCGGCAGGATGCTCTCTGCCGGCGAAGGTGCCGCTTCTCCGGCAAGGAAGCCTCTGCCGCTTCTCCAGCACACGGAGAGCGTGCTAGCTGCTGAAACGTGAAGAAAGAAGCTGCAGAACACTGGCACTGAGCGTGCAGCTTTCCAGCGGAGAGAAAAAGCTACTTTAACACTCTGCAAGCCTTTCCACTCCCAAAAACATGCACATGGAAGGAGCTGCTGCAAAACCGATGCTGTGCTCGCTGCTGCTCCTCCTGAAGCTCTGGCTGCTAAATCTGAGGCTTTCCTTCCAATTTCAAGCTGCAAAGCACTTGCTGAATTCCAGGGAAAGTCCGGGAGGCATTTGCTGTGCTGGCACACTTTCTCCTTCCTAGACAGAGTGGAAAAGCTTTTCCCTGCCGTGTAGGCGACAAGAGACGCATTAGACGGCGATCCGGAGCTGTCCGAAGGTAAGCGCCTGTTGCCGGCCTCTTTCGGCACAAGCCCCCGCTCCGGAGCGCACCGCGGCCGGCAGGATGCTCTCTGCCGGCGAAGGTGCCGCTTCTCCGGCAAGGAAGCCTCTGCCGCTTCTCCAGCACACGGAGAGCGTGCTAGCTGCTGAAACGTGAAGAAAGAAGCTGCAGAAGACTGGCACTGAGCGTGCAGCTTTCCAGCGGAGAGAAAAAGCTACTTTAACACTCTGCAAGCCTTTCCACTCCCAAAAACATGCACATGGAAGGAGCTGCTGCAAAACCGATGCTGTGCTCGCTGCTGCTCCTCCTGAAGCTCTGGCTGCTAAATCTGAGGCTTTCCTTCCAATTTCAAGCTGCAAAGCACTTGCTGAATTGCAGGGAAAGTCCGGGAGGCATTTGCTGTGCTGGCACACTTTCTCCTTCCTAGACAGAGTGGAAAAGCTTTTCCCTGCCGTGTAGGCGACAAGAGACGCATTAGACGGCGATCCGGAGCTGTCCGAAGGTAAGCGCCTGTTGCCGGCCTCTTTCGGCACAAGCCCCCGCTCCGGAGCGCACCGCGGCCGGCAGGATGCTCTCTGCCGGCGAAGGTGCCGCTTCTCCGGCAAGGAAGCCTCTGCCGCTTCTCCAGCACACGGAGAGCGTGCTAGCTGCTGAAACGTGAAGAAAGAAGCTGCAGAAGACTGGCACTGAGCGTGCAGCTTTCCAGCGGAGAGAAAAAGCTACTTTAACACTCTGCAAGCCTTTCCACTCCCAAAAACATGCACATGGAAGGAGCTGCTGCAAAACCGATGCTGTGCTCGCTGCTGCTCCTCCTGAAGCTCTGGCTGCTAAATCTGAGGCTTTCCTTCCAATTTCAAGCTGCAAAGCACTTGCTGAATTCCAGGGAAAGCCCGGGAGGCATTTGCTGTGCTGGCACACTTTCTCCTTCCTAGACAGAGTGGAAAAGCTTTTCCCTGCCGTGTAGGCGACAAGAGACGCATTAGACGGCGATCCGGAGCTGTCCGAAGGTAAGCGCCTGTTGCCGGCCTCTTTCGGCACAAGCCCCCGCTCCGGAGCGCACCGCGGCCGGCAGGATGCTCTCTGCCGGCGAAGGTGCCGCTTCTCCGGCAAGGAAGCCTCTGCCGCTTCTCCAGCACACGGAGAGCGTGCTAGCTGCTGAAACGTGAAGAAAGAAGCTGCAGAAGACTGGCACTGAGCGTGCAGCTTTCCAGCGGAGAGAAAAAGCTACTTTAACACTCTGCAAGCCTTTCCACTCCCAAAAACATGCACATGGAAGGAGCTGCTGCAAAACCGATGCTGTGCTCGCTGCTGCTCCTCCTGAAGCTCTGGCTGCTAAATCTGAGGCTTTCCTTCCAATTTCAAGCTGCAAAGCACTTGCTGAATTCCAGGGAAAGTCCGGGAGGCATTTGCTGTGCTGGCACACTTTCTCCTTCCTAGACAGAGTGGAAAAGCTTTTCCCTGCCGTGTAGGCGACAAGAGGCGCATTAGACGGCGATCCGGAGCTGTCCGAAGGTAAGCGCCTGTTGCCGGCCTCTTTCGGCACAAGCCCCCGCTCCGGAGCGCACCGCGGCCGGCAGGATGCTCTCTGCCGGCGAAGGTGCCGCTTCTCCGGCAAGGAAGCCTCTGCCGCTTCTCCAGCACACGGAGAGCGTGCTAGCTGCTGAAACGTGAAGAAAGAAGCTGCAGAAGACTGGCACTGAGCGTGCAGCTTTCCAGCGGAGAGAAAAAGCTACTTTAACACTCTGCAAGCCTTTCCACTCCCAAAAACATGCACATGGAAGGAGCTGCTGCAAAACCGATGCTGTGCTCGCTGCTGCTCCTCCTGAAGCTCTGGCTGCTAAATCTGAGGCTTTCCTTCCAATTTCAAGCTGCAAAGCACTTGCTGAATTCCAGGGAAAGTCCGGGAGGCATTTGCTGTGCTGGCACACTTTCTCCTTCCTAGACAGAGTGGAAAAGCTTTTCCCTGCCGTGTAGGCGACAAGAGACGCATTAGACGGCGATCCGGAGCTGTCCGAAGGTAAGCGCCTGTTGCCGGCCTCTTTCGGCACAAGCCCCCGCTCCGGAGCGCACCGCGGCCGGCAGGATGCTCTCTGCCGGCGAAGGTGCCGCTTCTCCGGCAAGGAAGCCTCTGCCGCTTCTCCAGCACACGGAGAGCGTGCTAGCTGCTGAAACGTGAAGAAAGAAGCTGCAGAAGACTGGCACTGAGCGTGCAGCTTTCCAGCGGAGAGAAAAAGCTACTTTAACACTCTGCAAGCCTTTCCACTCCCAAAAACATGCACATGGAAGGAGCTGCTGCAAAACCGATGCTGTGCTCGCTGCTGCTCCTCCTGAAGCTCTGGCTGCTAAATCTGAGGCTTTCCTTCCAATTTCAAGCTGCAAAGCACTTGCTGAATTCCAGGGAAAGTCCGGGAGGCATTTGCTGTGCTGGCACACTTTCTCCTTCCTAGACAGAGTGGAAAAGCTTTTCCCTGCCGTGTAGGCGACAAGAGACGCATTAGACGGCGATCCGGAGCTGTCCGAAGGTAAGCGCCTGTTGCCGGCCTCTTTCGGCACAAGCCCCCGCTCCGGAGCGCACCGCGGCCGGCAGGATGCTCTCTGCCGGCGAAGGTGCCGCTTCTCCGGCAAGGAAGCCTCTGCCGCTTCTCCAGCACACGGAGAGCGTGCTAGCTGCTGAAACGTGAAGAAAGAAGCTGCAGAAGACTGGCACTGAGCGTGCAGCTTTCCAGCGGAGAGAAAAAGCTACTTTAACACTCTGCAAGCCTTTCCACTCCCAAAAACATGCACATGGAAGGAGCTGCTGCAAAACCGATGCTGTGCTCGCTGCTGCTCCTCCTGAAGCTCTGGCTGCTAAATCTGAGGCTTTCCTTCCAATTTCAAGCTGCAAAGCACTTGCTGAATTGCAGGGAAAGTCCGGGAGGCATTTGCTGTGCTGGCACACTTTCTCCTTCCTAGACAGAGTGGAAAAGCTTTTCCCTGCCGTGTAGGCGACAAGAGACGCATTAGACGGCGATCCGGAGCTGTCCGAAGGTAAGCGCCTGTTGCCGGCCTCTTTCGGCACAAGCCCCCGCTCCGGAGCGCACCGCGGCCGGCAGGATGCTCTCTGCCGGCGAAGGTGCCGCTTCTCCGGCAAGGAAGCCTCTGCCGCTTCTCCAGCACACGGAGAGCGTGCTAGCTGCTGAAACGTGAAGAAAGAAGCTGCAGAAGACTGGCACTGAGCGTGCAGCTTTCCAGCGGAGAGAAAAAGCTACTTTAACACTCTGCAAGCCTTTCCACTCCCAAAAACATGCACATGGAAGGAGCTGCTGCAAAACCGATGCTGTGCTCGCTGCTGCTCCTCCTGAAGCTCTGGCTGCTAAATCTGAGGCTTTCCTTCCAATTTCAAGCTGCAAAGCACTTGCTGAATTCCAGGGAAAGCCCGGGAGGCATTTGCTGTGCTGGCACACTTTCTCCTTCCTAGACAGAGTGGAAAAGCTTTTCCCTGCCGTGTAGGCGACAAGAGACGCATTAGACGGCGATCCGGAGCTGTCCGAAGGTAAGCGCCTGTTGCCGGCCTCTTTCGGCACAAGCCCCCGCTCCGGAGCGCACCGCGGCCGGCAGGATGCTCTCTGCCGGCGAAGGTGCCGCTTCTCCGGCAAGGAAGCCTCTGCCGCTTCTCCAGCACACGGAGAGCGTGCTAGCTGCTGAAACGTGAAGAAAGAAGCTGCAGAAGACTGGCACTGAGCGTGCAGCTTTCCAGCGGAGAGAAAAAGCTACTTTAACACTCTGCAAGCCTTTCCACTCCCAAAAACATGCACATGGAAGGAGCTGCTGCAAAACCGATGCTGTGCTCGCTGCTGCTCCTCCTGAAGCTCTGGCTGCTAAATCTGAGGCTTTCCTTCCAATTTCAAGCTGCAAAGCACTTGCTGAATTCCAGGGAAAGTCCGGGAGGCATTTGCTGTGCTGGCACACTTTCTCCTTCCTAGACAGAGTGGAAAAGCTTTTCCCTGCCGTGTAGGCGACAAGAGACGCATTAGACGGCGATCCGGAGCTGTCCGAAGGTAAGCGCCTGTTGCCGGCCTCTTTCGGCACAAGCCCCCGCTCCGGAGCGCACCGCGGCCGGCAGGATGCTCTCTGCCGGCGAAGGTGCCGCTTCTCCGGCAAGGAAGCCTCTGCCGCTTCTCCAGCACACGGAGAGCGTGCTAGCTGCTGAAACGTGAAGAAAGAAGCTGCAGAAGACTGGCACTGAGCGTGCAGCTTTCCAGCGGAGAGAAAAAGCTACTTTAACACTCTGCAAGCCTTTCCACTCCCAAAAACATGCACATGGAAGGAGCTGCTGCAAAACCGATGCTGTGCTCGCTGCTGCTCCTCCTGAAGCTCTGGCTGCTAAATCTGAGGCTTTCCTTCCAATTTCAAGCTGCAAAGCACTTGCTGAATTGCAGGGAAAGTCCGGGAGGCATTTGCTGTGCTGGCACACTTTCTCCTTCCTAGACAGAGTGGAAAAGCTTTTCCCTGCCGTGTAGGCGACAAGAGACGCATTAGACGGCGATCCGGAGCTGTCCGAAGGTAAGCGCCTGTTGCCGGCCTCTTTCGGCACAAGCCCCCGCTCCGGAGCGCACCGCGGCCGGCAGGATGCTCTCTGCCGGCGAAGGTGCCGCTTCTCCGGCAAGGAAGCCTCTGCCGCTTCTCCAGCACACGGAGAGCGTGCTAGCTGCTGAAACGTGAAGAAAGAAGCTGCAGAAGACTGGCACTGAGCGTGCAGCTTTCCAGCGGAGAGAAAAAGCTACTTTAACACTCTGCAAGCCTTTCCACTCCCAAAAACATGCACATGGAAGGAGCTGCTGCAAAACCGATGCTGTGCTCGCTGCTGCTCCTCCTGAAGCTCTGGCTGCTAAATCTGAGGCTTTCCTTCCAATTTCAAGCTGCAAAGCACTTGCTGAATTCCAGGGAAAGCCCGGGAGGCATTTGCTGTGCTGGCACACTTTCTCCTTCCTAGACAGAGTGGAAAAGCTTTTCCCTGCCGTGTAGGCGACAAGAGACGCATTAGACGGCGATCCGGAGCTGTCCGAAGGTAAGCGCCTGTTGCCGGCCTCTTTCGGCACAAGCCCCCGCTCCGGAGCGCACCGCGGCCGGCAGGATGCTCTCTGCCGGCGAAGGTGCCGCTTCTCCGGCAAGGAAGCCTCTGCCGCTTCTCCAGCACACGGAGAGCGTGCTAGCTGCTGAAACGTGAAGAAAGAAGCTGCAGAACACTGGCACTGAGCGTGCAGCTTTCCAGCGGAGAGAAAAAGCTACTTTAACACTCTGCAAGCCTTTCCACTCCCAAAAACATGCACATGGAAGGAGCTGCTGCAAAACCGATGCTGTGCTCGCTGCTGCTCCTCCTGAAGCTCTGGCTGCTAAATCTGAGGCTTTCCTTCCAATTTCAAGCTGCAAAGCACTTGCTGAATTCCAGGGAAAGTCCGGGAGGCATTTGCTGTGCTGGCACACTTTCTCCTTCCTAGACAGAGTGGAAAAGCTTTTCCCTGCCGTGTAGGCGACAAGAGACGCATTAGACGGCGATCCGGAGCTGTCCGAAGGTAAGCGCCTGTTGCCGGCCTCTTTCGGCACAAGCCCCCGCTCCGGAGCGCACCGCGGCCGGCAGGATGCTCTCTGCCGGCGAAGGTGCCGCTTCTCCGGCAAGGAAGCCTCTGCCGCTTCTCCAGCACACGGAGAGCGTGCTAGCTGCTGAAACGTGAAGAAAGAAGCTGCAGAACACTGGCACTGAGCGTGCAGCTTTCCAGCGGAGAGAAAAAGCTACTTTAACACTCTGCAAGCCTTTCCACTCCCAAAAACATGCACATGGAAGGAGCTGCTGCAAAACCGATGCTGTGCTCGCTGCTGCTCCTCCTGAAGCTCTGGCTGCTAAATCTGAGGCTTTCCTTCCAATTTCAAGCTGCAAAGCACTTGCTGAATTCCAGGGAAAGTCCGGGAGGCATTTGCTGTGCTGGCACACTTTCTCCTTCCTAGACAGAGTGGAAAAGCTTTTCCCTGCCGTGTAGGCGACAAGAGACGCATTAGATGGCGATCCGGAGCTGTCCGAAGGTAAGCGCCTGTTGCCGGCCTCTTTCGGCACAAGCCCCCGCTCCGGAGCGCACCGCGGCCGGCAGGATGCTCTCTGCCGGCGAAGGTGCCGCTTCTCCGGCAAGGAAGCCTCTGCCGCTTCTCCAGCACACGGAGAGCGTGCTAGCTGCTGAAACGTGAAGAAAGAAGCTGCAGAAGACTGGCACTGAGCGTGCAGCTTTCCAGCGGAGAGAAAAAGCTACTTTAACACTCTGCAAGCCTTTCCACTCCCAAAAACATGCACATGGAAGGAGCTGCTGCGAAACCGATGCTGTGCTCGCTGCTGCTCCTCCTGAAGCTCTGGCTGCTAAATCTGAGGCTTTCCTTCCAATTTGAAGCTGCAAAGCACTTGCTGAATTCCAGGGAAAGTCCGGGAGGCATTTGCTGTGCTGGCACACTTTCTCCTTCCTAGACAGAGTGGAAAAGCTTTTCCCTGCCGTGTAGGCGACAAGAGACGCATTAGACGGCGATCCGGAGCTGTCCGAAGGTAAGCGCCTGTTGCCGGCCTCTTTCGGCACAAGCCCCCGCTCCGGAGCGCACCGCGGCCGGCAGGATGCTCTCTGCCGGCGAAGGTGCCGCTTCTCCGGCAAGGAAGCCTCTGCCGCTTCTCCAGCACACGGAGAGCGTGCTAGCTGCTGAAACGTGAAGAAAGAAGCTGCAGAACACTGGCACTGAGCGTGCAGCTTTCCAGCGGAGAGAAAAAGCTACTTTAACACTCTGCAAGCCTTTCCACTCCCAAAAACATGCACATGGAAGGAGCTGCTGCGAAACCGATGCTGTGCTCGCTGCTGCTCCTCCTGAAGCTCTGGCTGCTAAATCTGAGGCTTTCCTTCCAATTTCAAGCTGCAAAGCACTTGCTGAATTCCAGGGAAAGCCCGGGAGGCATTTGCTGTGCTGGCACACTTTCTCCTTCCTAGACAGAGTGGAAAAGCTTTTCCCTGCCGTGTAGGCGACAAGAGACGCATTAGACGGCGATCCGGAGCTGTCCGAAGGTAAGCGCCTGTTGCCGGCCTCTTTCGGCACAAGCCCCCGCTCCGGAGCGCACCGCGGCCGGCAGGATGCTCTCTGCCGGCGAAGGTGCCGCTTCTCCGGCAAGGAAGCCTCTGCCGCTTCTCCAGCACACGGAGAGCGTGCTAGCTGCTGAAACGTGAAGAAAGAAGCTGCAGAAGACTGGCACTGAGCGTGCAGCTTTCCAGCGGAGAGAAAAAGCTACTTTAACACTCTGCAAGCCTTTCCACTCCCAAAAACATGCACATGGAAGGAGCTGCTGCAAAACCGATGCTGTGCTCGCTGCTGCTCCTCCTGAAGCTCTGGCTGCTAAATCTGAGGCTTTCCTTCCAATTTCAAGCTGCAAAGCACTTGCTGAATTCCAGGGAAAGCCCGGGAGGCATTTGCTGTGCTGGCACACTTTCTCCTTCCTAGACAGAGTGGAAAAGCTTTTCCCTGCCGTGTAGGCGACAAGAGACGCATTAGACGGCGATCCGGAGCTGTCCGAAGGTAAGCGCCTGTTGCCGGCCTCTTTCGGCACAAGCCCCCGCTCCGGAGCGCACCGCGGCCGGCAGGATGCTCTCTGCCGGCGAAGGTGCCGCTTCTCCGGCAAGGAAGCCTCTGCCGCTTCTCCAGCACACGGAGAGCGTGCTAGCTGCTGAAACGTGAAGAAAGAAGCTGCAGAAGACTGGCACTGAGCGTGCAGCTTTCCAGCGGAGAGAAAAAGCTACTTTAACACTCTGCAAGCCTTTCCACTCCCAAAAACATGCACATGGAAGGAGCTGCTGCAAAACCGATGCTGTGCTCGCTGCTGCTCCTCCTGAAGCTCTGGCTGCTAAATCTGAGGCTTTCCTTCCAATTTCAAGCTTCAAAGCACTTGCTGAATTCCAGGGAAAGCCCGGGAGGCATTTGCTGTGCTGGCACACTTTCTCCTTCCTAGACAGAGTGGAAAAGCTTTTCCCTGCCGTGTAGGCGACAAGAGACGCATTAGACGGCGATCCGGAGCTGTCCGAAGGTAAGCGCCTGTTGCCGGCCTCTTTCGGCACAAGCCCCCGCTCCGGAGCGCACCGCGGCCGGCAGGATGCTCTCTGCCGGCGAAGGTGCCGCTTCTCCGGCAAGGAAGCCTCTGCCGCGTCTCCAGCACACGGAGAGCGTGCTAGCTGCTGAAACGTGAAGAAAGAAGCTGCAGAAGACTGGCACTGAGCGTGCAGCTTTCCAGCGGAGAGAAAAAGCTACTTTAACACTCTGCAAGCCTTTCCACTCCCAAAAACATGCACATGGAAGGAGCTGCTGCAAAACCGATGCTGTGCTCGCTGCTGCTCCTCCTGAAGCTCTGGCTGCTAAATCTGAGGCTTTCCTTCCAATTTCAAGCTGCAAAGCACTTGCTGAATTCCAGGGAATGCCCGGGAGGCATTTGCTGTGCTGGCACACTTTCTCCTTCCTAGACAGAGTGGAAAAGCTTTTCCCTGCCGTGTAGGCGACAAGAGACGCATTAGACGGCGATCCGGAGCTGTCCGAAGGTAAGCGCCTGTTGCCGGCCTCTTTCGGCACAAGCCCCCGCTCCGGAGCGCACCGCGGCCGGCAGGATGCTCTCTGCCGGCGAAGGTGCCGCTTCTCCGGCAAGGAAGCCTCTGCCGCTTCTCAAGCACACGGAGAGCGTGCTAGCTGCTGAAACGTGAAGAAAGAAGCTGCAGAAGACTGGCACTGAGCGTGCAGCTTTCCAGCGGAGAGAAAAAGCTACTTTAACACTCTGCAAGCCTTTCCACTCCCAAAAACATGCACATGGAAGGAGCTGCTGCAAAACCGATGCTGTGCTCGCTGCTGCTCCTCCTGAAGCTCTGGCTGCTAAATCTGAGGCTTTCCTTCCAATTTCAAGCTGCAAAGCACTTGCTGAATTCCAGGGAAAGCCCGGGAGGCATTTGCTGTGCTGGCACACTTTCTCCTTCCTAGACAGAGTGGAAAAGCTTTTCCCTGCCGTGTAGGCGACAAGAGACGCATTAGACGGCGATCCGGAGCTGTCCGAAGGTAAGCGCCTGTTGCCGGCCTCTTTCGGCACAAGCCCCCGCTCCGGAGCGCACCGCGGCCGGCAGGATGCTCTCTGCCGGCGAAGGTGCCGCTTCTCCGGCAAGGAAGCCTCTGCCGCTTCTCCAGCACACGGAGAGCGTGCTAGCTGCTGAAACGTGAAGAAAGAAGCTGCAGAAGACTGGCACTGAGCGTGCAGCTTTCCAGCGGAGAGAAAAAGCTACTTTAACACTCTGCAAGCCTTTCCACTCCCAAAAACATGCACTTGGAAGGAGCTGCTGCAAAACCGATGCTGTGCTCGCTGCTGCTCCTCCTGAAGCTCTGGCTGCTAAATCTGAGGCTTTCCTTCCAATTTCAAGCTGCAAAGCACTTGCTGAATTCCAGGGAAAGTCCGGGAGGCATTTGCTGTGCTGGCACACTTTCTCCTTCCTAGACAGAGTGGAAAAGCTTTTCCCTGCCGTGTAGGCGACAAGAGACGCATTAGACGGCGATCCGGAGCTGTCCGAAGGTAAGCGCCTGTTGCCGGCCTCTTTCGGCACAAGCCCCCGCTCCGGAGCGCACCGCGGCCGGCAGGATGCTCTCTGCCGGCGAAGGTGCCGCTTCTCCGGCAAGGAAGCCTCTGCCGCTTCTCCAGCACACGGAGAGCGTGCTAGCTGCTGAAACGTGAAGAAAGAAGCTGCAGAACACTGGCACTGAGCGTGCAGCTTTCCAGCGGAGAGAAAAAGCTACTTTAACACTCTGCAAGCCTTTCCACTCCCAAAAACATGCACATGGAAGGAGCTGCTGCAAAAGCGATGCTGTGCTCGCTGCTGCTCCTCCTGAAGCTCTGGCTGCTAAATCTGAGGCTTTCCTTCCAATTTCAAGCTGCAAAGCACTTGCTGAATTCCAGGGAAAGTCCGGGAGGCATTTGCTGTGCTGGCACATCTTCTCCTTCCTAGACAGAGTGGAAAAGCTTTTCCCTGCCGTGTAGGCGACAAGAGACGCATTAGACGGCGATCCGGAGCTGTCCGAAGGTAAGCGCCTGTTGCCGGCCTCTTTCGGCACAAGCCCCCGCTCCGGAGCGCACCGCGGCCGGCAGGATGCTCTCTGCCGGCGAAGGTGCCGCTTCTCCGGCAAGGAAGCCTCTGCCGCTTCTCCAGCACACGGAGAGCGTGCTAGCTGCTGAAACGTGAAGAAAGAAGCTGCAGAAGACTGGCACTGAGCGTGCAGCTTTCCAGCGGAGAGAAAAAGCTACTTTAACACTCTGCAAGCCTTTCCACTCCCAAAAACATGCACATGGAAGGAGCTGCTGCAAAACCGATGCTGTGCTCGCTGCTGCTCCTCCTGAAGCTCTGGCTGCTAAATCTGAGGCTTTCCTTCCAATTTCAAGGTGCAAAGCACTTGCTGAATTCCAGGGAAAGTCCGGGAGGCATTTGCTGTGCTGGCACACTTTCTCCTTCCTAGACAGAGTGGAAAAGCTTTTCCCTGCCGTGTAGGCGACAAGAGACGCATTAGACGGCGATCCGGAGCTGTCCGAAGGTAAGCGCCTGTTGCCGGCCTCTTTCGGCACAAGCCCCCGCTCCGGAGCGCACCGCGGCCGGCAGGATGCTCTCTGCCGGCGAAGGTGCCGCTTCTCCGGCAAGGAAGCCTCTGCCGCTTCTCCAGCACACGGAGAGCGTGCTAGCTGCTGAAACGTGAAGAAAGAAGCTGCAGAAGACTGGCACTGAGCGTGCAGCTTTCCAGCGGAGAGAAAAAGCTACTTTAACACTCTGCAAGCCTTTCCACTCCCAAAAACATGCACATGGAAGGAGCTGCTGCAAAACCGATGCTGTGCTCGCTGCTGCTCCTCCTGAAGCTCTGGCTGCTAAATCTGAGGCTTTCCTTCCAATTTCAAGCTGCAAAGCACTTGCTGAATTCCAGGGAAAGTCCGGGAGGCATTTGCTGTGCTGGCACCCTTTCTCCTTCCTAGACAGAGTGGAAAAGCTTTTCCCTGCCGTGTAGGCGACAAGAGACGCATTAGACGGCGATCCGGAGCTGTCCGAAGGTAAGCGCCTGTTGCCGGCCTCTTTCGGCACAAGCCCCCGCTCCGGAGCGCACCGCGGCCGGCAGGATGCTCTCTGCCGGCGAAGGTGCCGCTTCTCCGGCAAGGAAGCCTCTGCCGCTTCTCCAGCACACGGAGAGCGTGCTAGCTGCTGAAACGTGAAGAAAGAAGCTGCAGAAGACTGGCACTGAGCGTGCAGCTTTCCAGCGGAGAGAAAAAGCTACTTCAACACTCTGCTAGCCTTTCCACTCCCAAAAACATGCACTTGGAAGGAGCTGCTGCAAAACCGATGCTGTGCTCGCTGCTGCTCCTCCTGAAGCTCTGGCTGCTAAATCTGAGGCTTTCCTTCCAATTTCAAGCTGCAAAGCACTTGCTGAATTCCAGGGAAAGTCCGGGAGGCATTTGCTGTGCTGGCACACTTTCTCCTTCCTAGACAGAGTGGAAAAGCTTTTCCCTGCCGTGTAGGCGACAAGAGACGCATTAGACGGCGATCCGGAGCTGTCCGAAGGTAAGCGCCTGTTGCCGGCCTCTTTCGGCACAAGCCCCCGCTCCGGAGCGCACCGCGGCCGGCAGGATGCTCTCTGCCGGCGAAGGTGCCGCTTCTCCGGCAAGGAAGCCTCTGCCGCTTCTCCAGCACACGGAGAGCGTGCTAGCTGCTGAAACGTGAAGAAAGAAGCTGCAGAACACTGGCACTGAGCGTGCAGCTTTCCAGCGGAGAGAAAAAGCTACTTTAACACTCTGCAAGCCTTTCCACTCCCAAAAGCATGCACATGGAAGGAGCTGCTGCAAAACCGATGCTGTGCTCGCTGCTGCTCCTCCTGAAGCTCTGGCTGCTAAATCTGAGGCTTTCCTTCCAATTTCAAGCTGCAAAGCACTTGCTGAATTGCAGGGAAAGTCCGGGAGGCATTTGCTGTGCTGGCACACTTTCTCCTTCCTAGACAGAGTGGAAAAGCTTTTCCCTGCCGTGTAGGCGACAAGAGACGCATTAGACGGCGATCCGGAGCTGTCCGAAGGTAAGCGCCTGTTGCCGGCCTCTTTCGGCACAAGCCCCCGCTCCGGAGCGCACCGCGGCCGGCAGGATGCTCTCTGCCGGCGAAGGTGCCGCTTCTCCGGCAAGGAAGCCTCTGCCGCTTCTCCAGCACACGGAGAGCGTGCTAGCTGCTGAAACGTGAAGAAAGAAGCTGCAGAAGACTGGCACTGAGCGTGCAGCTTTCCAGTGGAGAGAAAAAGCTACTTTAACACTCTGCAAGCCTTTCCACTCCCAAAAACATGCACATGGAAGGAGCTGCTGCAAAACCGATGCTGTGCTCGCTGCTGCTCCTCCTGAAGCTCTGGCTGCTAAATCTGAGGCTTTCCTTCCAATTTCAAGGTGCAAAGCACTTGCTGAATTCCAGGGAAAGTCCGGGAGGCATTTGCTGTGCTGGCACACTTTCTCCTTCCTAGACAGAGTGGAAAAGCTTTTCCCTGCCGTGTAGGCGACAAGAGACGCATTAGATGGCGATCCGGAGCTGTCCGAAGGTAAGCGCCTGTTGCCGGCCTCTTTCGGCACAAGCCCCCGCTCCGGAGCGCACCGCGGCCGGCAGGATGCTCTCTGCCGGCGAAGGTGCCGCTTCTCCGGCAAGGAAGCCTCTGCCGCTTCTCCAGCACACGGAGAGCGTGCTAGCTGCTGAAACGTGAAGAAAGAAGCTGCAGAAGACTGGCACTGAGCGTGCAGCTTTCCAGCGGAGAGAAAAAGCTACTTTAACACTCTGCAAGCCTTTCCACTCCCAAAAACATGCACATGGAAGGAGCTGCTGCAAAACCGATGCTGTGCTCGCTGCTGCTCCTCCTGAAGCTCTGGCTGCTAAATCTGAGGCTTTCCTTCCAATTTCAAGCTGCAAAGCACTTGCTGAATTCCAGGGAAAGTCCGGGAGGCATTTGCTGTGCTGGCACACTTTCTCCTTCCTAGACAGAGTGGAAAAGCTTTTCCCTGCCGTGTAGGCGACAAGAGACGCATTAGACGGCGATCCGGAGCTGTCCGAAGGTAAGCGCCTGTTGCCGGCCTCTTTCGGCACAAGCCCCCGCTCCGGAGCGCACCGCGGCCGGCAGGATGCTCTCTGCCGGCGAAGGTGCCGCTTCTCCGGCAAGGAAGCCTCTGCCGCTTCTCCAGCACACGGAGAGCGTGCTAGCTGCTGAAACGTGAAGAAAGAAGCTGCAGAAGACTGGCACTGAGCGTGCAGCTTTCCAGTGGAGAGAAAAAGCTACTTTAACACTCTGCAAGCCTTTCCACTCCCAAAAACATGCACATGGAAGGAGCTGCTGCAAAACCGATGCTGTGCTCGCTGCTGCTCCTCCTGAAGCTCTGGCTGCTAAATCTGAGGCTTTCCTTCCAATTTCAAGCTGCAAAGCACTTGCTGAATTCCAGGGAAAGTCCGGGAGGCATTTGCTGTGCTGGCACACTTTCTCCTTCCTAGACAGAGTGGAAAAGCTTTTCCCTGCCGTGTAGGCGACAAGAGACGCATTAGACGGCGATCCGGAGCTGTCCGAAGGTAAGCGCCTGTTGCCGGCCTCTTTCGGCACAAGCCCCCGCTCCGGAGCGCACCGCGGCCGGCAGGATGCTCTCTGCCGGCGAAGGTGCCGCTTCTCCGGCAAGGAAGCCTCTGCCGCTTCTCCAGCACACGGAGAGCGAGCTAGCTGCTGAAACGTGAAGAAAGAAGCTGCAGAACACTGGCACTGAGCGTGCAGCTTTCCAGCGGAGAGAAAAAGCTACTTTAACACTCTGCAAGCCTTTCAACTCCCAAAAACATGCACATGGAAGGAGCTGCTGCAAAACCGATGCTGTGCTCGCTGCTGCTCCTCCTGAAGCTCTGGCTGCTAAATCTGAGGCTTTCCTTCCAATTTCAAGCTGCAAAGCACTTGCTGAATTGCAGGGAAAGTCCGGGAGGCATTTGCTGTGCTGGCACACTTTCTCCTTCCTAGACAGAGTGGAAAAGCTTTTCCCTGCCGTGGAGGCGACAAGAGACGCATTAGACGGCGATCCGGAGCTGTCCGAAGGTAAGCGCCTGTTGCCGGCCTCTTTCGGCACAAGCCCCCGCTCCGGAGCGCACCGCGGCCGGCAGGATGCTCTCTGCCGGCGAAGGTGCCGCTTCTCCGGCAAGGAAGCCTCTGCCGCTTCTCCAGCACACGGAGAGCGTGCTAGCTGCTGAAACGTGAAGAAAGAAGCTGCAGAAGACTGGCACTGAGCGTGCAGCTTTCCAGCGGAGAGAAAAAGCTACTTTAACACTCTGCAAGCCTTTCCACTCCCAAAAACATGCACATGGAAGGAGCTGCTGCAAAAGCGATGCTGTGCTCGCTGCTGCTCCTCCTGAAGCTCTGGCTGCTAAATCTGAGGCTTTCCTTCCAATTTCAAGCTGCAAAGCACTTGCTGAATTCCAGGGAAAGTCCGGGAGGCATTTGCTGTGCTGGCACACTTTCTCCTTCCTAGACAGAGTGGAAAAGCTTTTCCCTGCCGTGTAGGCGACAAGAGACGCATTAGACGGCGATCCGGAGCTGTCCGAAGGTAAGCGCCTGTTGCCGGCCTCTTTCGGCACAAGCCCCCGCTCCGGAGCGCACCGCGGCCGGCAGGATGCTCTCTGCCGGCGAAGGTGCCGCTTCTCCGGCAAGGAAGCCTCTGCCGCTTCTCCAGCACACGGAGAGCGTGCTAGCTGCTGAAACGTGAAGAAAGAAGCTGCAGAACACTGGCACTGAGCGTGCAGCTTTCCAGCGGAGAGAAAAAGCTACTTCAACACTCTGCAAGCCTTTCCACTCCCAAAAACATGCACTTGGAAGGAGCTGCTGCAAAACCGATGCTGTGCTCGCTGCTGCTCCTCCTGAAGCTCTGGCTGCTAAATCTGAGGCTTTCCTTCCAATTTCAAGCTGCAAAGCACTTGCTGAATTGCAGGGAAAGTCCGGGAGGCATTTGCTGTGCTGGCACACTTTCTCCTTCCTAGACAGAGTGGAAAAGCTTTTCCCTGCCGTGTAGGCGACAAGAGACGCATTAGACGGCGATCCGGAGCTGTCCGAAGGTAAGCGCCTGTTGCCGGCCTCTTTCGGCACAAGCCCCCGCTCCGGAGCGCACCGCGGCCGGCAGGATGCTCTCTGCCGGCGAAGGTGCCGCTTCTCCGGCAAGGAAGCCTCTGCCGCTTCTCCAGCACACGGAGAGCGTGCTAGCTGCTGAAACGTGAAGAAAGAAGCTGCAGAAGACTGGCACTGAGCGTGCAGCTTTCCAGCGGAGAGAAAAAGCTACTTTAACACTCTGCAAGCCTTTCCACTCCCAAAAGCATGCACATGGAAGGAGCTGCTGCAAAACCGATGCTGTGCTCGCTGCTGCTCCTCCTGAAGCTCTGGCTGCTAAATCTGAGGCTTTCCTTCCAATTTCAAGCTGCAAAGCACTTGCTGAATTGCAGGGAAAGTCCGGGAGGCATTTGCTGTGCTGGCACACTTTCTCCTTCCTAGACAGAGTGGAAAAGCTTTTCCCTGCCGTGTAGGCGACAAGAGACGCATTAGACGGCGATCCGGAGCTGTCCGAAGGTAAGCGCCTGTTGCCGGCCTCTTTCGGCACAAGCCCCCGCTCCGGAGCGCACCGCGGCCGGCAGGATGCTCTCTGCCGGCGAAGGTGCCGCTTCTCCGGCAAGGAAGCCTCTGCCGCTTCTCCAGCACACGGAGAGCGTGCTAGCTGCTGAAACGTGAAGAAAGAAGCTGCAGAAGACTGGCACTGAGCGTGCAGCTTTCCAGTGGAGAGAAAAAGCTACTTTAACACTCTGCAAGCCTTTCCACTCCCAAAAACATGCACATGGAAGGAGCTGCTGCAAAACCGATGCTGTGCTCGCTGCTGCTCCTCCTGAAGCTCTGGCTGCTAAATCTGAGGCTTTCCTTCCAATTTCAAGCTGCAAAGCACTTGCTGAATTGCAGGGAAAGTCCGGGAGGCATTTGCTGTGCTGGCACACTTTCTCCTTCCTAGACAGAGTGGAAAAGCTTTTCCCTGCCGTGTAGGCGACAAGAGACGCATTAGACGGCGATCCGGAGCTGTCCGAAGGTAAGCGCCTGTTGCCGGCCTCTTTCGGCACAAGCCCCCGCTCCGGAGCGCACCGCGGCCGGCAGGATGCTCTCTGCCGGCGAAGGTGCCGCTTCTCCGGCAAGGAAGCCTCTGCCGCTTCTCCAGCACACGGAGAGCGAGCTAGCTGCTGAAACGTGAAGAAAGAAGCTGCAGAACACTGGCACTGAGCGTGCAGCTTTCCAGCGGAGAGAAAAAGCTACTTTAACACTCTGCAAGCCTTTCAACTCCCAAAAACATGCACATGGAAGGAGCTGCTGCAAAACCGATGCTGTGCTCGCTGCTGCTCCTCCTGAAGCTCTGGCTGCTAAATCTGAGGCTTTCCTTCCAATTTCAAGCTGCAAAGCACTTGCTGAATTGCAGGGAAAGTCCGGGAGGCATTTGCTGTGCTGGCACACTTTCTCCTTCCTAGACAGAGTGGAAAAGCTTTTCCCTGCCGTGTAGGCGACAAGAGACGCATTAGACGGCGATCCGGAGCTGTCCGAAGGTAAGCGCCTGTTGCCGGCCTCTTTCGGCACAAGCCCCCGCTCCGGAGCGCACCGCGGCCGGCAGGATGCTCTCTGCCGGCGAAGGTGCCGCTTCTCCGGCAAGGAAGCCTCTGCCGCTTCTCCAGCACACGGAGAGCGTGCTAGCTGCTGAAACGTGAAGAAAGAAGCTGCAGAAGACTGGCACTGAGCGTGCAGCTTTCCAGCGGAGAGAAAAAGCTACTTTAACACTCTGCAAGCCTTTCCACTCCCAAAAACATGCACATGGAAGGAGCTGCTGCAAAACCGATGCTGTGCTCGCTGCTGCTCCTCCTGAAGCTCTGGCTGCTAAATCTGAGGCTTTCCTTCCAATTTCAAGCTGCAAAGCACTTGCTGAATTCCAGGGAAAGCCCGGGAGGCATTTGCTGTGCTGGCACACTTTCTCCTTCCTAGACAGAGTGGAAAAGCTTTTCCCTGCCGTGTAGGCGACAAGAGACGCATTAGACGGCGATCCGGAGCTGTCCGAAGGTAAGCGCCTGTTGCCGGCCTCTTTCGGCACAAGCCCCCGCTCCGGAGCGCACCGCGGCCGGCAGGATGCTCTCTGCCGGCGAAGGTGCCGCTTCTCCGGCAAGGAAGCCTCTGCCGCTTCTCCAGCACACGGAGAGCGTGCTAGCTGCTGAAACGTGAAGAAAGAAGCTGCAGAAGACTGGCACTGAGCGTGCAGCTTTCCAGCGGAGAGAAAAAGCTACTTCAACACTCTGCAAGCCTTTCCACTCCCAAAAACATGCACTTGGAAGGAGCTGCTGCAAAACCGATGCTGTGCTCGCTGCTGCTCCTCCTGAAGCTCTGGCTGCTAAATCTGAGGCTTTCCTTCCAATTTCAAGCTGCAAAGCACTTGCTGAATTCCAGGGAAAGTCCGGGAGGCATTTGCTGTGCTGGCACACTTTCTCCTTCCTAGACAGAGTGGAAAAGCTTTTCCCTGCCGTGTAGGCGACAAGAGACGCATTAGACGGCGATCCGGAGCTGTCCGAAGGTAAGCGCCTGTTGCCGGCCTCTTTCGGCACAAGCCCCCGCTCCGGAGCGCACCGCGGCCGGCAGGATGCTCTCTGCCGGCGAAGGTGCCGCTTCTCCGGCAAGGAAGCCTCTGCCGCTTCTCCAGCACACGGAGAGCGAGCTAGCTGCTGAAACGTGAAGAAAGAAGCTGCAGAAGACTGGCACTGAGCGTGCAGCTTTCCAGCGGAGAGAAAAAGCTACTTTAACACTCTGCAAGCCTTTCCACTCCCAAAAACATGCACATGGAAGGAGCTGCTGCAAAACCGATGCTGTGCTCGCTGCTGCTCCTCCTGAAGCTCTGGCTGCTAAATCTGAGGCTTTCCTTCCAATTTCAAGCTGCAAAGCACTTGCTGAATTGCAGGGAAAGTCCGGGAGGCATTTGCTGTGCTGGCACACTTTCTCCTTCCTAGACAGAGTGGAAAAGCTTTTCCCTGCCGTGTAGGCGACAAGAGACGCATTAGACGGCGATCCGGAGCTGTCCGAAGGTAAGCGCCTGTTGCCGGCCTCTTTCGGCACAAGCCCCCGCTCCGGAGCGCACCGCGGCCGGCAGGATGCTCTCTGCCGGCGAAGGTGCCGCTTCTCCGGCAAGGAAGCCTCTGCCGCTTCTCCAGCACACGGAGAGCGTGCTAGCTGCTGAAACGTGAAGAAAGAAGCTGCAGAAGACTGGCACTGAGCGTGCAGCTTTCCAGCGGAGAGAAAAAGCTACTTTAACACTCTGCAAGCCTTTCCACTCCCAAAAGCATGCACATGGAAGGAGCTGCTGCAAAACCGATGCTGTGCTCGCTGCTGCTCCTCCTGAAGCTCTGGCTGCTAAATCTGAGGCTTTCCTTCCAATTTCAAGCTGCAAAGCACTTGCTGAATTGCAGGGAAAGTCCGGGAGGCATTTGCTGTGCTGGCACACTTTCTCCTTCCTAGACAGAGTGGAAAAGCTTTTCCCTGCCGTGTAGGCGACAAGAGACGCATTAGACGGCGATCCGGAGCTGTCCGAAGGTAAGCGCCTGTTGCCGGCCTCTTTCGGCACAAGCCCCCGCTCCGGAGCGCACCGCGGCCGGCAGGATGCTCTCTGCCGGCGAAGGTGCCGCTTCTCCGGCAAGGAAGCCTCTGCCGCTTCTCCAGCACACGGAGAGCGTGCTAGCTGCTGAAACGTGAAGAAAGAAGCTGCAGAAGACTGGCACTGAGCGTGCAGCTTTCCAGTGGAGAGAAAAAGCTACTTTAACACTCTGCAAGCCTTTCCACTCCCAAAAACATGCACATGGAAGGAGCTGCTGCGAAACCGATGCTGTGCTCGCTGCTGCTCCTCCTGAAGCTCTGGCTGCTAAATCTGAGGCTTTCCTTCCAATTTCAAGCTGCAAAGCACTTGCTGAATTGCAGGGAAAGTCCGGGAGGAATTTGCTGTGCTGGCACACTTTCTCCTTCCTAGACAGAGTGGAAAAGCTTTTCCCTGCCGTGTAGGCGACAAGAGACGCATTAGACGGCGATCCGGAGCTGTCCGAAGGTAAGCGCCTGTTGCCGGCCTCTTTCGGCACAAGCCCCCGCTCCGGAGCGCACCGCGGCCGGCAGGATGCTCTCTGCCGGCGAAGGTGCCGCTTCTCCGGCAAGGAAGCCTCTGCCGCTTCTCCAGCACACGGAGAGCGTGCTAGCTGCTGAAACGTGAAGAAAGAAGCTGCAGAAGACTGGCACTGAGCGTGCAGCTTTCCAGCGGAGAGAAAAAGCTACTTTAACACTCTGCAAGCCTTTCCACTCCCAAAAACATGCACATGGAAGGAGCTGCTGCAAAACCGATGCTGTGCTCGCTGCTGCTCCTCCTGAAGCTCTGGCTGCTAAATCTGAGGCTTTCCTTCCAATTTCAAGCTGCAAAGCACTTGGTGAATTCCAGGGAAAGTCCGGGAGGCATTTGCTGTGCTGGCACACTTTCTCCTTCCTAGACAGAGTGGAAAAGCTTTTCCCTGCCGTGTAGGCGACAAGAGACGCATGAGACGGCGATCCGGAGCTGTCCGAAGGTAAGCGCCTGTTGCCGGCCTCTTTCGGCACAAGCCCCCGCTCCGGAGCGCACCGCGGCCGGCAGGATGCTCTCTGCCGGCGAAGGTGCCGCTTCTCCGGCAAGGAAGCCTCTGCCGCTTCTCCAGCACACGGAGAGCGTGCTAGCTGCTGAAACGTGAAGAAAGAAGCTGCAGAACACTGGCACTGAGCGTGCAGCTTTCCAGTGGAGAGAAAAAGCTACTTTAACACTCTGCAAGCCTTTCCACTCCCAAAAACATGCACATGGAAGGAGCTGCTGCAAAACCGATGCTGTGCTCGCTGCTGCTCCTCCTGAAGCTCTGGCTGCTAAATCTGAGGCTTTCCTTCCAATTTCAAGCTGCAAAGCACTTGCTGAATTCCAGGGAAAGTCCGGGAGGCATTTGCTGTGCTGGCACACTTTCTCCTTCCTAGACAGAGTGGAAAAGCTTTTCCCTGCCGTGTAGGCGACAAGAGACGCATTAGACGGCGATCCGGAGCTGTCCGAAGGTAAGCGCCTGTTGCCGGCCTCTTTCGGCACAAGCCCCCGCTCCGGAGCGCACCGCGGCCGGCAGGATGCTCTCTGCCGGCGAAGGTGCCGCTTCTCCGGCAAGGAAGCCTCTGCCGCTTCTCCAGCACACGGAGAGCGTGCTAGCTGCTGAAACGTGAAGAAAGAAGCTGCAGAAGACTGGCACTGAGCGTGCAGCTTTCCAGCGGAGAGAAAAAGCTACTTTAACACTCTGCAAGCCTTTCCACTCCCAAAAGCATGCACATGGAAGGAGCTGCTGCAAAACCGATGCTGTGCTCGCTGCTGCTCCTCCTGAAGCTCTGGCTGCTAAATCTGAGGCTTTCCTTCCAATTTCAAGCTGCAAAGCACTTGCTGAATTCCAGGGAAAGTCCGGGAGGCATTTGCTGTGCTGGCACACTTTCTCCTTCCTAGACAGAGTGGAAAAGCTTTTCCCTGCCGTGTAGGCGACAAGAGACGCATTAGACGGCGATCCGGAGCTGTCCGAAGGTAAGCGCCTGTTGCCGGCCTCTTTCGGCACAAGCCCCCGCTCCGGAGCGCACCGCGGCCGGCAGGATGCTCTCTGCCGGCGAAGGTGCCGCTTCTCCGGCAAGGAAGCCTCTGCCGCTTCTCCAGCACACGGAGAGCGTGCTAGCTGCTGAAACGTGAAGAAAGAAGCTGCAGAAGACTGGCACTGAGCGTGCAGCTTTCCAGTGGAGAGAAAAAGCTACTTTAACACTCTGCAAGCCTTTCCACTCCCAAAAACATGCACATGGAAGGAGCTGCTGCAAAACCGATGCTGTGCTCGCTGCTGCTCCTCCTGAAGCTCTGGCTGCTAAATCTGAGGCTTTCCTTCCAATTTCAAGCTGCAAAGCACTTGCTGAATTCCAGGGAAAGTCCGGGAGGCATTTGCTGTGCTGGCACACTTTCTCCTTCCTAGACAGAGTGGAAAAGCTTTTCCCTGCCGTGTAGGCGACAAGAGACGCATTAGACGGCGATCCGGAGCTGTCCGAAGGTAAGCGCCTGTTGCCGGCCTCTTTCGGCACAAGCCCCCGCTCCGGAGCGCACCGCGGCCGGCAGGATGCTCTCTGCCGGCGAAGGTGCCGCTTCTCCGGCAAGGAAGCCTCTGCCGCTTCTCCAGCACACGGAGAGCGAGCTAGCTGCTGAAACGTGAAGAAAGAAGCTGCAGAACACTGGCACTGAGCGTGCAGCTTTCCAGCGGAGAGAAAAAGCTACTTTAACACTCTGCAAGCCTTTCCACTCCCAAAAACATGCACATGGAAGGAGCTGCTGCAAAACCGATGCTGTGCTCGCTGCTGCTCCTCCTGAAGCTCTGGCTGCTAAATCTGAGGCTTTCCTTCCAATTTCAAGCTGCAAAGCACTTGCTGAATTGCAGGGAAAGTCCGGGAGGCATTTGCTGTGCTGGCACACTTTCTCCTTCCTAGACAGAGTGGAAAAGCTTTTCCCTGCCGTGGAGGCGACAAGAGACGCATTAGACGGCGATCC
The DNA here is from genome assembly GCF_963513975.1 of Fringilla coelebs. Taxonomy (NCBI): domain Eukaryota; kingdom Metazoa; phylum Chordata; class Aves; order Passeriformes; family Fringillidae; genus Fringilla; species Fringilla coelebs. The sequence goes on along the minus strand of NW_028167494.1, from coordinate 336,010 downwards.
GGAGCTGTCCGAAGGTAAGCGCCTGTTGCCGGCCTCTTTCGGCACAAGCCCCCGCTCCGGAGCGCACCGCGGCCGGCAGGATGCTCTCTGCCGGCGAAGGTGCCGCTTCTCCGGCAAGGAAGCCTCTGCCGCTTCTCCAGCACACGGAGAGCGTGCTAGCTGCTGAAACGTGAAGAAAGAAGCTGCAGAAGACTGGCACTGAGCGTGCAGCTTTCCAGCGGAGAGAAAAAGCTACTTTAACACTCTGCAAGCCTTTCCACTCCCAAAAACATGCACATGGAAGGAGCTGCTGCAAAAGCGATGCTGTGCTCGCTGCTGCTCCTCCTGAAGCTCTGGCTGCTAAATCTGAGGCTTTCCTTCCAATTTCAAGCTGCAAAGCACTTGCTGAATTCCAGGGAAAGTCCGGGAGGCATTTGCTGTGCTGGCACACTTTCTCCTTCCTAGACAGAGTGGAAAAGCTTTTCCCTGCCGTGTAGGCGACAAGAGACGCATTAGACGGCGATCCGGAGCTGTCCGAAGGTAAGCGCCTGTTGCCGGCCTCTTTCGGCACAAGCCCCCGCTCCGGAGCGCACCGCGGCCGGCAGGATGCTCTCTGCCGGCGAAGGTGCCGCTTCTCCGGCAAGGAAGCCTCTGCCGCTTCTCCAGCACACGGAGAGCGTGCTAGCTGCTGAAACGTGAAGAAAGAAGCTGCAGAACACTGGCACTGAGCGTGCAGCTTTCCAGCGGAGAGAAAAAGCTACTTCAACACTCTGCAAGCCTTTCCACTCCCAAAAACATGCACTTGGAAGGAGCTGCTGCAAAACCGATGCTGTGCTCGCTGCTGCTCCTCCTGAAGCTCTGGCTGCTAAATCTGAGGCTTTCCTTCCAATTTCAAGCTGCAAAGCACTTGCTGAATTGCAGGGAAAGTCCGGGAGGCATTTGCTGTGCTGGCACACTTTCTCCTTCCTAGACAGAGTGGAAAAGCTTTTCCCTGCCGTGTAGGCGACAAGAGACGCATTAGACGGCGATCCGGAGCTGTCCGAAGGTAAGCGCCTGTTGCCGGCCTCTTTCGGCACAAGCCCCCGCTCCGGAGCGCACCGCGGCCGGCAGGATGCTCTCTGCCGGCGAAGGTGCCGCTTCTCCGGCAAGGAAGCCTCTGCCGCTTCTCCAGCACACGGAGAGCGTGCTAGCTGCTGAAACGTGAAGAAAGAAGCTGCAGAAGACTGGCACTGAGCGTGCAGCTTTCCAGCGGAGAGAAAAAGCTACTTTAACACTCTGCAAGCCTTTCCACTCCCAAAAGCATGCACATGGAAGGAGCTGCTGCAAAACCGATGCTGTGCTCGCTGCTGCTCCTCCTGAAGCTCTGGCTGCTAAATCTGAGGCTTTCCTTCCAATTTCAAGCTGCAAAGCACTTGCTGAATTGCAGGGAAAGTCCGGGAGGCATTTGCTGTGCTGGCACACTTTCTCCTTCCTAGACAGAGTGGAAAAGCTTTTCCCTGCCGTGTAGGCGACAAGAGACGCATTAGACGGCGATCCGGAGCTGTCCGAAGGTAAGCGCCTGTTGCCGGCCTCTTTCGGCACAAGCCCCCGCTCCGGAGCGCACCGCGGCCGGCAGGATGCTCTCTGCCGGCGAAGGTGCCGCTTCTCCGGCAAGGAAGCCTCTGCCGCTTCTCCAGCACACGGAGAGCGTGCTAGCTGCTGAAACGTGAAGAAAGAAGCTTCAGAAGACTGGCACTGAGCGTGCAGCTTTCCAGTGGAGAGAAAAAGCTACTTTAACACTCTGCAAGCCTTTCCACTCCCAAAAACATGCACATGGAAGGAGCTGCTGCAAAACCGATGCTGTGCTCGCTGCTGCTCCTCCTGAAGCTCTGGCTGCTAAATCTGAGGCTTTCCTTCCAATTTCAAGCTGCAAAGCACTTGCTGAATTGCAGGGAAAGTCCGGGAGGCATTTGCTGTGCTGGCACACTTTCTCCTTCCTAGACAGAGTGGAAAAGCTTTTCCCTGCCGTGTAGGCGACAAGAGACGCATTAGACGGCGATCCGGAGCTGTCCGAAGGTAAGCGCCTGTTGCCGGCCTCTTTCGGCACAAGCCCCCGCTCCGGAGCGCACCGCGGCCGGCAGGATGCTCTCTGCCGGCGAAGGTGCCGCTTCTCCGGCAAGGAAGCCTCTGCCGCTTCTCCAGCACACGGAGAGCGAGCTAGCTGCTGAAACGTGAAGAAAGAAGCTGCAGAACACTGGCACTGAGCGTGCAGCTTTCCAGCGGAGAGAAAAAGCTACTTTAACACTCTGCAAGCCTTTCAACTCCCAAAAACATGCACATGGAAGGAGCTGCTGCAAAACCGATGCTGTGCTCGCTGCTGCTCCTCCTGAAGCTCTGGCTGCTAAATCTGAGGCTTTCCTTCCAATTTCAAGCTGCAAAGCACTTGCTGAATTCCAGGGAAAGTCCGGGAGGCATTTGCTGTGCTGGCACACTTTCTCCTTCCTAGACAGAGTGGAAAAGCTTTTCCCTGCCGTGTAGGCGACAAGAGACGCATTAGACGGCGATCCGGAGCTGTCCGAAGGTAAGCGCCTGTTGCCGGCCTCTTTCGGCACAAGCCCCCGCTCCGGAGCGCACCGCGGCCGGCAGGATGCTCTCTGCCGGCGAAGGTGCCGCTTCTCCGGCAAGGAAGCCTCTGCCGCTTCTCCAGCACACGGAGAGCGTGCTAGCTGCTGAAACGTGAAGAAAGAAGCTGCAGAAGACTGGCACTGAGCGTGCAGCTTTCCAGCGGAGAGAAAAAGCTACTTTAACACTCTGCAAGCCTTTCCACTCCCAAAAACATGCACATGGAAGGAGCTGCTGCAAAACCGATGCTGTGCTCGCTGCTGCTCCTCCTGAAGCTCTGGCTGCTAAATCTGAGGCTTTCCTTCCAATTTCAAGCTGCAAAGCACTTGCTGAATTCCAGGGAAAGTCCGGGAGGCATTTGCTGTGCTGGCACACTTTCTCCTTCCTAGACAGAGTGGAAAAGCTTTTCCCTGCCGTGTAGGCGACAAGAGACGCATTAGACGGCGATCCGGAGCTGTCCGAAGGTAAGCGCCTGTTGCCGGCCTCTTTCGGCACAAGCCCCCGCTCCGGAGCGCACCGCGGCCGGCAGGATGCTCTCTGCCGGCGAAGGTGCCGCTTCTCCGGCAAGGAAGCCTCTGCCGCTTCTCCAGCACACGGAGAGCGTGCTAGCTGCTGAAACGTGAAGAAAGAAGCTTCAGAAGACTGGCACTGAGCGTGCAGCTTTCCAGTGGAGAGAAAAAGCTACTTTAACACTCTGCAAGCCTTTCCACTCCCAAAAACATGCACATGGAAGGAGCTGCTGCAAAACCGATGCTGTGCTCGCTGCTGCTCCTCCTGAAGCTCTGGCTGCTAAATCTGAGGCTTTCCTTCCAATTTCAAGCTGCAAAGCACTTGCTGAATTCCAGGGAAAGTCCGGGAGGCATTTGCTGTGCTGGCACACTTTCTCCTTCCTAGACAGAGTGGAAAAGCTTTTCCCTGCCGTGTAGGCGACAAGAGACGCATTAGACGGCGATCCGGAGCTGTCCGAAGGTAAGCGCCTGTTGCCGGCCTCTTTCGGCACAAGCCCCCGCTCCGGAGCGCACCGCGGCCGGCAGGATGCTCTCTGCCGGCGAAGGTGCCGCTTCTCCGGCAAGGAAGCCTCTGCCGCTTCTCCAGCACACGGAGAGCGAGCTAGCTGCTGAAACGTGAAGAAAGAAGCTGCAGAACACTGGCACTGAGCGTGCAGCTTTCCAGCGGAGAGAAAAAGCTACTTTAACACTCTGCAAGCCTTTCAACTCCCAAAAACATGCACATGGAAGGAGCTGCTGCAAAACCGATGCTGTGCTCGCTGCTGCTCCTCCTGAAGCTCTGGCTGCTAAATCTGAGGCTTTCCTTCCAATTTCAAGCTGCAAAGCACTTGCTGAATTCCAGGGAAAGTCCGGGAGGCATTTGCTGTGCTGGCACACTTTCTCCTTCCTAGACAGAGTGGAAAAGCTTTTCCCTGCCGTGTAGGCGACAAGAGACGCATTAGACGGCGATCCGGAGCTGTCCGAAGGTAAGCGCCTGTTGCCGGCCTCTTTCGGCACAAGCCCCCGCTCCGGAGCGCACCGCGGCCGGCAGGATGCTCTCTGCCGGCGAAGGTGCCGCTTCTCCGGCAAGGAAGCCTCTGCCGCTTCTCCAGCACACGGAGAGCGTGCTAGCTGCTGAAACGTGAAGAAAGAAGCTGCAGAAGACTGGCACTGAGCGTGCAGCTTTCCAGCGGAGAGAAAAAGCTACTTTAACACTCTGCAAGCCTTTCCACTCCCAAAAGCATGCACATGGAAGGAGCTGCTGCAAAACCGATGCTGTGCTCGCTGCTGCTCCTCCTGAAGCTCTGGCTGCTAAATCTGAGGCTTTCCTTCCAATTTCAAGCTGCAAAGCACTTGCTGAATTCCAGGGAAAGTCCGGGAGGCATTTGCTGTGCTGGCACACTTTCTCCTTCCTAGACAGAGTGGAAAAGCTTTTCCCTGCCGTGTAGGCGACAAGAGACGCATTAGACGGCGATCCGGAGCTGTCCGAAGGTAAGCGCCTGTTGCCGGCCTCTTTCGGCACAAGCCCCCGCTCCGGAGCGCACCGCGGCCGGCAGGATGCTCTCTGCCGGCGAAGGTGCCGCTTCTCCGGCAAGGAAGCCTCTGCCGCTTCTCCAGCACACGGAGAGCGTGCTAGCTGCTGAAACGTGAAGAAAGAAGCTGCAGAAGACTGGCACTGAGCGTGCAGCTTTCCAGTGGAGAGAAAAAGCTACTTTAACACTCTGCAAGCCTTTCCACTCCCAAAAACATGCACATGGAAGGAGCTGCTGCAAAAGCGATGCTGTGCTCGCTGCTGCTCCTCCTGAAGCTCTGGCTGCTAAATCTGAGGCTTTCCTTCCAATTTCAAGCTGCAAAGCACTTGCTGAATTCCAGGGAAAGTCCGGGAGGCATTTGCTGTGCTGGCACACTTTCTCCTTCCTAGACAGAGTGGAAAAGCTTTTCCCTGCCGTGTAGGCGACAAGAGACGCATTAGACGGCGATCCGGAGCTGTCCGAAGGTAAGCGCCTGTTGCCGGCCTCTTTCGGCACAAGCCCCCGCTCCGGAGCGCACCGCGGCCGGCAGGATGCTCTCTGCCGGCGAAGGTGCCGCTTCTCCGGCAAGGAAGCCTCTGCCGCTTCTCCAGCACACGGAGAGCGTGCTAGCTGCTGAAACGTGAAGAAAGAAGCTGCAGAACACTGGCACTGAGCGTGCAGCTTTCCAGCGGAGAGAAAAAGCTACTTCAACACTCTGCAAGCCTTTCCACTCCCAAAAACATGCACTTGGAAGGAGCTGCTGCAAAACCGATGCTGTGCTCGCTGCTGCTCCTCCTGAAGCTCTGGCTGCTAAATCTGAGGCTTTCCTTCCAATTTCAAGCTGCAAAGCACTTGCTGAATTGCAGGGAAAGTCCGGGAGGCATTTGCTGTGCTGGCACACTTTCTCCTTCCTAGACAGAGTGGAAAAGCTTTTCCCTGCCGTGTAGGCGACAAGAGACGCATTAGACGGCGATCCGGAGCTGTCCGAAGGTAAGCGCCTGTTGCCGGCCTCTTTCGGCACAAGCCCCCGCTCCGGAGCGCACCGCGGCCGGCAGGATGCTCTCTGCCGGCGAAGGTGCCGCTTCTCCGGCAAGGAAGCCTCTGCCGCTTCTCCAGCACACGGAGAGCGTGCTAGCTGCTGAAACGTGAAGAAAGAAGCTGCAGAAGACTGGCACTGAGCGTGCAGCTTTCCAGCGGAGAGAAAAAGCTACTTTAACACTCTGCAAGCCTTTCCACTCCCAAAAGCATGCACATGGAAGGAGCTGCTGCAAAACCGATGCTGTGCTCGCTGCTGCTCCTCCTGAAGCTCTGGCTGCTAAATCTGAGGCTTTCCTTCCAATTTCAAGCTGCAAAGCACTTGCTGAATTGCAGGGAAAGTCCGGGAGGCATTTGCTGTGCTGGCACACTTTCTCCTTCCTAGACAGAGTGGAAAAGCTTTTCCCTGCCGTGTAGGCGACAAGAGACGCATTAGACGGCGATCCGGAGCTGTCCGAAGGTAAGCGCCTGTTGCCGGCCTCTTTCGGCACAAGCCCCCGCTCCGGAGCGCACCGCGGCCGGCAGGATGCTCTCTGCCGGCGAAGGTGCCGCTTCTCCGGCAAGGAAGCCTCTGCCGCTTCTCCAGCACACGGAGAGCGTGCTAGCTGCTGAAACGTGAAGAAAGAAGCTTCAGAAGACTGGCACTGAGCGTGCAGCTTTCCAGTGGAGAGAAAAAGCTACTTTAACACTCTGCAAGCCTTTCCACTCCCAAAAACATGCACATGGAAGGAGCTGCTGCAAAACCGATGCTGTGCTCGCTGCTGCTCCTCCTGAAGCTCTGGCTGCTAAATCTGAGGCTTTCCTTCCAATTTCAAGCTGCAAAGCACTTGCTGAATTGCAGGGAAAGTCCGGGAGGCATTTGCTGTGCTGGCACACTTTCTCCTTCCTAGACAGAGTGGAAAAGCTTTTCCCTGCCGTGTAGGCGACAAGAGACGCATTAGACGGCGATCCGGAGCTGTCCGAAGGTAAGCGCCTGTTGCCGGCCTCTTTCGGCACAAGCCCCCGCTCCGGAGCGCACCGCGGCCGGCAGGATGCTCTCTGCCGGCGAAGGTGCCGCTTCTCCGGCAAGGAAGCCTCTGCCGCTTCTCCAGCACACGGAGAGCGAGCTAGCTGCTGAAACGTGAAGAAAGAAGCTGCAGAACACTGGCACTGAGCGTGCAGCTTTCCAGCGGAGAGAAAAAGCTACTTTAACACTCTGCAAGCCTTTCAACTCCCAAAAACATGCACATGGAAGGAGCTGCTGCAAAACCGATGCTGTGCTCGCTGCTGCTCCTCCTGAAGCTCTGGCTGCTAAATCTGAGGCTTTCCTTCCAATTTCAAGCTGCAAAGCACTTGCTGAATTCCAGGGAAAGTCCGGGAGGCATTTGCTGTGCTGGCACACTTTCTCCTTCCTAGACAGAGTGGAAAAGCTTTTCCCTGCCGTGTAGGCGACAAGAGACGCATTAGACGGCGATCCGGAGCTGTCCGAAGGTAAGCGCCTGTTGCCGGCCTCTTTCGGCACAAGCCCCCGCTCCGGAGCGCACCGCGGCCGGCAGGATGCTCTCTGCCGGCGAAGGTGCCGCTTCTCCGGCAAGGAAGCCTCTGCCGCTTCTCCAGCACACGGAGAGCGTGCTAGCTGCTGAAACGTGAAGAAAGAAGCTGCAGAAGACTGGCACTGAGCGTGCAGCTTTCCAGCGGAGAGAAAAAGCTACTTTAACACTCTGCAAGCCTTTCCACTCCCAAAAACATGCACATGGAAGGAGCTGCTGCAAAACCGATGCTGTGCTCGCTGCTGCTCCTCCTGAAGCTCTGGCTGCTAAATCTGAGGCTTTCCTTCCAATTTCAAGCTGCAAAGCACTTGCTGAATTCCAGGGAAAGTCCGGGAGGCATTTGCTGTGCTGGCACACTTTCTCCTTCCTAGACAGAGTGGAAAAGCTTTTCCCTGCCGTGTAGGCGACAAGAGACGCATTAGACGGCGATCCGGAGCTGTCCGAAGGTAAGCGCCTGTTGCCGGCCTCTTTCGGCACAAGCCCCCGCTCCGGAGCGCACCGCGGCCGGCAGGATGCTCTCTGCCGGCGAAGGTGCCGCTTCTCCGGCAAGGAAGCCTCTGCCGCTTCTCCAGCACACGGAGAGCGTGCTAGCTGCTGAAACGTGAAGAAAGAAGCTTCAGAAGACTGGCACTGAGCGTGCAGCTTTCCAGTGGAGAGAAAAAGCTACTTTAACACTCTGCAAGCCTTTCCACTCCCAAAAACATGCACATGGAAGGAGCTGCTGCAAAACCGATGCTGTGCTCGCTGCTGCTCCTCCTGAAGCTCTGGCTGCTAAATCTGAGGCTTTCCTTCCAATTTCAAGCTGCAAAGCACTTGCTGAATTCCAGGGAAAGTCCGGGAGGCATTTGCTGTGCTGGCACACTTTCTCCTTCCTAGACAGAGTGGAAAAGCTTTTCCCTGCCGTGTAGGCGACAAGAGACGCATTAGACGGCGATCCGGAGCTGTCCGAAGGTAAGCGCCTGTTGCCGGCCTCTTTCGGCACAAGCCCCCGCTCCGGAGCGCACCGCGGCCGGCAGGATGCTCTCTGCCGGCGAAGGTGCCGCTTCTCCGGCAAGGAAGCCTCTGCCGCTTCTCCAGCACACGGAGAGCGAGCTAGCTGCTGAAACGTGAAGAAAGAAGCTGCAGAACACTGGCACTGAGCGTGCAGCTTTCCAGCGGAGAGAAAAAGCTACTTTAACACTCTGCAAGCCTTTCAACTCCCAAAAACATGCACATGGAAGGAGCTGCTGCAAAACCGATGCTGTGCTCGCTGCTGCTCCTCCTGAAGCTCTGGCTGCTAAATCTGAGGCTTTCCTTCCAATTTCAAGCTGCAAAGCACTTGCTGAATTCCAGGGAAAGTCCGGGAGGCATTTGCTGTGCTGGCACACTTTCTCCTTCCTAGACAGAGTGGAAAAGCTTTTCCCTGCCGTGTAGGCGACAAGAGACGCATTAGACGGCGATCCGGAGCTGTCCGAAGGTAAGCGCCTGTTGCCGGCCTCTTTCGGCACAAGCCCCCGCTCCGGAGCGCACCGCGGCCGGCAGGATGCTCTCTGCCGGCGAAGGTGCCGCTTCTCCGGCAAGGAAGCCTCTGCCGCTTCTCCAGGACACGGAGAGCGTGCTAGCTGCTGAAACGTGAAGAAAGAAGCTGCAGAAGACTGGCACTGAGCGTGCAGCTTTCCAGCGGAGAGAAAAAGCTACTTTAACACTCTGCAAGCCTTTCCACTCCCAAAAGCATGCACATGGAAGGAGCTGCTGCAAAACCGATGCTGTGCTCGCTGCTGCTCCTCCTGAAGCTCTGGCTGCTAAATCTGAGGCTTTCCTTCCAATTTCAAGCTGCAAAGCACTTGCTGAATTCCAGGGAAAGTCCGGGAGGCATTTGCTGTGCTGGCACACTTTCTCCTTCCTAGACAGAGTGGAAAAGCTTTTCCCTGCCGTGTAGGCGACAAGAGACGCATTAGACGGCGATCCGGAGCTGTCCGAAGGTAAGCGCCTGTTGCCGGCCTCTTTCGGCACAAGCCCCCGCTCCGGAGCGCACCGCGGCCGGCAGGATGCTCTCTGCCGGCGAAGGTGCCGCTTCTCCGGCAAGGAAGCCTCTGCCGCTTCTCCAGCACACGGAGAGCGTGCTAGCTGCTGAAACGTGAAGAAAGAAGCTGCAGAAGACTGGCACTGAGCGTGCAGCTTTCCAGTGGAGAGAAAAAGCTACTTTAACACTCTGCAAGCCTTTCCACTCCCAAAAACATGCACATGGAAGGAGCTGCTGCAAAACCGATGCTGTGCTCGCTGCTGCTCCTCCTGAAGCTCTGGCTGCTAAATCTGAGGCTTTCCTTCCAATTTCAAGCTGCAAAGCACTTGCTGAATTGCAGGGAAAGTCCGGGAGGCATTTGCTGTGCTGGCACACTTTCTCCTTCCTAGACAGAGTGGAAAAGCTTTTCCCTGCCGTGTAGGCGACAAGAGACGCATTAGACGGCGATCCGGAGCTGTCCGAAGGTAAGCGCCTGTTGCCGGCCTCTTTCGGCACAAGCCCCCGCTCCGGAGCGCACCGCGGCCGGCAGGATGCTCTCTGCCGGCGAAGGTGCCGCTTCTCCGGCAAGGAAGCCTCTGCCGCTTCTCCAGCACACGGAGAGCGAGCTAGCTGCTGAAACGTGAAGAAAGAAGCTGCAGAACACTGGCACTGAGCGTGCAGCTTTCCAGCGGAGAGAAAAAGCTACTTTAACACTCTGCAAGCCTTTCAACTCCCAAAAACATGCACATGGAAGGAGCTGCTGCAAAACCGATGCTGTGCTCGCTGCTGCTCCTCCTGAAGCTCTGGCTGCTAAATCTGAGGCTTTCCTTCCAATTTCAAGCTGCAAAGCACTTGCTGAATTGCAGGGAAAGTCCGGGAGGCATTTGCTGTGCTGGCACACTTTCTCCTTCCTAGACAGAGTGGAAAAGCTTTTCCCTGCCGTGTAGGCGACAAGAGACGCATTAGACGGCGATCCGGAGCTGTCCGAAGGTAAGCGCCTGTTGCCGGCCTCTTTCGGCACAAGCCCCCGCTCCGGAGCGCACCGCGGCCGGCAGGATGCTCTCTGCCGGCGAAGGTGCCGCTTCTCCGGCAAGGAAGCCTCTGCCGCTTCTCCAGCACACGGAGAGCGTGCTAGCTGCTGAAACGTGAAGAAAGAAGCTGCAGAAGACTGGCACTGAGCGTGCAGCTTTCCAGCGGAGAGAAAAAGCTACTTTAACACTCTGCAAGCCTTTCCACTCCCAAAAGCATGCACATGGAAGGAGCTGCTGCAAAACCGATGCTGTGCTCGCTGCTGCTCCTCCTGAAGCTCTGGCTGCTAAATCTGAGGCTTTCCTTCCAATTTCAAGCTGCAAAGCACTTGCTGAATTCCAGGGAAAGTCCGGGAGGCATTTGCTGTGCTGGCACACTTTCTCCTTCCTAGACAGAGTGGAAAAGCTTTTCCCTGCCGTGTAGGCGACAAGAGACGCATTAGACGGCGATCCGGAGCTGTCCGAAGGTAAGCGCCTGTTGCCGGCCTCTTTCGGCACAAGCCCCCGCTCCGGAGCGCACCGCGGCCGGCAGGATGCTCTCTGCCGGCGAAGGTGCCGCTTCTCCGGCAAGGAAGCCTCTGCCGCTTCTCCAGCACACGGAGAGCGTGCTAGCTGCTGAAACGTGAAGAAAGAAGCTGCAGAAGACTGGCACTGAGCGTGCAGCTTTCCAGTGGAGAGAAAAAGCTACTTTAACACTCTGCAAGCCTTTCCACTCCCAAAAACATGCACATGGAAGGAGCTGCTGCAAAACCGATGCTGTGCTCGCTGCTGCTCCTCCTGAAGCTCTGGCTGCTAAATCTGAGGCTTTCCTTCCAATTTCAAGCTGCAAAGCACTTGCTGAATTGCAGGGAAAGTCCGGGAGGCATTTGCTGTGCTGGCACACTTTCTCCTTCCTAGACAGAGTGGAAAAGCTTTTCCCTGCCGTGTAGGCGACAAGAGACGCATTAGACGGCGATCCGGAGCTGTCCGAAGGTAAGCGCCTGTTGCCGGCCTCTTTCGGCACAAGCCCCCGCTCCGGAGCGCACCGCGGCCGGCAGGATGCTCTCTGCCGGCGAAGGTGCCGCTTCTCCGGCAAGGAAGCCTCTGCCGCTTCTCCAGCACACGGAGAGCGTGCTAGCTGCTGAAACGTGAAGAAAGAAGCTGCAGAAGACTGGCACTGAGCGTGCAGCTTTCCAGCGGAGAGAAAAAGCTACTTTAACACTCTGCAAGCCTTTCCACTCCCAAAAACATGCACATGGAAGGAGCTGCTGCAAAACCGATGCTGTGCTCGCTGCTGCTCCTCCTGAAGCTCTGGCTGCTAAATCTGAGGCTTTCTTTCCAATTTCAAGTTGCAAAGCACTTGGTGAATTCCAGGGAAAGTCCGGGAGGCATTTGCTGTGCTGGCACACTTTCTCCTTCCTAGACAGAGTGGAAAAGCTTTTCCCTGCCGTGTAGGCGACAAGAGACGCATTAGACGGCGATCCGGAGCTGTCCGAAGGTAAGCGCCTGTTGCCGGCCTCTTTCGGCACAAGCCCCCGCTCCGGAGCGCACCGCGGCCGGCAGGATGCTCTCTGCCGGCGAAGGTGCCGCTTCTCCGGCAAGGAAGCCTCTGCCGCTTCTCCAGCACACGGAGAGCGTGCTAGCTGCTGAAACGTGAAGAAAGAAGCTGCAGAAGACTGGCACTGAGCGTGCAGCTTTCCAGCGGAGAGAAAAAGCTACTTCAACACTCTGCTAGCCTTTCCACTCCCAAAAACATGCACTTGGAAGGAGCTGCTGCAAAACCGATGCTGTGCTCGCTGCTGCTCCTCCTGAAGCTCTGGCTGCTAAATCTGAGGCTTTCCTTCCAATTTCAAGCTGCAAAGCACTTGCTGAATTGCAGGGAAAGTCCGGGAGGCATTTGCTGTGCTGGCACACTTTCTCCTTCCTAGACAGAGTGGAAAAGCTTTTCCCTGCCGTGTAGGCGACAAGAGACGCATTAGACGGCGATCCGGAGCTGTCCGAAGGTAAGCGCCTGTTGCCGGCCTCTTTCGGCACAAGCCCCCGCTCCGGAGCGCACCGCGGCCGGCAGGATGCTCTCTGCCGGCGAAGGTGCCGCTTCTCCGGCAAGGAAGCCTCTGCCGCTTCTCCAGCACACGGAGAGCGTGCTAGCTGCTGAAACGTGAAGAAAGAAGCTGCAGAAGACTGGCACTGAGCGTGCAGCTTTCCAGTGGAGAGAAAAAGCTACTTTAACACTCTGCAAGCCTTTCCACTCCCAAAAACATGCACATGGAAGGAGCTGCTGCAAAACCGATGCTGTGCTCGCTGCTGCTCCTCCTGAAGCTCTGGCTGCTAAATCTGAGGCTTTCCTTCCAATTTCAAGCTGCAAAGCACTTGCTGAATTCCAGGGAAAGTCCGGGAGGCATTTGCTGTGCTGGCACACTTTCTCCTTCCTAGACAGAGTGGAAAAGCTTTTCCCTGCCGTGTAGGCGACAAGAGACGCATTAGACGGCGATCCGGAGCTGTCCGAAGGTAAGCGCCTGTTGCCGGCCTCTTTCGGCACAAGCCCCCGCTCCGGAGCGCACCGCGGCCGGCAGGATGCTCTCTGCCGGCGAAGGTGCCGCTTCTCCGGCAAGGAAGCCTCTGCCGCTTCTCCAGCACACGGAGAGCGAGCTAGCTGCTGAAACGTGAAGAAAGAAGCTGCAGAACACTGGCACTGAGCGTGCAGCTTTCCAGCGGAGAGAAAAAGCTACTTTAACACTCTGCAAGCCTTTCAACTCCCAAAAACATGCACATGGAAGGAGCTGCTGCAAAACCGATGCTGTGCTCGCTGCTGCTCCTCCTGAAGCTCTGGCTGCTAAATCTGAGGCTTTCCTTCCAATTTCAAGCTGCAAAGCACTTGCTGAATTCCAGGGAAAGTCCGGGAGGCATTTGCTGTGCTGGCACACTTTCTCCTTCCTAGACAGAGTGGAAAAGCTTTTCCCTGCCGTGTAGGCGACAAGAGACGCATTAGACGGCGATCCGGAGCTGTCCGAAGGTAAGCGCCTGTTGCCGGCCTCTTTCGGCACAAGCCCCCGCTCCGGAGCGCACCGCGGCCGGCAGGATGCTCTCTGCCGGCGAAGGTGCCGCTTCTCCGGCAAGGAAGCCTCTGCCGCTTCTCCAGCACACGGAGAGCGAGCTAGCTGCTGAAACGTGAAGAAAGAAGCTGCAGAACACTGGCACTGAGCGTGCAGCTTTCCAGCGGAGAGAAAAAGCTACTTTAACACTCTGCAAGCCTTTCAACTCCCAAAAACATGCACATGGAAGGAGCTGCTGCAAAAGCGATGCTGTGCTCGCTGCTGCTCCTCCTGAAGCTCTGGCTGCTAAATCTGAGGCTTTCCTTCCAATTTCAAGCTGCAAAGCACTTGCTGAATTCCAGGGAAAGTCCGGGAGGAATTTGCTGTGCTGGCACACTTTCTCCTTCCTAGACAGAGTGGAAAAGCTTTTCCCTGCCGTGTAGGCGACAAGAGACGCATTAGACGGCGATCCGGAGCTGTCCGAAGGTAAGCGCCTGTTGCCGGCCTCTTTCGGCACAAGCCCCCGCTCCGGAGCGCACCGCGGCCGGCAGGATGCTCTCTGCCGGCGAAGGTGCCGCTTCTCCGGCAAGGAAGCCTCTGCCGCTTCTCCAGCACACGGAGAGCGTGCTAGCTGCTGAAACGTGAAGAAAGAAGCTGCAGAAGACTGGCACTGAGCGTGCAGCTTTCCAGTGGAGAGAAAAAGCTACTTTAACACTCTGCAAGCCTTTCCACTCCCAAAAGCATGCACATGGAAGGAGCTGCTGCAAAACCGATGCTGTGCTCGCTGCTGCTCCTCCTGAAGCTCTGGCTGCTAAATCTGAGGCTTTCCTTCCAATTTCAAGCTGCAAAGCACTTGCTGAATTGCAGGGAAAGTCCGGGAGGCATTTGCTGTGCTGGCACACTTTCTCCTTCCTAGACAGAGTGGAAAAGCTTTTCCCTGCCGTGTAGGCGACAAGAGACGCATTAGACGGCGATCCGGAGCTGTCCGAAGGTAAGCGCCTGTTGCCGGCCTCTTTCGGCACAAGCCCCCGCTCCGGAGCGCACCGCGGCCGGCAGGATGCTCTCTGCCGGCGAAGGTGCCGCTTCTCCGGCAAGGAAGCCTCTGCCGCTTCTCCAGGACACGGAGAGCGTGCTAGCTGCTGAAACGTGAAGAAAGAAGCTGCAGAAGACTGGCACTGAGCGTGCAGCTTTCCAGCGGAGAGAAAAAGCTACTTTAACACTCTGCAAGCCTTTCCACTCCCAAAAACATGCACATGGAAGGAGCTGCTGCAAAACCGATGCTGTGCTCGCTGCTGCTCCTCCTGAAGCTCTGGCTGCTAAATCTGAGGCTTTCCTTCCAATTTCAAGCTGCAAAGCACTTGCTGAATTCCAGGGAAAGTCCGGGAGGCATTTGCTGTGCTGGCACACTTTCTCCTTCCTAGACAGAGTGGAAAAGCTTTTCCCTGCCGCGTAGGCGACAAGAGACGCATTAGACGGCGATCCGGAGCTGTCCGAAGGTAAGCGCCTGTTGCCGGCCTCTTTCGGCACAAGCCCCCGCTCCGGAGCGCACCGCGGCCGGCAGGATGCTCTCTGCCGGCGAAGGTGCCGCTTCTCCGGCAAGGAAGCCTCTGCCGCTTCTCCAGCACACGGAGAGCGTGCTAGCTGCTGAAACGTGAAGAAAGAAGCTGCAGAAGACTGGCACTGAGCGTGCAGCTTTCCAGCGGAGAGAAAAAGCTACTTTAACACTCTGCAAGCCTTTCCACTCCCAAAAACATGCACATGGAAGGAGCTGCTGCAAAACCGATGCTGTGCTCGCTGCTGCTCCTCCTGAAGCTCTGGCTGCTAAATCTGAGGCTTTCCTTCCAATTTCAAGCTGCAAAGCACTTGCTGAATTCCAGGGAAAGTCCGGGAGGCATTTGCTGTGCTGGCACACTTTCTCCTTCCTAGACAGAGTGGAAAAGCTTTTCCCTGCCGTGTAGGCGACAAGAGACGCATTAGACGGCGATCCGGAGCTGTCCGAAGGTAAGCGCCTGTTGCCGGCCTCTTTCGGCACAAGCCCCCGCTCCGGAGCGCACCGCGGCCGGCAGGATGCTCTCTGCCGGCGAAGGTGCCGCTTCTCCGGCAAGGAAGCCTCTGCCGCTTCTCCAGCACACGGAGAGCGTGCTAGCTGCTGAAACGTGAAGAAAGAAGCTGCAGAGCACTGGCACTGAGCGTGCAGCTTTCCAGTGGAGAGAAAAAGCTACTTTAACACTCTGCAAGACTTTCCACTCCCAAAAACATGCACTTGGAAGGAGCTGCTGCAAAAGCGATGCTGTGCTCGCTGCTGCTCCTCCTGAAGCTCTGGCTGCTAAATCTGAGGCTTTCCTTCCAATTTCAAGCTGCAAAGCACTTGCTGAATTCCAGGGAAAGTCCGGGAGGCATTTGCTGTGCTGGCACACTTTCTCCTTCCTAGACAGAGTGGAAAAGCTTTTCCCTGCCGTGTAGGCGACAAGAGACGCATTAGACGGCGATCCGGAGCTGTCCGAAGGTAAGCGCCTGTTGCCGGCCTCTTTCGGCACAAGCCCCCGCTCCGGAGCGCACCGCGGCCGGCAGGATGCTCTCTGCCGGCGAAGGTGCCGCTTCTCCGGCAAGGAAGCCTCTGCCGCTTCTCCAGCACACGGAGAGCGTGCTAGCTGCTGAAACGTGAAGAAAGAAGCTGCAGAACACTGGCACTGAGCGTGCAGCTTTCCAGCGGAGAGAAAAAGCTACTTTAACACTCTGCAAGCCTTTCAACTCCCAAAAACATGCACATGGAAGGAGCTGCTGCAAAAGCGATGCTGTGCTCGCTGCTGCTCCTCCTGAAGCTCTGGCTGCTAAATCTGAGGCTTTCCTTCCAATTTCAAGCTGCAAAGCACTTGCTGAATTCCAGGGAAAGTCCGGGAGGCATTTGCTGTGCTGGCACACTTTCTCCTTCCTAGACAGAGTGGAAAAGCTTTTCCCTGCCGTGTAGGCGACAAGAGACGCATGAGACGGCGATCCGGAGCTGTCCGAAGGTAAGCGCCTGTTGCCGGCCTCTTTCGGCACAAGCCCCCGCTCCGGAGCGCACCGCGGCCGGCAGGATGCTCTCTGCCGGCGAAGGTGCCGCTTCTCCGGCAAGGAAGCCTCTGCCGCTTCTCCAGCACACGGAGAGCGTGCTAGCTGCTGAAACGTGAAGAAAGAAGCTGCAGAAGACTGGCACTGAGCGTGCAGCTTTCCAGCGGAGAGAAAAAGCTACTTTAACACTCTGCAAGCCTTTCCACTCCCAAAAACATGCACATGGAAGGAGCTGCTGCAAAAGCGATGCTGTGCTCGCTGCTGCTCCTCCTGAAGCTCTGGCTGCTAAATCTGAGGCTTTCCTTCCAATTTCAAGCTGCAAAGCACTTGCTGAATTCCAGGGAAAGTCCGGGAGGCATTTGCTGTGCTGGCACACTTTCTCCTTCCTAGACAGAGTGGAAAAGCTTTTCCCTGCCGCGTAGGCGACAAGAGACGCATTAGACGGCGATCCGGAGCTGTCCGAAGGTAAGCGCCTGTTGCCGGCCTCTTTCGGCACAAGCCCCCGCTCCGGAGCGCACCGCGGCCGGCAGGATGCTCTCTGCCGGCGAAGGTGCCGCTTCTCCGGCAAGGAAGCCTCTGCCGCTTCTCCAGCACACGGAGAGCGTGCTAGCTGCTGAAACGTGAAGAAAGAAGCTGCAGAACACTGGCACTGAGCGTGCAGCTTTCCAGTGGAGAGAAAAAGCTACTTTAACACTCTGCAAGACTTTCCACTCCCAAAAACATGCACATGGAAGGAGCTGCTGCAAAACCGATGCTGTGCTCGCTGCTGCTCCTCCTGAAGCTCTGGCTGCTAAATCTGAGGCTTTCCTTCCAATTTCAAGCTGCAAAGCACTTGCTGAATTCCAGGGAAAGTCCGGGAGGCATTTGCTGTGCTGGCACACTTTCTCCTTCCTAGACAGAGTGGAAAAGCTTTTCCCTGCCGTGTAGGCGACAAGAGACGCATTAGACGGCGATCCGGAGCTGTCCGAAGGTAAGCGCCTGTTGCCGGCCTCTTTCGGCACAAGCCCCCGCTCCGGAGCGCACCGCGGCCGGCAGGATGCTCTCTGCCGGCGAAGGTGCCGCTTCTCCGGCAAGGAAGCCTCTGCCGCTTCTCCAGCACACGGAGAGCGAGCTAGCTGCTGAAACGTGAAGAAAGAAGCTGCAGAAGACTGGCACTGAGCGTGCAGCTTTCCAGCGGAGAGAAAAAGCTACTTTAACACTCTGCAAGCCTTTCAACTCCCAAAAACATGCACATGGAAGGAGCTGCTGCAAAAGCGATGCTGTGCTCGCTGCTGCTCCTCCTGAAGCTCTGGCTGCTAAATCTGAGGCTTTCCTTCCAATTTCAAGCTGCAAAGCACTTGCTGAATTCCAGGGAAAGTCCGGGAGGCATTTGCTGTGCTGGCACACTTTCTCCTTCCTAGACAGAGTGGAAAAGCTTTTCCCTGCCGTGTAGGCGACAAGAGACGCATTAGACGGCGATCCGGAGCTGTCCGAAGGTAAGCGCCTGTTGCCGGCCTCTTTCGGCACAAGCCCCCGCTCCGGAGCGCACCGCGGCCGGCAGGATGCTCTCTGCCGGCGAAGGTGCCGCTTCTCCGGCAAGGAAGCCTCTGCCGCTTCTCCAGCACACGGAGAGCGTGCTAGCTGCTGAAACGTGAAGAAAGAAGCTGCAGAAGACTGGCACTGAGCGTGCAGCTTTCCAGCGGAGAGAAAAAGCTACTTTAACACTCTGCAAGCCTTTCCACTCCCAAAAGCATGCACATGGAAGGAGCTGCTGCAAAAGCGATGCTGTGCTCGCTGCTGCTCCTCCTGAAGCTCTGGCTGCTAAATCTGAGGCTTTCCTTCCAATTTCAAGCTGCAAAGCACTTGCTGAATTGCAGGGAAAGTCCGGGAGGCATTTGCTGTGCTGGCACACTTTCTCCTTCCTAGACAGAGTGGAAAAGCTTTTCCCTGCCGTGTAGGCGACAAGAGACGCATTAGACGGCGATCCGGAGCTGTCCGAAGGTAAGCGCCTGTTGCCGGCCTCTTTCGGCACAAGCCCCCGCTCCGGAGCGCACCGCGGCCGGCAGGATGCTCTCTGCCGGCGAAGGTGCCGCTTCTCCGGCAAGGAAGCCTCTGCCGCTTCTCCAGCACACGGAGAGCGAGCTAGCTGCTGAAACGTGAAGAAAGAAGCTGCAGAAGACTGGCACTGAGCGTGCAGCTTTCCAGCGGAGAGAAAAAGCTACTTTAACACTCTGCAAGCCTTTCAACTCCCAAAAACATGCACATGGAAGGAGCTGCTGCAAAAGCGATGCTGTGCTCGCTGCTGCTCCTCCTGAAGCTCTGGCTGCTAAATCTGAGGCTTTCCTTCCAATTTCAAGCTGCAAAGCACTTGCTGAATTCCAGGGAAAGTCCGGGAGGCATTTGCTGTGCTGGCACACTTTCTCCTTCCTAGACAGAGTGGAAAAGCTTTTCCCTGCCGTGTAGGCGACAAGAGACGCATTAGACGGCGATCCGGAGCTGTCCGAAGGTAAGCGCCTGTTGCCGGCCTCTTTCGGCACAAGCCCCCGCTCCGGAGCGCACCGCGGCCGGCAGGATGCTCTCTGCCGGCGAAGGTGCCGCTTCTCCGGCAAGGAAGCCTCTGCCGCTTCTCCAGCACACGGAGAGCGTGCTAGCTGCTGAAACGTGAAGAAAGAAGCTGCAGAAGACTGGCACTGAGCGTGCAGCTTTCCAGCGGAGAGAAAAAGCTACTTTAACACTCTGCAAGCCTTTCCACTCCCAAAAGCATGCACATGGAAGGAGCTGCTGCAAAACCGATGCTGTGCTCGCTGCTGCTCCTCCTGAAGCTCTGGCTGCTAAATCTGAGGCTTTCCTTCCAATTTCAAGCTGCAAAGCACTTGCTGAATTGCAGGGAAAGTCCGGGAGGCATTTGCTGTGCTGGCACACTTTCTCCTTCCTAGACAGAGTGGAAAAGCTTTTCCCTGCCGTGTAGGCGACAAGAGACGCATTAGACGGCGATCCGGAGCTGTCCGAAGGTAAGCGCCTGTTGCCGGCCTCTTTCGGCACAAGCCCCCGCTCCGGAGCGCACCGCGGCCGGCAGGATGCTCTCTGCCGGCGAAGGTGCCGCTTCTCCGGCAAGGAAGCCTCTGCCGCTTCTCCAGCACACGGAGAGCGTGCTAGCTGCTGAAACGTGAAGAAAGAAGCTGCAGAAGACTGGCACTGAGCGTGCAGCTTTCCAGTGGAGAGAAAAAGCTACTTTAACACTCTGCAAGCCTTTCCACTCCCAAAAACATGCACATGGAAGGAGCTGCTGCAAAACCGATGCTGTGCTCGCTGCTGCTCCTCCTGAAGCTCTGGCTGCTAAATCTGAGGCTTTCCTTCCAATTTCAAGCTGCAAAGCACTTGCTGAATTGCAGGGAAAGTCCGGGAGGAATTTGCTGTGCTGGCACACTTTCTCCTTCCTAGACAGAGTGGAAAAGCTTTTCCCTGCCGTGTAGGCGACAAGAGACGCATTAGACGGCGATCCGGAGCTGTCCGAAGGTAAGCGCCTGTTGCCGGCCTCTTTCGGCACAAGCCCCCGCTCCGGAGCGCACCGCGGCCGGCAGGATGCTCTCTGCCGGCGAAGGTGCCGCTTCTCCGGCAAGGAAGCCTCTGCCGCTTCTCCAGCACACGGAGAGCGTGCTAGCTGCTGAAACGTGAAGAAAGAAGCTGCAGAAGACTGGCACTGAGCGTGCAGCTTTCCAGCGGAGAGAAAAAGCTACTTTAACACTCTGCAAGCCTTTCCACTCCCAAAAACATGCACATGGAAGGAGCTGCTGCAAAAGCGATGCTGTGCTCGCTGCTGCTCCTCCTGAAGCTCTGGCTGCTAAATCTGAGGCTTTCCTTCCAATTTCAAGCTGCAAAGCACTTGCTGAATTCCAGGGAAAGTCCGGGAGGCATTTGCTGTGCTGGCACACTTTCTCCTTCCTAGACAGAGTGGAAAAGCTTTTCCCTGCCGTGTAGGCGACAAGAGACGCATTAGACGGCGATCCGGAGCTGTCCGAAGGTAAGCGCCTGTTGCCGGCCTCTTTCGGCACAAGCCCCCGCTCCGGAGCGCACCGCGGCCGGCAGGATGCTCTCTGCCGGCGAAGGTGCCGCTTCTCCGGCAAGGAAGCCTCTGCCGCTTCTCCAGCACACGGAGAGCGTGCTAGCTGCTGAAACGTGAAGAAAGAAGCTGCAGAAGACTGGCACTGAGCGTGCAGCTTTCCAGCGGAGAGAAAAAGCTACTTCAACACTCTGCTAGCCTTTCCACTCCCAAAAACATGCACTTGGAAGGAGCTGCTGCAAAACCGATGCTGTGCTCGCTGCTGCTCCTCCTGAAGCTCTGGCTGCTAAATCTGAGGCTTTCCTTCCAATTTCAAGCTGCAAAGCACTTGCTGAATTGCAGGGAAAGTCCGGGAGGCATTTGCTGTGCTGGCACACTTTCTCCTTCCTAGACAGAGTGGAAAAGCTTTTCCCTGCCGTGTAGGCGACAAGAGACGCATTAGACGGCGATCCGGAGCTGTCCGAAGGTAAGCGCCTGTTGCCGGCCTCTTTCGGCACAAGCCCCCGCTCCGGAGCGCACCGCGGCCGGCAGGATGCTCTCTGCCGGCGAAGGTGCCGCTTCTCCGGCAAGGAAGCCTCTGCCGCTTCTCCAGCACACGGAGAGCGTGCTAGCTGCTGAAACGTGAAGAAAGAAGCTGCAGAAGACTGGCACTGAGCGTGCAGCTTTCCAGTGGAGAGAAAAAGCTACTTTAACACTCTGCAAGCCTTTCCACTCCCAAAAACATGCACATGGAAGGAGCTGCTGCAAAACCGATGCTGTGCTCGCTGCTGCTCCTCCTGAAGCTCTGGCTGCTAAATCTGAGGCTTTCCTTCCAATTTCAAGCTGCAAAGCACTTGCTGAATTCCAGGGAAAGTCCGGGAGGCATTTGCTGTGCTGGCACACTTTCTCCTTCCTAGACAGAGTGGAAAAGCTTTTCCCTGCCGTGTAGGCGACAAGAGACGCATTAGACGGCGATCCGGAGCTGTCCGAAGGTAAGCGCCTGTTGCCGGCCTCTTTCGGCACAAGCCCCCGCTCCGGAGCGCACCGCGGCCGGCAGGATGCTCTCTGCCGGCGAAGGTGCCGCTTCTCCGGCAAGGAAGCCTCTGCCGCTTCTCCAGCACACGGAGAGCGAGCTAGCTGCTGAAACGTGAAGAAAGAAGCTGCAGAACACTGGCACTGAGCGTGCAGCTTTCCAGCGGAGAGAAAAAGCTACTTTAACACTCTGCAAGCCTTTCAACTCCCAAAAACATGCACATGGAAGGAGCTGCTGCAAAACCGATGCTGTGCTCGCTGCTGCTCCTCCTGAAGCTCTGGCTGCTAAATCTGAGGCTTTCCTTCCAATTTCAAGCTGCAAAGCACTTGCTGAATTCCAGGGAAAGTCCGGGAGGCATTTGCTGTGCTGGCACACTTTCTCCTTCCTAGACAGAGTGGAAAAGCTTTTCCCTGCCGTGTAGGCGACAAGAGACGCATTAGACGGCGATCCGGAGCTGTCCGAAGGTAAGCGCCTGTTGCCGGCCTCTTTCGGCACAAGCCCCCGCTCCGGAGCGCACCGCGGCCGGCAGGATGCTCTCTGCCGGCGAAGGTGCCGCTTCTCCGGCAAGGAAGCCTCTGCCGCTTCTCCAGCACACGGAGAGCGAGCTAGCTGCTGAAACGTGAAGAAAGAAGCTGCAGAACACTGGCACTGAGCGTGCAGCTTTCCAGCGGAGAGAAAAAGCTACTTTAACACTCTGCAAGCCTTTCAACTCCCAAAAACATGCACATGGAAGGAGCTGCTGCAAAAGCGATGCTGTGCTCGCTGCTGCTCCTCCTGAAGCTCTGGCTGCTAAATCTGAGGCTTTCCTTCCAATTTCAAGCTGCAAAGCACTTGCTGAATTCCAGGGAAAGTCCGGGAGGAATTTGCTGTGCTGGCACACTTTCTCCTTCCTAGACAGAGTGGAAAAGCTTTTCCCTGCCGTGTAGGCGACAAGAGACGCATTAGACGGCGATCCGGAGCTGTCCGAAGGTAAGCGCCTGTTGCCGGCCTCTTTCGGCACAAGCCCCCGCTCCGGAGCGCACCGCGGCCGGCAGGATGCTCTCTGCCGGCGAAGGTGCCGCTTCTCCGGCAAGGAAGCCTCTGCCGCTTCTCCAGCACACGGAGAGCGTGCTAGCTGCTGAAACGTGAAGAAAGAAGCTGCAGAAGACTGGCACTGAGCGTGCAGCTTTCCAGCGGAGAGAAAAAGCTACTTTAACACTCTGCAAGCCTTTCCACTCCCAAAAGCATGCACATGGAAGGAGCTGCTGCAAAACCGATGCTGTGCTCGCTGCTGCTCCTCCTGAAGCTCTGGCTGCTAAATCTGAGGCTTTCCTTCCAATTTCAAGCTGCAAAGCACTTGCTGAATTCCAGGGAAAGTCCGGGAGGCATTTGCTGTGCTGGCACACTTTCTCCTTCCTAGACAGAGTGGAAAAGCTTTTCCCTGCCGTGTAGGCGACAAGAGACGCATTAGACGGCGATCCGGAGCTGTCCGAAGGTAAGCGCCTGTTGCCGGCCTCTTTCGGCACAAGCCCCCGCTCCGGAGCGCACCGCGGCCGGCAGGATGCTCTCTGCCGGCGAAGGTGCCGCTTCTCCGGCAAGGAAGCCTCTGCCGCTTCTCCAGCACACGGAGAGCGTGCTAGCTGCTGAAACGTGAAGAAAGAAGCTGCAGAAGACTGGCACTGAGCGTGCAGCTTTCCAGTGGAGAGAAAAAGCTACTTTAACACTCTGCAAGCCTTTCCACTCCCAAAAACATGCACATGGAAGGAGCTGCTGCAAAACCGATGCTGTGCTCGCTGCTGCTCCTCCTGAAGCTCTGGCTGCTAAATCTGAGGCTTTCCTTCCAATTTCAAGCTGCAAAGCACTTGCTGAATTGCAGGGAAAGTCCGGGAGGAATTTGCTGTGCTGGCACACTTTCTCCTTCCTAGACAGAGTGGAAAAGCTTTTCCCTGCCGTGTAGGCGACAAGAGACGCATTAGACGGCGATCCGGAGCTGTCCGAAGGTAAGCGCCTGTTGCCGGCCTCTTTCGGCACAAGCCCCCGCTCCGGAGCGC
Source organism: Fringilla coelebs (assembly GCF_963513975.1). Taxonomy (NCBI): domain Eukaryota; kingdom Metazoa; phylum Chordata; class Aves; order Passeriformes; family Fringillidae; genus Fringilla; species Fringilla coelebs. Next base: position 312,715 of record NW_028167494.1, on the reverse strand, counting down.
ACCGCGGCCGGCAGGATGCTCTCTGCCGGCGAAGGTGCCGCTTCTCCGGCAAGGAAGCCTCTGCCGCTTCTCCAGCACACGGAGAGCGTGCTAGCTGCTGAAACGTGAAGAAAGAAGCTGCAGAACACTGGCACTGAGCGTGCAGCTTTCCAGCGGAGAGAAAAAGCTACTTTAACACTCTGCAAGCCTTTCCACTCCCAAAAACATGCACATGGAAGGAGCTGCTGCAAAACCGATGCTGTGCTCGCTGCTGCTCCTCCTGAAGCTCTGGCTGCTAAATCTGAGGCTTTCCTTCCAATTTCAAGCTGCAAAGCACTTGCTGAATTCCAGGGAAAGTCCGGGAGGCATTTGCTGTGCTGGCACACTTTCTCCTTCCTAGACAGAGTGGAAAAGCTTTTCCCTGCCGTGTAGGCGACAAGAGACGCATTAGACGGCGATCCGGAGCTGTCCGAAGGTAAGCGCCTGTTGCCGGCCTCTTTCGGCACAAGCCCCCGCTCCGGAGCGCACCGCGGCCGGCAGGATGCTCTCTGCCGGCGAAGGTGCCGCTTCTCCGGCAAGGAAGCCTCTGCCGCTTCTCCAGCACACGGAGAGCGAGCTAGCTGCTGAAACGTGAAGAAAGAAGCTGCAGAACACTGGCACTGAGCGTGCAGCTTTCCAGCGGAGAGAAAAAGCTACTTTAACACTCTGCAAGCCTTTCAGCTCCCAAAAACATGCACATGGAAGGAGCTGCTGCAAAAGCGATGCTGTGCTCGCTGCTGCTCCTCCTGAAGCTCTGGCTGCTAAATCTGAGGCTTTCCTTCCAATTTCAAGCTGCAAAGCACTTGCTGAATTCCAGGGAAAGTCCGGGAGGCATTTGCTGTGCTGGCACACTTTCTCCTTCCTAGACAGAGTGGAAAAGCTTTTCCCTGCCGTGGAGGCGACAAGAGACGCATTAGACGGCGATCCGGAGCTGTCCGAAGGTAAGCGCCTGTTGCCGGCCTCTTTCGGCACAAGCCCCCGCTCCGGAGCGCACCGCGGCCGGCAGGATGCTCTCTGCCGGCGAAGGTGCCGCTTCTCCGGCAAGGAAGCCTCTGCCGCTTCTCCAGCACACGGAGAGCGTGCTAGCTGCTGAAACGTGAAGAAAGAAGCTGCAGAAGACTGGCACTGAGCGTGCAGCTTTCCAGTGGAGAGAAAAAGCTACTTTAACACTCTGCAAGCCTTTCCACTCCCAAAAACATGCACATGGAAGGAGCTGCTGCAAAACCGATGCTGTGCTCGCTGCTGCTCCTCCTGAAGCTCTGGCTGCTAAATCTGAGGCTTTCCTTCCAATTTCAAGCTGCAAAGCACTTGCTGAATTGCAGGGAAAGTCCGGGAGGAATTTGCTGTGCTGGCACACTTTCTCCTTCCTAGACAGAGTGGAAAAGCTTTTCCCTGCCGTGGAGGCGACAAGAGACGCATTAGACGGCGATCCGGAGCTGTCCGAAGGTAAGCGCCTGTTGCCGGCCTCTTTCGGCACAAGCCCCCGCTCCGGAGCGCACCGCGGCCGGCAGGATGCTCTCTGCCGGCGAAGGTGCCGCTTCTCCGGCAAGGAAGCCTCTGCCGCTTCTCCAGCACACGGAGAGCGTGCTAGCTGCTGAAACGTGAAGAAAGAAGCTGCAGAACACTGGCACTGAGCGTGCAGCTTTCCAGCGGAGAGAAAAAGCTACTTTAACACTCTGCAAGCCTTTCCACTCCCAAAAACATGCACATGGAAGGAGCTGCTGCAAAACCGATGCTGTGCTCGCTGCTGTTCCTCCTGAAGCTCTGGCTGCTAAATCTGAGGCTTTCCTTCCAATTTCAAGCTGCAAAGCACTTGCTGAATTCCAGGGAAAGTCCGGGAGGCATTTGCTGTGCTGGCACACTTTCTCCTTCCTAGACAGAGTGGAAAAGCTTTTCCCTGCCGCGTAGGCGACAAGAGACGCATTAGACGGCGATCCGGAGCTGTCCGAAGGTAAGCGCCTGTTGCCGGCCTCTTTCGGCACAAGCCCCCGCTCCGGAGCGCACCGCGGCCGGCAGGATGCTCTCTGCCGGCGAAGGTGCCGCTTCTCCGGCAAGGAAGCCTCTGCCGCTTCTCCAGCACACGGAGAGCGTGCTAGCTGCTGAAACGTGAAGAAAGAAGCTGCAGAAGACTGGCACTGAGCGTGCAGCTTTCCAGCGGAGAGAAAAAGCTACTTTAACACTCTGCAAGCCTTTCCACTCCCAAAAACATGCACATGGAAGGAGCTGCTGCAAAAGCGATGCTGTGCTCGCTGCTGCTCCTCCTGAAGCTCTGGCTGCTAAATCTGAGGCTTTCCTTCCAATTTCAAGCTGCAAAGCACTTGCTGAATTCCAGGGAAAGTCCGGGAGGCATTTGCTGTGCTGGCACACTTTCTCCTTCCTAGACAGAGTGGAAAAGCTTTTCCCTGCCGTGTAGGCGACAAGAGACGCATTAGACGGCGATCCGGAGCTGTCCGAAGGTAAGCGCCTGTTGCCGGCCTCTTTCGGCACAAGCCCCCGCTCCGGAGCGCACCGCGGCCGGCAGGATGCTCTCTGCCGGCGAAGGTGCCGCTTCTCCGGCAAGGAAGCCTCTGCCGCTTCTCCAGCACACGGAGAGCGAGCTAGCTGCTGAAACGTGAAGAAAGAAGCTGCAGAACACTGGCACTGAGCGTGCAGCTTTCCAGCGGAGAGAAAAAGCTACTTTAACACTCTGCAAGCCTTTCAACTCCCAAAAACATGCACATGGAAGGAGCTGCTGCAAAAGCGATGCTGTGCTCGCTGCTGCTCCTCCTGAAGCTCTGGCTGCTAAATCTGAGGCTTTCCTTCCAATTTCAAGCTGCAAAGCACTTGCTGAATTCCAGGGAAAGTCCGGGAGGCATTTGTTGTGCTGGCACACTTTCTCCTTCCTAGACAGAGTGGAAAAGCTTTTCCCTGCCGTGTAGGCGACAAGAGACGCATGAGACGGCGATCCGGAGCTGTCCGAAGGTAAGCGCCTGTTGCCGGCCTCTTTCGGCACAAGCCCCCGCTCCGGAGCGCACCGCGGCCGGCAGGATGCTCTCTGCCGGCGAAGGTGCCGCTTCTCCGGCAAGGAAGCCTCTGCCGCTTCTCCAGCACACGGAGAGCGTGCTAGCTGCTGAAACGTGAAGAAAGAAGCTGCAGAAGACTGGCACTGAGCGTGCAGCTTTCCAGCGGAGAGAAAAAGCTACTTTAACACTCTGCAAGCCTTTCCACTCCCAAAAACATGCACATGGAAGGAGCTGCTGCAAAAGCGATGCTGTGCTCGCTGCTGCTCCTCCTGAAGCTCTGGCTGCTAAATCTGAGGCTTTCCTTCCAATTTCAAGCTGCAAAGCACTTGCTGAATTCCAGGGAAAGTCCGGGAGGCATTTGCTGTGCTGGCACACTTTCTCCTTCCTAGACAGAGTGGAAAAGCTTTTCCCTGCCGCGTAGGCGACAAGAGACGCATTAGACGGCGATCCGGAGCTGTCCGAAGGTAAGCGCCTGTTGCCGGCCTCTTTCGGCACAAGCCCCCGCTCCGGAGCGCACCGCGGCCGGCAGGATGCTCTCTGCCGGCGAAGGTGCCGCTTCTCCGGCAAGGAAGCCTCTGCCGCTTCTCCAGCACACGGAGAGCGTGCTAGCTGCTGAAACGTGAAGAAAGAAGCTGCAGAAGACTGGCACTGAGCGTGCAGCTTTCCAGTGGAGAGAAAAAGCTACTTTAACACTCTGCAAGACTTTCCACTCCCAAAAACATGCACATGGAAGGAGCTGCTGCAAAAGCGATGCTGTGCTCGCTGCTGCTCCTCCTGAAGCTCTGGCTGCTAAATCTGAGGCTTTCCTTCCAATTTCAAGCTGCAAAGCACTTGCTGAATTCCAGGGAAAGTCCGGGAGGCATTTGCTGTGCTGGCACACTTTCTCCTTCCTAGACAGAGTGGAAAAGCTTTTCCCTGCCGTGTAGGCGACAAGAGACGCATGAGACGGCGATCCGGAGCTGTCCGAAGGTAAGCGCCTGTTGCCGGCCTCTTTCGGCACAAGCCCCCGCTCCGGAGCGCACCGCGGCCGGCAGGATGCTCTCTGCCGGCGAAGGTGCCGCTTCTCCGGCAAGGAAGCCTCTGCCGCTTCTCCAGCACACGGAGAGCGAGCTAGCTGCTGAAACGTGAAGAAAGAAGCTGCAGAAGACTGGCACTGAGCGTGCAGCTTTCCAGCGGAGAGAAAAAGCTACTTTAACACTCTGCAAGCCTTTCAACTCCCAAAAACATGCACATGGAAGGAGCTGCTGCAAAAGCGATGCTGTGCTCGCTGCTGCTCCTCCTGAAGCTCTGGCTGCTAAATCTGAGGCTTTCCTTCCAATTTCAAGCTGCAAAGCACTTGCTGAATTCCAGGGAAAGTCCGGGAGGCATTTGCTGTGCTGGCACACTTTCTCCTTCCTAGACAGAGTGGAAAAGCTTTTCCCTGCCGTGTAGGCGACAAGAGACGCATTAGACGGCGATCCGGAGCTGTCCGAAGGTAAGCGCCTGTTGCCGGCCTCTTTCGGCACAAGCCCCCGCTCCGGAGCGCACCGCGGCCGGCAGGATGCTCTCTGCCGGCGAAGGTGCCGCTTCTCCGGCAAGGAAGCCTCTGCCGCTTCTCCAGCACACGGAGAGCGTGCTAGCTGCTGAAACGTGAAGAAAGAAGCTGCAGAAGACTGGCACTGAGCGTGCAGCTTTCCAGCGGAGAGAAAAAGCTACTTTAACACTCTGCAAGCCTTTCCACTCCCAAAAGCATGCACATGGAAGGAGCTGCTGCAAAACCGATGCTGTGCTCGCTGCTGCTCCTCCTGAAGCTCTGGCTGCTAAATCTGAGGCTTTCCTTCCAATTTCAAGCTGCAAAGCACTTGCTGAATTCCAGGGAAAGTCCGGGAGGCATTTGCTGTGCTGGCACACTTTCTCCTTCCTAGACAGAGTGGAAAAGCTTTTCCCTGCCGTGTAGGCGACAAGAGACGCATTAGACGGCGATCCGGAGCTGTCCGAAGGTAAGCGCCTGTTGCCGGCCTCTTTCGGCACAAGCCCCCGCTCCGGAGCGCACCGCGGCCGGCAGGATGCTCTCTGCCGGCGAAGGTGCCGCTTCTCCGGCAAGGAAGCCTCTGCCGCTTCTCCAGCACACGGAGAGCGTGCTAGCTGCTGAAACGTGAAGAAAGAAGCTGCAGAAGACTGGCACTGAGCGTGCAGCTTTCCAGTGGAGAGAAAAAGCTACTTTAACACTCTGCAAGCCTTTCCACTCCCAAAAACATGCACATGGAAGGAGCTGCTGCAAAACCGATGCTGTGCTCGCTGCTGCTCCTCCTGAAGCTCTGGCTGCTAAATCTGAGGCTTTCCTTCCAATTTCAAGCTGCAAAGCACTTGCTGAATTCCAGGGAAAGTCCGGGAGGCATTTGCTGTGCTGGCACACTTTCTCCTTCCTAGACAGAGTGGAAAAGCTTTTCCCTGCCGTGTAGGCGACAAGAGACGCATTAGACGGCGATCCGGAGCTGTCCGAAGGTAAGCGCCTGTTGCCGGCCTCTTTCGGCACAAGCCCCCGCTCCGGAGCGCACCGCGGCCGGCAGGATGCTCTCTGCCGGCGAAGGTGCCGCTTCTCCGGCAAGGAAGCCTCTGCCGCTTCTCCAGCACACGGAGAGCGTGCTAGCTGCTGAAACGTGAAGAAAGAAGCTGCAGAAGACTGGCACTGAGCGTGCAGCTTTCCAGCGGAGAGAAAAAGCTACTTTAACACTCTGCAAGCCTTTCCACTCCCAAAAACATGCACATGGAAGGAGCTGCTGCAAAAGCGATGCTGTGCTCGCTGCTGCTCCTCCTGAAGCTCTGGCTGCTAAATCTGAGGCTTTCCTTCCAATTTCAAGCTGCAAAGCACTTGCTGAATTCCAGGGAAAGTCCGGGAGGCATTTGCTGTGCTGGCACACTTTCTCCTTCCTAGACAGAGTGGAAAAGCTTTTCCCTGCCGCGTAGGCGACAAGAGACGCATTAGACGGCGATCCGGAGCTGTCCGAAGGTAAGCGCCTGTTGCCGGCCTCTTTCGGCACAAGCCCCCGCTCCGGAGCGCACCGCGGCCGGCAGGATGCTCTCTGCCGGCGAAGGTGCCGCTTCTCCGGCAAGGAAGCCTCTGCCGCTTCTCCAGCACACGGAGAGCGTGCTAGCTGCTGAAACGTGAAGAAAGAAGCTGCAGAAGACTGGCACTGAGCGTGCAGCTTTCCAGTGGAGAGAAAAAGCTACTTTAACACTCTGCAAGACTTTCCACTCCCAAAAACATGCACATGGAAGGAGCTGCTGCAAAACCGATGCTGTGCTCGCTGCTGCTCCTCCTGAAGCTCTGGCTGCTAAATCTGAGGCTTTCCTTCCAATTTCAAGCTGCAAAGCACTTGCTGAATTCCAGGGAAAGTCCGGGAGGCATTTGCTGTGCTGGCACACTTTCTCCTTCCTAGACAGAGTGGAAAAGCTTTTCCCTGCCGTGTAGGCGACAAGAGACGCATTAGACGGCGATCCGGAGCTGTCCGAAGGTAAGCGCCTGTTGCCGGCCTCTTTCGGCACAAGCCCCCGCTCCGGAGCGCACCGCGGCCGGCAGGATGCTCTCTGCCGGCGAAGGTGCCGCTTCTCCGGCAAGGAAGCCTCTGCCGCTTCTCCAGCACACGGAGAGCGAGCTAGCTGCTGAAACGTGAAGAAAGAAGCTGCAGAACACTGGCACTGAGCGTGCAGCTTTCCAGCGGAGAGAAAAAGCTACTTTAACACTCTGCAAGCCTTTCAACTCCCAAAAACATGCACATGGAAGGAGCTGCTGCAAAAGCGATGCTGTGCTCGCTGCTGCTCCTCCTGAAGCTCTGGCTGCTAAATCTGAGGCTTTCCTTCCAATTTCAAGCTGCAAAGCACTTGCTGAATTCCAGGGAAAGTCCGGGAGGCATTTGCTGTGCTGGCACACTTTCTCCTTCCTAGACAGAGTGGAAAAGCTTTTCCCTGCCGTGTAGGCGACAAGAGACGCATTAGACGGCGATCCGGAGCTGTCCGAAGGTAAGCGCCTGTTGCCGGCCTCTTTCGGCACAAGCCCCCGCTCCGGAGCGCACCGCGGCCGGCAGGATGCTCTCTGCCGGCGAAGGTGCCGCTTCTCCGGCAAGGAAGCCTCTGCCGCTTCTCCAGCACACGGAGAGCGTGCTAGCTGCTGAAACGTGAAGAAAGAAGCTGCAGAAGACTGGCACTGAGCGTGCAGCTTTCCAGCGGAGAGAAAAAGCTACTTTAACACTCTGCAAGCCTTTCCACTCCCAAAAGCATGCACATGGAAGGAGCTGCTGCAAAACCGATGCTGTGCTCGCTGCTGCTCCTCCTGAAGCTCTGGCTGCTAAATCTGAGGCTTTCCTTCCAATTTCAAGCTGCAAAGCACTTGCTGAATTCCAGGGAAAGTCCGGGAGGCATTTGCTGTGCTGGCACACTTTCTCCTTCCTAGACAGAGTGGAAAAGCTTTTCCCTGCCGTGTAGGCGACAAGAGACGCATTAGACGGCGATCCGGAGCTGTCCGAAGGTAAGCGCCTGTTGCCGGCCTCTTTCGGCACAAGCCCCCGCTCCGGAGCGCACCGCGGCCGGCAGGATGCTCTCTGCCGGCGAAGGTGCCGCTTCTCCGGCAAGGAAGCCTCTGCCGCTTCTCCAGCACACGGAGAGCGTGCTAGCTGCTGAAACGTGAAGAAAGAAGCTGCAGAAGACTGGCACTGAGCGTGCAGCTTTCCAGTGGAGAGAAAAAGCTACTTTAACACTCTGCAAGCCTTTCCACTCCCAAAAACATGCACATGGAAGGAGCTGCTGCAAAACCGATGCTGTGCTCGCTGCTGCTCCTCCTGAAGCTCTGGCTGCTAAATCTGAGGCTTTCCTTCCAATTTCAAGCTGCAAAGCACTTGCTGAATTGCAGGGAAAGTCCGGGAGGAATTTGCTGTGCTGGCACACTTTCTCCTTCCTAGACAGAGTGGAAAAGCTTTTCCCTGCCGTGTAGGCGACAAGAGACGCATTAGACGGCGATCCGGAGCTGTCCGAAGGTAAGCGCCTGTTGCCGGCCTCTTTCGGCACAAGCCCCCGCTCCGGAGCGCACCGCGGCCGGCAGGATGCTCTCTGCCGGCGAAGGTGCCGCTTCTCCGGCAAGGAAGCCTCTGCCGCTTCTCCAGCACACGGAGAGCGTGCTAGCTGCTGAAACGTGAAGAAAGAAGCTGCAGAAGACTGGCACTGAGCGTGCAGCTTTCCAGCGGAGAGAAAAAGCTACTTTAACACTCTGCAAGCCTTTCCACTCCCAAAAACATGCACATGGAAGGAGCTGCTGCAAAAGCGATGCTGTGCTCGCTGCTGCTCCTCCTGAAGCTCTGGCTGCTAAATCTGAGGCTTTCCTTCCAATTTCAAGCTGCAAAGCACTTGCTGAATTCCAGGGAAAGTCCGGGAGGCATTTGCTGTGCTGGCACACTTTCTCCTTCCTAGACAGAGTGGAAAAGCTTTTCCCTGCCGCGTAGGCGACAAGAGACGCATTAGACGGCGATCCGGAGCTGTCCGAAGGTAAGCGCCTGTTGCCGGCCTCTTTCGGCACAAGCCCCCGCTCCGGAGCGCACCGCGGCCGGCAGGATGCTCTCTGCCGGCGAAGGTGCCGCTTCTCCGGCAAGGAAGCCTCTGCCGCTTCTCCAGCACACGGAGAGCGTGCTAGCTGCTGAAACGTGAAGAAAGAAGCTGCAGAAGACTGGCACTGAGCGTGCAGCTTTCCAGTGGAGAGAAAAAGCTACTTTAACACTCTGCAAGACTTTCCACTCCCAAAAACATGCACATGGAAGGAGCTGCTGCAAAAGCGATGCTGTGCTCGCTGCTGCTCCTCCTGAAGCTCTGGCTGCTAAATCTGAGGCTTTCCTTCCAATTTCAAGCTGCAAAGCACTTGCTGAATTCCAGGGAAAGTCCGGGAGGCATTTGCTGTGCTGGCACACTTTCTCCTTCCTAGACAGAGTGGAAAAGCTTTTCCCTGCCGTGTAGGCGACAAGAGACGCATGAGACGGCGATCCGGAGCTGTCCGAAGGTAAGCGCCTGTTGCCGGCCTCTTTCGGCACAAGCCCCCGCTCCGGAGCGCACCGCGGCCGGCAGGATGCTCTCTGCCGGCGAAGGTGCCGCTTCTCCGGCAAGGAAGCCTCTGCCGCTTCTCCAGCACACGGAGAGCGAGCTAGCTGCTGAAACGTGAAGAAAGAAGCTGCAGAAGACTGGCACTGAGCGTGCAGCTTTCCAGCGGAGAGAAAAAGCTACTTTAACACTCTGCAAGCCTTTCAACTCCCAAAAACATGCACATGGAAGGAGCTGCTGCAAAAGCGATGCTGTGCTCGCTGCTGCTCCTCCTGAAGCTCTGGCTGCTAAATCTGAGGCTTTCCTTCCAATTTCAAGCTGCAAAGCACTTGCTGAATTCCAGGGAAAGTCCGGGAGGCATTTGCTGTGCTGGCACACTTTCTCCTTCCTAGACAGAGTGGAAAAGCTTTTCCCTGCCGTGTAGGCGACAAGAGACGCATTAGACGGCGATCCGGAGCTGTCCGAAGGTAAGCGCCTGTTGCCGGCCTCTTTCGGCACAAGCCCCCGCTCCGGAGCGCACCGCGGCCGGCAGGATGCTCTCTGCCGGCGAAGGTGCCGCTTCTCCGGCAAGGAAGCCTCTGCCGCTTCTCCAGCACACGGAGAGCGTGCTAGCTGCTGAAACGTGAAGAAAGAAGCTGCAGAAGACTGGCACTGAGCGTGCAGCTTTCCAGTGGAGAGAAAAAGCTACTTTAACACTCTGCAAGCCTTTCCACTCCCAAAAACATGCACATGGAAGGAGCTGCTGCAAAACCGATGCTGTGCTCGCTGCTGCTCCTCCTGAAGCTCTGGCTGCTAAATCTGAGGCTTTCCTTCCAATTTCAAGCTGCAAAGCACTTGCTGAATTCCAGGGAAAGTCCGGGAGGCATTTGCTGTGCTGGCACACTTTCTCCTTCCTAGACAGAGTGGAAAAGCTTTTCCCTGCCGTGGAGGCGACAAGAGACGCATTAGACGGCGATCCGGAGCTGTCCGAAGGTAAGCGCCTGTTGCCGGCCTCTTTCGGCACAAGCCCCCGCTCCGGAGCGCACCGCGGCCGGCAGGATGCTCTCTGCCGGCGAAGGTGCCGCTTCTCCGGCAAGGAAGCCTCTGCCGCTTCTCCAGCACACGGAGAGCGTGCTAGCTGCTGAAACGTGAAGAAAGAAGCTGCAGAAGACTGGCACTGAGCGTGCAGCTTTCCAGCGGAGAGAAAAAGCTACTTTAACACTCTGCAAGCCTTTCCACTCCCAAAAACATGCACATGGAAGGAGCTGCTGCAAAAGCGATGCTGTGCTCGCTGCTGCTCCTCCTGAAGCTCTGGCTGCTAAATCTGAGGCTTTCCTTCCAATTTCAAGCTGCAAAGCACTTGCTGAATTCCAGGGAAAGTCCGGGAGGCATTTGCTGTGCTGGCACACTTTCTCCTTCCTAGACAGAGTGGAAAAGCTTTTCCCTGCCGCGTAGGCGACAAGAGACGCATTAGACGGCGATCCGGAGCTGTCCGAAGGTAAGCGCCTGTTGCCGGCCTCTTTCGGCACAAGCCCCCGCTCCGGAGCGCACCGCGGCCGGCAGGATGCTCTCTGCCGGCGAAGGTGCCGCTTCTCCGGCAAGGAAGCCTCTGCCGCTTCTCCAGCACACGGAGAGCGTGCTAGCTGCTGAAACGTGAAGAAAGAAGCTGCAGAAGACTGGCACTGAGCGTGCAGCTTTCCAGTGGAGAGAAAAAGCTACTTTAACACTCTGCAAGACTTTCCACTCCCAAAAACATGCACATGGAAGGAGCTGCTGCAAAACCGATGCTGTGCTCGCTGCTGCTCCTCCTGAAGCTCTGGCTGCTAAATCTGAGGCTTTCCTTCCAATTTCAAGCTGCAAAGCACTTGCTGAATTCCAGGGAAAGTCCGGGAGGCATTTGCTGTGCTGGCACACTTTCTCCTTCCTAGACAGAGTGGAAAAGCTTTTCCCTGCCGTGTAGGCGACAAGAGACGCATTAGACGGCGATCCGGAGCTGTCCGAAGGTAAGCGCCTGTTGCCGGCCTCTTTCGGCACAAGCCCCCGCTCCGGAGCGCACCGCGGCCGGCAGGATGCTCTCTGCCGGCGAAGGTGCCGCTTCTCCGGCAAGGAAGCCTCTGCCGCTTCTCCAGCACACGGAGAGCGAGCTAGCTGCTGAAACGTGAAGAAAGAAGCTGCAGAACACTGGCACTGAGCGTGCAGCTTTCCAGCGGAGAGAAAAAGCTACTTTAACACTCTGCAAGCCTTTCAACTCCCAAAAACATGCACATGGAAGGAGCTGCTGCAAAAGCGATGCTGTGCTCGCTGCTGCTCCTCCTGAAGCTCTGGCTGCTAAATCTGAGGCTTTCCTTCCAATTTCAAGCTGCAAAGCACTTGCTGAATTCCAGGGAAAGTCCGGGAGGCATTTGCTGTGCTGGCACACTTTCTCCTTCCTAGACAGAGTGGAAAAGCTTTTCCCTGCCGTGTAGGCGACAAGAGACGCATTAGACGGCGATCCGGAGCTGTCCGAAGGTAAGCGCCTGTTGCCGGCCTCTTTCGGCACAAGCCCCCGCTCCGGAGCGCACCGCGGCCGGCAGGATGCTCTCTGCCGGCGAAGGTGCCGCTTCTCCGGCAAGGAAGCCTCTGCCGCTTCTCCAGCACACGGAGAGCGTGCTAGCTGCTGAAACGTGAAGAAAGAAGCTGCAGAAGACTGGCACTGAGCGTGCAGCTTTCCAGCGGAGAGAAAAAGCTACTTTAACACTCTGCAAGCCTTTCCACTCCCAAAAGCATGCACATGGAAGGAGCTGCTGCAAAACCGATGCTGTGCTCGCTGCTGCTCCTCCTGAAGCTCTGGCTGCTAAATCTGAGGCTTTCCTTCCAATTTCAAGCTGCAAAGCACTTGCTGAATTCCAGGGAAAGTCCGGGAGGCATTTGCTGTGCTGGCACACTTTCTCCTTCCTAGACAGAGTGGAAAAGCTTTTCCCTGCCGTGTAGGCGACAAGAGACGCATTAGACGGCGATCCGGAGCTGTCCGAAGGTAAGCGCCTGTTGCCGGCCTCTTTCGGCACAAGCCCCCGCTCCGGAGCGCACCGCGGCCGGCAGGATGCTCTCTGCCGGCGAAGGTGCCGCTTCTCCGGCAAGGAAGCCTCTGCCGCTTCTCCAGCACACGGAGAGCGTGCTAGCTGCTGAAACGTGAAGAAAGAAGCTGCAGAAGACTGGCACTGAGCGTGCAGCTTTCCAGCGGAGAGAAAAAGCTACTTTAACACTCTGCAAGCCTTTCCACTCCCAAAAACATGCACATGGAAGGAGCTGCTGCAAAAGCGATGCTGTGCTCGCTGCTGCTCCTCCTGAAGCTCTGGCTGCTAAATCTGAGGCTTTCCTTCCAATTTCAAGCTGCAAAGCACTTGCTGAATTCCAGGGAAAGTCCGGGAGGCATTTGCTGTGCTGGCACACTTTCTCCTTCCTAGACAGAGTGGAAAAGCTTTTCCCTGCCGTGGAGGCGACAAGAGACGCATTAGACGGCGATCCGGAGCTGTCCGAAGGTAAGCGCCTGTTGCCGGCCTCTTTCGGCACAAGCCCCCGCTCCGGAGCGCACCGCGGCCGGCAGGATGCTCTCTGCCGGCGAAGGTGCCGCTTCTCCGGCAAGGAAGCCTCTGCCGCTTCTCCAGCACACGGAGAGCGTGCTAGCTGCTGAAACGTGAAGAAAGAAGCTGCAGAAGACTGGCACTGAGCGTGCAGCTTTCCAGCGGAGAGAAAAAGCTACTTTAACACTCTGCAAGCCTTTCCACTCCCAAAAACATGCACATGGAAGGAGCTGCTGCAAAACCGATGCTGTGCTCGCTGCTGCTCCTCCTGAAGCTCTGGCTGCTAAATCTGAGGCTTTCCTTCCAATTTCAAGCTGCAAAGCACTTGCTGAATTCCAGGGAAAGTCCGGGAGGCATTTGCTGTGCTGGCACACTTTCTCCTTCCTAGACAGAGTGGAAAAGCTTTTCCCTGCCGTGGAGGCGACAAGAGACGCATTAGACGGCGATCCGGAGCTGTCCGAAGGTAAGCGCCTGTTGCCGGCCTCTTTCGGCACAAGCCCCCGCTCCGGAGCGCACCGCGGCCGGCAGGATGCTCTCTGCCGGCGAAGGTGCCGCTTCTCCGGCAAGGAAGCCTCTGCCGCTTCTCCAGCACACGGAGAGCGTGCTAGCTGCTGAAACGTGAAGAAAGAAGCTGCAGAAGACTGGCACTGAGCGTGCAGCTTTCCAGTGGAGAGAAAAAGCTACTTTAACACTCTGCAAGCCTTTCCACTCCCAAAAACATGCACATGGAAGGAGCTGCTGCAAAACCGATGCTGTGCTCGCTGCTGCTCCTCCTGAAGCTCTGGCTGCTAAATCTGAGGCTTTCCTTCCAATTTCAAGCTGCAAAGCACTTGCTGAATTCCAGGGAAAGTCCGGGAGGCATTTGCTGTGCTGGCACACTTTCTCCTTCCTAGACAGAGTGGAAAAGCTTTTCCCTGCCGTGTAGGCGACAAGAGACGCATTAGACGGCGATCCGGAGCTGTCCGAAGGTAAGCGCCTGTTGCCGGCCTCTTTCGGCACAAGCCCCCGCTCCGGAGCGCACCGCGGCCGGCAGGATGCTCTCTGCCGGCGAAGGTGCCGCTTCTCCGGCAAGGAAGCCTCTGCCGCTTCTCCAGCACACGGAGAGCGAGCTAGCTGCTGAAACGTGAAGAAAGAAGCTGCAGAACACTGGCACTGAGCGTGCAGCTTTCCAGCGGAGAGAAAAAGCTACTTTAACACTCTGCAAGCCTTTCAACTCCCAAAAACATGCACATGGAAGGAGCTGCTGCAAAACCGATGCTGTGCTCGCTGCTGCTCCTCCTGAAGCTCTGGCTGCTAAATCTGAGGCTTTCCTTCCAATTTCAAGCTGCAAAGCACTTGCTGAATTCCAGGGAAAGTCCGGGAGGCATTTGCTGTGCTGGCACACTTTCTCCTTCCTAGACAGAGTGGAAAAGCTTTTCCCTGCCGTGGAGGCGACAAGAGACGCATTAGACGGCGATCCGGAGCTGTCCGAAGGTAAGCGCCTGTTGCCGGCCTCTTTCGGCACAAGCCCCCGCTCCGGAGCGCACCGCGGCCGGCAGGATGCTCTCTGCCGGCGAAGGTGCCGCTTCTCCGGCAAGGAAGCCTCTGCCGCTTCTCCAGCACACGGAGAGCGTGCTAGCTGCTGAAACGTGAAGAAAGAAGCTGCAGAAGACTGGCACTGAGCGTGCAGCTTTCCAGTGGAGAGAAAAAGCTACTTTAACACTCTGCAAGCCTTTCCACTCCCAAAAACATGCACATGGAAGGAGCTGCTGCAAAACCGATGCTGTGCTCGCTGCTGCTCCTCCTGAAGCTCTGGCTGCTAAATCTGAGGCTTTCCTTCCAATTTCAAGCTGCAAAGCACTTGCTGAATTGCAGGGAAAGTCCGGGAGGAATTTGCTGTGCTGGCACACTTTCTCCTTCCTAGACAGAGTGGAAAAGCTTTTCCCTGCCGTGGAGGCGACAAGAGACGCATTAGACGGCGATCCGGAGCTGTCCGAAGGTAAGCGCCTGTTGCCGGCCTCTTTCGGCACAAGCCCCCGCTCCGGAGCGCACCGCGGCCGGCAGGATGCTCTCTGCCGGCGAAGGTGCCGCTTCTCCGGCAAGGAAGCCTCTGCCGCTTCTCCAGCACACGGAGAGCGTGCTAGCTGCTGAAACGTGAAGAAAGAAGCTGCAGAAGACTGGCACTGAGCGTGCAGCTTTCCAGCGGAGAGAAAAAGCTACTTTAACACTCTGCAAGCCTTTCCACTCCCAAAAACATGCACATGGAAGGAGCTGCTGCAAAACCGATGCTGTGCTCGCTGCTGTTCCTCCTGAAGCTCTGGCTGCTAAATCTGAGGCTTTCCTTCCAATTTCAAGCTGCAAAGCACTTGCTGAATTCCAGGGAAAGTCCGGGAGGCATTTGCTGTGCTGGCACACTTTCTCCTTCCTAGACAGAGTGGAAAAGCTTTTCCCTGCCGCGTAGGCGACAAGAGACGCATTAGACGGCGATCCGGAGCTGTCCGAAGGTAAGCGCCTGTTGCCGGCCTCTTTCGGCACAAGCCCCCGCTCCGGAGCGCACCGCGGCCGGCAGGATGCTCTCTGCCGGCGAAGGTGCCGCTTCTCCGGCAAGGAAGCCTCTGCCGCTTCTCCAGCACACGGAGAGCGTGCTAGCTGCTGAAACGTGAAGAAAGAAGCTGCAGAACACTGGCACTGAGCGTGCAGCTTTCCAGCGGAGAGAAAAAGCTACTTTAACACTCTGCAAGCCTTTCCACTCCCAAAAACATGCACATGGAAGGAGCTGCTGCAAAACCGATGCTGTGCTCGCTGCTGCTCCTCCTGAAGCTCTGGCTGCTAAATCTGAGGCTTTCCTTCCAATTTCAAGCTGCAAAGCACTTGCTGAATTGCAGGGAAAGTCCGGGAGGCATTTGCTGTGCTGGCACACTTTCTCCTTCCTAGACAGAGTGGAAAAGCTTTTCCCTGCCGCGTAGGCGACAAGAGACGCATTAGACGGCGATCCGGAGCTGTCCGAAGGTAAGCGCCTGTTGCCGGCCTCTTTCGGCACAAGCCCCCGCTCCGGAGCGCACCGCGGCCGGCAGGATGCTCTCTGCCGGCGAAGGTGCCGCTTCTCCGGCAAGGAAGCCTCTGCCGCTTCTCCAGCACACGGAGAGCGTGCTAGCTGCTGAAACGTGAAGAAAGAAGCTGCAGAACACTGGCACTGAGCGTGCAGGTTTCCAGTGGAGAGAAAAAGCTACTTTAACACTCTGCAAGACTTTCCACTCCCAAAAACATGCACTTGGAAGGAGCTGCTGCAAAAGCGATGCTGTGCTCGCTGCTGCTCCTCCTGAAGCTCTGGCTGCTAAATCTGAGGCTTTCCTTCCAATTTCAAGCTGCAAAGCACTTGCTGAATTCCAGGGAAAGTCCGGGAGGCATTTGCTGTGCTGGCACACTTTCTCCTTCCTAGACAGAGTGGAAAAGCTTTTCCCTGCCGTGTAGGCGACAAGAGACGCATTAGACGGCGATCCGGAGCTGTCCGAAGGTAAGCGCCTGTTGCCGGCCTCTTTCGGCACAAGCCCCCGCTCCGGAGCGCACCGCGGCCGGCAGGATGCTCTCTGCCGGCGAAGGTGCCGCTTCTCCGGCAAGGAAGCCTCTGCCGCTTCTCCAGCACACGGAGAGCGTGCTAGCTGCTGAAACGTGAAGAAAGAAGCTGCAGAAGACTGGCACTGAGCGTGCAGCTTTCCAGCGGAGAGAAAAAGCTACTTTAACACTCTGCAAGCCTTTCCACTCCCAAAAACATGCACATGGAAGGAGCTGCTGCAAAACCGATGCTGTGCTCGCTGCTGCTCCTCCTGAAGCTCTGGCTGCTAAATCTGAGGCTTTCCTTCCAATTTCAAGCTGCAAAGCACTTGCTGAATTGCAGGGAAAGTCCGGGAGGCATTTGCTGTGCTGGCACACTTTCTCCTTCCTAGACAGAGTGGAAAAGCTTTTCCCTGCCGTGTAGGCGACAAGAGACGCATTAGACGGCGATCCGGAGCTGTCCGAAGGTAAGCGCCTGTTGCCGGCCTCTTTCGGCACAAGCCCCCGCTCCGGAGCGCACCGCGGCCGGCAGGATGCTCTCTGCCGGCGAAGGTGCCGCTTCTCCGGCAAGGAAGCCTCTGCCGCTTCTCCAGCACACGGAGAGCGTGCTAGCTGCTGAAACGTGAAGAAAGAAGCTGCAGAACACTGGCACTGAGCGTGCAGCTTTCCAGCGGAGAGAAAAAGCTACTTTAACACTCTGCAAGCCTTTCCACTCCCAAAAACATGCACTTGGAAGGAGCTGCTGCAAAACCGATGCTGTGCTCGCTGCTGCTCCTCCTGAAGCTCTGGCTGCTAAATCTGAGGCTTTCCTTCCAATTTCAAGCTGCAAAGCACTTGCTGAATTCCAGGGAAAGTCCGGGAGGCATTTGCTGTGCTGGCACACTTTCTCCTTCCTAGACAGAGTGGAAAAGCTTTTCCCTGCCGTGGAGGCGACAAGAGACGCATTAGACGGCGATCCGGAGCTGTCCGAAGGTAAGCGCCTGTTGCCGGCCTCTTTCGGCACAAGCCCCCGCTCCGGAGCGCACCGCGGCCGGCAGGATGCTCTCTGCCGGCGAAGGTGCCGCTTCTCCGGCAAGGAAGCCTCTGCCGCTTCTCCAGCACACGGAGAGCGTGCTAGCTGCTGAAACGTGAAGAAAGAAGCTGCAGAAGACTGGCACTGAGCGTGCAGCTTTCCAGCGGAGAGAAAAAGCTACTTTAACACTCTGCAAGCCTTTCCACTCCCAAAAACATGCACATGGAAGGAGCTGCTGCAAAACCGATGCTGTGCTCGCTGCTGTTCCTCCTGAAGCTCTGGCTGCTAAATCTGAGGCTTTCCTTCCAATTTCAAGCTGCAAAGCACTTGCTGAATTCCAGGGAAAGTCCGGGAGGCATTTGCTGTGCTGGCACACTTTCTCCTTCCTAGACAGAGTGGAAAAGCTTTTCCCTGCCGTGTAGGCGACAAGAGACGCATTAGACGGCGATCCGGAGCTGTCCGAAGGTAAGCGCCTGTTGCCGGCCTCTTTCGGCACAAGCCCCCGCTCCGGAGCGCACCGCGGCCGGCAGGATGCTCTCTGCCGGCGAAAATGCCGCTTCTCCGGCAAGGAAGCCTCTGCCGCTTCTCCAGCACACGGAGAGCGTGCTAGCTGCTGAAACGTGAAGAAAGAAGCTGCAGAACACTGGCACTGAGCGTGCAGCTTTCCAGCGGAGAGAAAAAGCTACTTTAACACTCTGCAAGCCTTTCAACTCCCAAAAACATGCACATGGAAGGAGCTGCTGCAAAACCGATGCTGTGCTCGCTGCTGCTCCTCCTGAAGCTCTGGCTGCTAAATCTGAGGCTTTCCTTCCAATTTCAAGCTGCAAAGCACTTGCTGAATTCCAGGGAAAGTCCGGGAGGCATTTGCTGTGCTGGCACACTTTCTCCTTCCTAGACAGAGTGGAAAAGCTTTTCCCTGCCGTGTAGGCGACAAGAGACGCATTAGACGGCGATCCGGAGCTGTCCGAAGGTAAGCGCCTGTTGCCGGCCTCTTTCGGCACAAGCCCCCGCTCCGGAGCGCACCGCGGCCGGCAGGATGCTCTCTGCCGGCGAAGGTGCCGCTTCTCCGGCAAGGAAGCCTCTGCCGCTTCTCCAGCACACGGAGAGCGTGCTAGCTGCTGAAACGTGAAGAAAGAAGCTGCAGAAGACTGGCACTGAGCGTGCAGCTTTCCAGTGGAGAGAAAAAGCTACTTTAACACTCTGCAAGACTTTCCACTCCCAAAAACATGCACTTGGAAGGAGCTGCTGCAAAACCGATGCTGTGCTCGCTGCTGCTCCTCCTGAAGCTCTGGCTGCTAAATCTGAGGCTTTCCTTCCAATTTCAAGCTGCAAAGCACTTGCTGAATTCCAGGGAAAGTCCGGGAGGCATTTGCTGTGCTGGCACACTTTCTCCTTCCTAGACAGAGTGGAAAAGCTTTTCCCTGCCGTGTAGGCGACAAGAGACGCATTAGACGGCGATCCGGAGCTGTCCGAAGGTAAGCGCCTGTTGCCGGCCTCTTTCGGCACAAGCCCCCGCTCCGGAGCGCACCGCGGCCGGCAGGATGCTCTCTGCCGGCGAAGGTGCCGCTTCTCCGGCAAGGAAGCCTCTGCCGCTTCTCCAGCACACGGAGAGCGAGCTAGCTGCTGAAACGTGAAGAAAGAAGCTGCAGAACACTGGCACTGAGCGTGCAGCTTTCCAGCGGAGAGAAAAAGCTACTTTAACACTCTGCAAGCCTTTCAACTCCCAAAAACATGCACATGGAAGGAGCTGCTGCAAAACCGATGCTGTGCTCGCTGCTGCTCCTCCTGAAGCTCTGGCTGCTAAATCTGAGGCTTTCCTTCCAATTTCAAGCTGCAAAGCACTTGCTGAATTGCAGGGAAAGTCCGGGAGGCATTTGCTGTGCTGGCACACTTTCTCCTTCCTAGACAGAGTGGAAAAGCTTTTCCCTGCCGTGTAGGCGACAAGAGACGCATTAGACGGCGATCCGGAGCTGTCCGAAGGTAAGCGCCTGTTGCCGGCCTCTTTCGGCACAAGCCCCCGCTCCGGAGCGCACCGCGGCCGGCAGGATGCTCTCTGCCGGCGAAGGTGCCGCTTCTCCGGCAAGGAAGCCTCTGCCGCTTCTCCAGCACACGGAGAGCGTGCTAGCTGCTGAAACGTGAAGAAAGAAGCTGCAGAAGACTGGCACTGAGCGTGCAGCTTTCCAGCGGAGAGAAAAAGCTACTTTAACACTCTGCAAGCCTTTCCACTCCCAAAAACATGCACTTGGAAGGAGCTGCTGCAAAACCGATGCTGTGCTCGCTGCTGCTCCTCCTGAAGCTCTGGCTGCTAAATCTGAGGCTTTCCTTCCAATTTCAAGCTGCAAAGCACTTGCTGAATTCCAGGGAAAGTCCGGGAGGCATTTGCTGTGCTGGCACACTTTCTCCTTCCTAGACAGAGTGGAAAAGCTTTTCCCTGCCGTGTAGGCGACAAGAGACGCATTAGACGGCGATCCGGAGCTGTCCGAAGGTAAGCGCCTGCTGCCGGCCTCTTTCGGCACAAGCCCCCGCTCCGGAGCGCACCGCGGCCGGCAGGATGCTCTCTGCCGGCGAAGGTGCCGCTTCTCCGGCAAGGAAGCCTCTGCCGCTTCTCCAGGACACGGAGAGCGTGCTAGCTGCTGAAACGTGAAGAAAGAAGCTGCAGAAGACTGGCACTGAGCGTGCAGCTTTCCAGCGGAGAGAAAAAGCTACTTTAACACTCTGCAAGCCTTTCCACTCCCAAAAACATGCACATGGAAGGAGCTGCTGCAAAACCGATGCTGTGCTCGCTGCTGTTCCTCCTGAAGCTCTGGCTGCTAAATCTGAGGCTTTCCTTCCAATTTCAAGCTGCAAAGCACTTGCTGAATTGCAGGGAAAGTCCGGGAGGCATTTGCTGTGCTGGCACACTTTCTCCTTCCTAGACAGAGTGGAAAAGCTTTTCCCTGCCGTGTAGGCGACAAGAGACGCATTAGACGGCGATCCGGAGCTGTCCGAAGGTAAGCGCCTGTTGCCGGCCTCTTTCGGCACAAGCCCCCGCTCCGGAGCGCACCGCGGCCGGCAGGATGCTCTCTGCCGGCGAAGGTGCCGCTTCTCCGGCAAGGAAGCCTCTGCCGCTTCTCCAGCACACGGAGAGCGTGCTAGCTGCTGAAACGTGAAGAAAGAAGCTGCAGAACACTGGCACTGAGCGTGCAGCTTTCCAGCGGAGAGAAAAAGCTACTTTAACACTCTGCAAGCCTTTCAACTCCCAAAAACATGCACATGGAAGGAGCTGCTGCAAAACCGATGCTGTGCTCGCTGCTGCTCCTCCTGAAGCTCTGGCTGCTAAATCTGAGGCTTTCCTTCCAATTTCAAGCTGCAAAGCACTTGCTGAATTCCAGGGAAAGTCCGGGAGGCATTTGCTGTGCTGGCACACTTTCTCCTTCCTAGACAGAGTGGAAAAGCTTTTCCCTGCCGTGTAGGCGACAAGAGACGCATTAGACGGCGATCCGGAGCTGTCCGAAGGTAAGCGCCTGTTGCCGGCCTCTTTCGGCACAAGCCCCCGCTCCGGAGCGCACCGCGGCCGGCAGGATGCTCTCTGCCGGCGAAGGTGCCGCTTCTCCGGCAAGGAAGCCTCTGCCGCTTCTCCAGCACACGGAGAGCGTGCTAGCTGCTGAAACGTGAAGAAAGAAGCTGCAGAAGACTGGCACTGAGCGTGCAGCTTTCCAGTGGAGAGAAAAAGCTACTTTAACACTCTGCAAGACTTTCCACTCCCAAAAACATGCACTTGGAAGGAGCTGCTGCAAAACCGATGCTGTGCTCGCTGCTGCTCCTCCTGAAGCTCTGGCTGCTAAATCTGAGGCTTTCCTTCCAATTTCAAGCTGCAAAGCACTTGCTGAATTCCAGGGAAAGTCCGGGAGGCATTTGCTGTGCTGGCACACTTTCTCCTTCCTAGACAGAGTGGAAAAGCTTTTCCCTGCCGTGTAGGCGACAAGAGACGCATTAGACGGCGATCCGGAGCTGTCCGAAGGTAAGCGCCTGTTGCCGGCCTCTTTCGGCACAAGCCCCCGCTCCGGAGCGCACCGCGGCCGGCAGGATGCTCTCTGCCGGCGAAGGTGCCGCTTCTCCGGCAAGGAAGCCTCTGCCGCTTCTCCAGCACACGGAGAGCGAGCTAGCTGCTGAAACGTGAAGAAAGAAGCTGCAGAACACTGGCACTGAGCGTGCAGCTTTCCAGCGGAGAGAAAAAGCTACTTTAACACTCTGCAAGCCTTTCAACTCCCAAAAACATGCACATGGAAGGAGCTGCTGCAAAACCGATGCTGTGCTCGCTGCTGCTCCTCCTGAAGCTCTGGCTGCTAAATCTGAGGCTTTCCTTCCAATTTCAAGCTGCAAAGCACTTGCTGAATTCCAGGGAAAGTCCGGGAGGCATTTGCTGTGCTGGCACACTTTCTCCTTCCTAGACAGAGTGGAAAAGCTTTTCCCTGCCGTGTAGGCGACAAGAGACGCATTAGACGGCGATCCGGAGCTGTCCGAAGGTAAGCGCCTGTTGCCGGCCTCTTTCGGCACAAGCCCCCGCTCCGGAGCGCACCGCGGCCGGCAGGATGCTCTCTGCCGGCGAAGGTGCCGCTTCTCCGGCAAGGAAGCCTCTGCCGCTTCTCCAGCACACGGAGAGCGTGCTAGCTGCTGAAACGTGAAGAAAGAAGCTGCAGAAGACTGGCACTGAGCGTGCAGCTTTCCAGCGGAGAGAAAAAGCTACTTTAACACTCTGCAAGCCTTTCCACTCCCAAAAACATGCACTTGGAAGGAGCTGCTGCAAAACCGATGCTGTGCTCGCTGCTGCTCCTCCTGAAGCTCTGGCTGCTAAATCTGAGGCTTTCCTTCCAATTTCAAGCTGCAAAGCACTTGCTGAATTCCAGGGAAAGTCCGGGAGGCATTTGCTGTGCTGGCACACTTTCTCCTTCCTAGACAGAGTGGAAAAGCTTTTCCCTGCCGTGTAGGCGACAAGAGACGCATTAGACGGCGATCCGGAGCTGTCCGAAGGTAAGCGCCTGCTGCCGGCCTCTTTCGGCACAAGCCCCCGCTCCGGAGCGCACCGCGGCCGGCAGGATGCTCTCTGCCGGCGAAGGTGCCGCTTCTCCGGCAAGGAAGCCTCTGCCGCTTCTCCAGCACACGGAGAGCGTGCTAGCTGCTGAAACGTGAAGAAAGAAGCTGCAGAAGACTGGCACTGAGCGTGCAGCTTTCCAGCGGAGAGAAAAAGCTACTTTAACACTCTGCAAGCCTTTCAACTCCCAAAAACATGCACATGGAAGGAGCTGCTGCAAAAGCGATGCTGTGCTCGCTGCTGCTCCTCCTGAAGCTCTGGCTGCTAAATCTGAGGCTTTCCTTCCAATTTCAAGCTGCAAAGCACTTGCTGAATTCTAGGGAAATTCCGGGAGGCGCTTTCCTGAATTTTCCTGAATTCAGGAAAGATTCCCTTTATTGGGACTCTATCTAATGCACTGTAGGCAGTTAGTGCCAACTCCCCTAAAATTCTGTTATTTTGCATAAACATGGCATTCAACTGCAGGTTTCGTGAGTTGCTCAATTTTTTCGTTTTGTTGTATGCAAGGTTTTGAATATGAGCCTGAATTTAATAAATTTTTTGGAATGAAAATAACAGAGAAGAGGAAATGAGTGAAACAGCTCCTGTGAGGAAGTTTCAGACCATCCATTTACTGTGCAGAAGAGCAAACCTTCCCACAACCTGCGGCAACAATGGATATCCATGCACACATTGTGGGCATGGGGTAGATCCTCTCCAGGAAAGAGAATTACCAAGACCAATTGCAAGGGACTTCTGCACGATTTGATCCAAGGTTTAAACCATTAGTTCCAGATTTATTGTTCTGGCTGCTTTGGAGGCAAGAGAAGGCCTTACTTCAGAGGAGAGCCAGAGTTACAAGCAAAATAGCCTCTAGATGGTAGGATTAGTACCTGCCCATAGCTGTGCAGGAAAGGGCTGTGTGACTGGTCTCCAGTCATGCTCTACATTTTAACATCAAGCTCTGATGAAGTATCCCCAAGTCACTCATAAGATATCCTAAACTGTTCCCAAAGTTACTGACAGTCATGAGATGATGGCAGAGACCTTCCCATAAAAGCAGAGGATGATACCAGAGGCCCCAGGGATATAATCACTATTAGTTAATTACTGTCCCAGATGGAATGTGACCATGAAACTGGCTTAAGAGCCCAGACAAAGAACTGTGCATGAGGTGAGCCTGTGAACCCACAAAGAAAGAAAAATAAAGCGATCCTCATAATTCATGAATATTACAGAGTAGGAGCACTGCTCTGCTCCTTCTTTTTTTGCCTCCCTGTGAAAAGGAGGGGAAAAGGGGTTGACTATGCATGTCCATACATAACCTAAATTATTTCATTACTGTCTCTCTGACACCCTTCCAGTAAAACATCAGCCAGATTTTCTTACATCCTCTCAGATATTTTATTTCTCAGATCAACTGAACCTGAGAGATGGTAAATTTAAATGTGGCCTTTTTGCAATTCAGAATTAAGTGAATAAGCTAATGCCATTCAACAGAATTCAACAAGCCAGCTGCCTAGACAGTAATTAAAGCGGTGATTTACCATGGCTACCAGAAGAGATTTAAAACAACTCTTTGTAATCAATGTACAAAACAGGCCTGGAGAGCAATGGCCTATGCTGGCAATTCACACCCCCTGAAGGCTACAAGAGGTCTTTATTTGGGGCTCTCCATATCCACTGTCCTCATTCCCAGCAGTTGTTGTTGGCAGCTCCCAGGGCAATGCCCCCATCTCAACACTATAAAGGTGTCCAGCTCCCTCTGGCAGGCTCAGGCTGATGCTACACCTGTGTGAGAGTCTTTCTGAAATTTCCCTCATCTGCCTCGGGGTCATCACTGGGGGATCACTGAAGAAAAG
Organism: Fringilla coelebs; assembly: GCF_963513975.1. Taxonomy (NCBI): domain Eukaryota; kingdom Metazoa; phylum Chordata; class Aves; order Passeriformes; family Fringillidae; genus Fringilla; species Fringilla coelebs. Next base: position 288,644 of record NW_028167494.1, on the reverse strand, counting down.
ATCCCCCTGTCTAAAATCTCTGGCTCTCTAGGAGAAGAGTTACACACTGAAGGCCCCGAGACCTGAGAGAATTGCTAAGCTATTGTTTTCACAGGTGTGTTTACTTTATGCTACACTAATGAGAAGAAAAAGGACATTCTGACAATTTTGCAACAATAGCTCTGGGATTTTTCCCCACCCCTCGGCCTGGCTGGACTTCTCCTGTGTTTTGGGGGTGGTCCCCCACAGGAGACCCCTCTCGCTCATTTGCAACCACTGTGACAGACAAACTGAGATGTAAGAAGCCTCTTTGCCAGAGAAAAAGCCAGACATGAAATCCCTATGTGAAATCCCTCACACAATTTCCAAGGACTGGGACTGGGACCCCCAACCCAGGGAGGTGTGCGGGGGGAGGCGAGCCGACCAAAGCAGACAGATGCTGCAGGTGTGAGCAGTGGACCAAGAAGACAATGGCTCTCACCCACCGCTGAGAACATGGACTGTGTGTACCCTTTTCCAAACACCATTCTCTCCCCCAAAGATACAATACACTACCTTTGACTTGGTTTCAAAATTCATCCCCCTTCCCCCATCAAAGAAGAGCATAATTATGGTCCAGATGAACTGCATCCCTGAGATGTCCCCAGACGTGACCTGGTGAACTCCATCGGCTGGGCACCAAAGGACTTTGCAGTTCCACATTTGGTAGCTATATACCCTTTTCTTCTTCCTCCCTCTTTTCCTTATTTTCCCCTTTTCCCCCAATCCTTCCCCAATGCATTTCTGTTGTGGTTATTTCAATAAAAGTGCATTTGTGTTGATTACCACTGCAAACCCCCTGTACCGTGTCGGTTTTTTGCACCCTGAGATCCCCCACGAACCATCACAAAACCCGTTCACAAGGACAGCTCGTGACAGCCTGAAAGGTGCCAACCTTGCACCAACAGCACACTAGGGAAGAGGATACAAAAAAATACTTGGAGATTAAGAAATGCAGTAAGAATTTTAAACTGGTGACAAACATTTGTTTTGAAAAGCTCTCACTTTTATGATGGCATCGCTTTTCCAAGTCCCTTTCAGCTCCCGCTCATCCATGCTGGATTTGGTAACTTTTACAGTTTTCTGCACACTCAATATTCTTTGCTTAACAAACCTTCACAGTTCATCTGTGTAGAAAAATGCATCACTGCAGCTGGTACTAGCTCACCCTTGAATAAATTACTATTTTTTCTCATAAGAATTGTCCTTATTCCAGAGCCAGAGCCAATGCCATTTTTTTATCAGTTATATTACTGCTGATCTCATTCAAAGAACACAAAGAAAATCTGTCTGAATTCCTACACAATTAAGACAGATCAGGGACAACAAGGAAGTATAATCCCTTAAAATGACATTTCCATTCCACTCTTCTACTCTAAACGGAGTCAAAAGCAAAGAGAAACAAAAAGTGTTGAAAAGTGGGGAGCTTTAGATACTCATGAACTCTGAACTCATTTCTACCTGCTGAAGTTAATACATGATGTGGGGGAAAACAATTTCTTCACATGAATGCTGCTTTCTTTTTTTCCTAGGGCTCTTGGAGAGATAAAAACAGGAGGCTGTTTTCAGCCATGATTCACCATCAGTAAGCAAGAATTCCAAGCAAGCCCTAAGTCTACCTTTTAGAGTCATCAATCTCCAGCCAAACAGTAGTATAATTTTCAACCTGCTGGATTTGGCACCCTAAGAAAAAGCAGTTATATTCACATGTCATACCTGAATAGATCTAATCTTCATTTAAGCAATCCAAGAGACTGTTTCCAGTGTGGAACCAACTGTGCAGACTCAAACCATGTCTAATGCTTTTCGGAAAATTTTGCACATCTTCACTGATCGGTTTCTCTCTAGTTCTTAGCCAAGAGTTAATTCCATTACTGGGGAACTGCACTCAATATTCTACCAGAAGGATGACATTTTAATTTTACAGTAATGTGTGCACATGTGAGTTGGGAAAATCTACATCACATGGGAAGCCAAGGAGGGTTGCTGCTGATTCTAGGACTGTGGTCATCTTCTTGTTTTGGAAGAACCTCAGTCCCACAGTGATCTGGCTGAAGACAGTCCTCTCTAGAGCAGTAAATATTATTTCCAGCCTATAGAATCTGGACAGTTTTCCAGAACAAGGAACAATTTCTGCACTATTTTTATTTTATAGGCTCAGCCTCTTTCCATCATAAAAGATTAAACTTTACCATGACATGTACAAGTGCCAAGTGCATTTTCATTGCTCCTTACATGCCCAAAGATCCCAAAGGAGCATTAAATGTGGGTAACTGTTAGAACATACAGGCACACTGCTGGAATACATATATCGAGGAAGATTTACATTTATTAACAAGCAAATGTAAAAAAGGCAGAATTGATGACTACAAGATTAGTCATGGCGGGGGTTCTGGTAAAGTATCTGTCAAGACATGTCATGAACTATAGATTGGATGCAGATGTCATGAACAGCTGCACAGGTTATGGTATGAGGTAATGATGTATATGAATGACCATTAATTTAATATTAAGCTGATATAACTTGACTTCCTGATGTTCAACACAGTATTTTTAGTCTAAGAAAGACCTCTTTTTAGTTACTGAAGCAGCAGAGCTTCAGTTCAGAGTGAAGAACATAAATTTTAGCAGCATTAGGCTGTGGAACTTCTAGCTTTGGTCTTAAGTTTTTAGTTTAAACTGTAACAGTGAGAAGGCCCTAGCAGTGCAATATTTAACTTACCAGTTCTCTGGTATTTTCAAATGTTCATCAAGGCTACCTATGTTCAGTGGCAGCAGGATGCCTCCATAAAACACTTATTTTTCATCAAAAACCTCCATTTATGGTAAGAAAACAAAACTCCCCCATCCCCAGCTTGTAAAGATTATTCTGTTACATGGCCAGCAAAGCACTGATCCCAGGGATGTTGAGAAGAGGAAAAACAAGACATGAAAGTATTGATGATACATTTTGCTAACACTAAACACCATTTCAGTGTTCTCTTCCTACAGTGAACTCCCTTAAGCCAAGATTTATGCAGAATACAGTCTCTTTTTTTTTTTTTTTTTATTCCTTCAGGCTGTTATTTACTTCCTACCTTAATTTTCCAGTGAACTGTCTACCATCCAATTAAAAATTACAATTTGCTCCTCCTCTGAGAATTACACTCAAATCCAGGTATTGCATTTTTCCAGGAGCTGCGCCTCTTGCAAGGTATTGCTCACATCTCAAGGCACGCAGCCCTCCTGCTACCAGATCCTGAAGCGCCTTCCTTCCCTTCAAACTTTCTTCAAGGGCCTGGGAGCTGTTGAGAACCAGCTGCCTTCCCTAAATAATGTCAAACCACCCAGAATTTCTATCCCTGATCTTCCACACAGGCTCTGCTTCCTTTACAAATCTTATCCTCCCTGGAAGGCTGCTTTCAAAAGCCCTTCTCCAGCTCACAGCTCTGCTAGGCAATCCCTCATTTCCTGCACCAGCAGAAGCAGCTGCAGCAGGCAGAGGTGAATCTGAGCAGCCAATTCCCTTGCAGCCCCACGCAGCTGCAGAAAAAGCACTTTACTGCTAAAAAATTGCTGTGGTTCTAGGCGATATTCAAGGGGGGTAATGGGGGCCCTAACGCTGACAGGAACTGTCGCTGAAATGCTGTATCTGAAATCCCTGCGAGGACAGGGTTCCTCACATGTCCCTATCCATTAATTACAGCTCTAACCAGGGCTTTTAGCAACTCCTGCTGCATTGCTCCCTCACATTCCAGGGAGGCCTTTGGGAGTCAGAAATATGGAATATTTGGATATGGAAATATGGAATATCTGGAAGGGGATGCCGGGGCACTCACTCCTTCCACTTGCTCATATGAACTCCACGGAAGAAAAAATTAAAATAAATGCAGTCTGAAACTTTCTCCAGTTTTCCACTTTCCCATGCCACGGGATTTATGTGTCTGTCCCGGGGGGATGTTTTAGAGGAGTCCTATCACTGTGCTCCCACTACCAGTTACAGCAACCAAGACCTGAAGTACTACACTCATCACAGGGCATTTTTTCATGCTTGGATGTGGCTTTTTAAAGAACTTTTTACTATCATCAAAGAATAAAGCAAGCTTCTGGTTCCACCATACCCCAAGCTCCACTTCCATAGGCAGTAATTTTTGGAAAAGCAATGCAATAAATTTCCCTTGCCTCAAAGAGCCTTGTACCTCCCCCTCTTACCAACCACAGCAGCATTGGTTCAAACACAGAGAGGTACAGATGACCTTGCATGTGCAACACCAGTATAATGCCTCTCTTTTACTGACAACCCTTCCCCCAGCTGACAGAACAATAATTTAGAACAATATCATTTTCAAGCAACAAAAGTACTGAAGAAAGTAAAAAAGGTTTTCATTGTATTGAAAAAACTGACAATAACAACAGCTATTAAGTACAAATTTTCTTACTAGAATAGATGTGACTGGATCTAAAGGAATATTTCACTTTGAGTAACTTTTTCTTTTAAGGGAAGTAGTCTAAAATCTATGCATGCTTAGAGAAAGAGAACAAAACCCCACAACGGAACATCTATACAAGGAAAGCTTTTTAAATTATATCCCTGACAGAGCTGCGGAAGGGAACAAGTATAAATGTAGCCAATCTTGTGTTTCTCTTAAATAATGGTGGAACACACCTTTGTGCTTACTGGTAACAAGATTTTTTTCATTTTAGGGACAGATTGATATATACTTCCTCAATATTGTATTGGCATTATTCTTAAAAGCAGTAGTCTGGGAGTCCAAGAATAATTTTTATCAGCCTGGTTTTAATTTCTCAAGTCCAAAATACCTTGGAGAGGTATATAACACTGGAGAGGTAATTCTGAGTCTATTCACCAGCTTGACATATTGCAGAGAAAGAATCTGGATAAATTCCACAGCTGACACAGGTGCAATGAAACACACAAGGCTTCATGGATTTACAGCAAAGGCGAGTTTGATCCAGAGACAGTTATGTGACTTGCCCGCAGAAATAAGGTCAGTCATCAGTGGACATGGCATCAGTTCAAACATCAGTAGACAAAGATCTCAAGGTCTTTAAGGTCCCTTCCAGCCCAAACCATTCCATGATTCTATGATTAAGAATATGCAGAGTTTTGATCCTCACATGTAAGGTAACTGCATTTAAGCAGTAATGTGCAGTGGAAGACAGCTGGGGAAGAGAAAGGCACTGACAGCAGGGCATCCCACCCCAGAACCCACAGAGTGCTCTGAGCTGGAAGGGACTCACAGGGATCATCAAGTCCAACTCTTACGTGGATGGCCCACAGAGGGATTGAACCTGCAACTGGGGCATTTTCACCACCCTGCTCTGACCCACTGAGCTCATCTCTAGCTACTGTCTGCCACCAGTTTTGCAAGACTAGGACTTAAGAGAAGAAAATATTTCTGCCCATAAATGCTCTAGAGTGAGCGTGAGGGAGGGAAAAGCACTGCAGAGAGCAACTCCTCCAAGGACAGGTGTGTGTGAAGGGATCATGCATATATTAGGGCTACTCCAGCAGAGATGTTTTTAGCCCCATTACATTCCTGGGGCACATTTTCAAGAGAGATGGTGGAACATGAAATTCACTTTTATTTACAGTTGTGTAGATTAAGTTCATAAAAGCAACTGCATGATGTTGTCCTGCTGAAGGAGGGGATCATGATGAACCACACAGTATTTTCCAATCCCCCGTTCTTATTTTTTTTTTTTTATGATGAGGCAGCAGAGAACATAAGAATGAGAGAATTCATTTAAAAAGCTAAGACTATATGGGGATCCTCATGTCCACCACCAAAGTCCACTTACTGTTCATAATATCATACAAAAAGTATCCCTCATTCCAATCCTGCATCAGCAACAGTACCATGCAGTTTTCCAACCTCAGACAAATATATAATTTTTACACTCAAAACTTTCTGTGAAAAGGAATACTTTAATATATATACCTAAAAAAGAAACTAGTTCAGCAGCATCTGGATAGCATGTAGACAGATGTATGATGAGTGATGTTTTGACAATATCTGAAGATAGATGACTAGTTAAAACAACATTTGAAAAGCAAGTATTTATTTAAAATATAATAACTATGTGGGCTTTCAGGTGTATACTGAATATTCATAGTCAGTCTTAATGAATATTTCCTGCAAAAGTTCTCTGCCCCTTCACAGTGGCATATTTATCACATTTTCCCAAAGACAGAAACATTTTTCCATTAAAATTTGATTGCTTCACTTGCAAGTTATAAAGATTTATATCATCTCTCAGGTGGCCTGAGAAGCATCACTAACTCAGAGGTGTTGCTCTCAGGGACAACTGATAAACTTTCAGATTTTGTTTAGATTAGAAAGCATGTGCAGAGACCAGTTTTGGTTTTAGCCTTTGCTAAATCCCTGGATCTGCCATTGCAATTGGTCTGCACGGGTAGCCCTTGCTTTTCAAGAATCCTGTGTACTGAAGAAAAAAATTGTTCAGCTTGGATACAGCAAAACTGCTGTATAATAATGATCCCACAAAACACCTCAGAGGGTTTGGTCCCTGCCTGCAAACCCAGCTGTTTAGACCAGGGACCTCATTTTCAGAACCAACTGATACTGTGATTTCCATGGGAATCATTAGGAACACTCTGCACTTCCAAACATCAGACACCCTCTGCACTCAGAACATTCCGAGAAAGTTCCCTTAATCCAAACCCATGGAAAGCTGCTGCTGCAGCTGCTACTCAGTACTGAAGAACTCAAAAGTCTCAAGGGGCTTTCTAGCTGTGGAGTGCTGCCAGGGCTGCTTCAGCTCTAGCCAGGAGCTGGCTTCACTGCTCCCTTTGTCTTAGAAAATCCAATATTCCCTGTCCAAGGGGAGCTTCTTACCTGGCCAGCGCTGGGTTTCTCTGGAGATGAGAACAGAATAGCCATGCCAACTTCTCTCCCTAAACCTGGGTCACCGAGAATTGAGGATGAGACAAGGACCAGCAAGATATCATTTAGGAAGGAGAGAAACCCTGGAGGTAGGCTGGTATTGCCTTCCTAGCCTCGTGTAGCCGTCAAGCTGCTGCAGGGCAAGATTTTGCATATAAATAAAAGCTGAAGGGTGATTTTCCCAGAATAATTATGGCTTGCATCCAAATCTCACTTACCTCCTCCCCAAAGAGACAAGAAAGAAGACAGTATCTGGATAGGGGGGGGGGGGGGGGGGGGGGGGGAATAAAATATCAAATGCAAGGATTTAAACAAATGAAGATAAACTGATAGTAGGATTTGCAGAGTGAATTAACCTGCACACCACCAGAACTTCAATGCCACCAGTGCCTGCGGACAGCACCTCAGGGGAGTCCCCAGGGAATGCAGACACTGTGGTTTGCTTCAGGTAATGCTTCGTGTAGTCAAAATTTGCCAGTTGCTCTGAGCAACTGGGTGTAAAGAGATCATTTCTCTGTCCTAATTTGATGATGTGAATTTCTTAAGGAGGAAAACTAGTTTTCACATTTTGCCATTAGTTTATTGCCAATTTTCCTAATGAATTACAAAGACCAGAAACTATGCTGAAAGCCAATTCTCACATAGTAAGAGTGAAGAAAAAAAGAAAAAGCTCAGTAAAATCTGATTTTCCTCATCATTGGCTCTTTCATATCCCAATAATCCATTTTTGAAACACATTCTAATCTCAGGCACAGTGTGGCCATCCCGGCATACCTAGGAAAAATCTGTTACTGTGCACCATGCGTGATATTAGAATCTGGCCCTTCCACTGTAGATGGAACATTTGCATAAAGTTCTTACAACTTTTTATAATAGCCATATTTTCCAATATTTGCAACTGCGCACATTTAGCCTGGACTGCCTTTCGTTCCACAGATGGCGATTATGAAAAGCCCTCACATATGGCAACTACAAAAATAAATTTGTCTGAGACTGCAAATGTACAAATTCCCGGCAGAGTGCAGCCCCCTGAACACGGTCCCTTTGCTGAGAACTTGGGCCCTACTCCCACAGTGAAGTCAACCAGCAATGTCAGAAAATCACTCAGACCCAAGAGATGTCAATTCCTGTGACTTTGCACTCATTTATTTCTCCAGCTTGAGAGTGGATGAACTTTCTGGATGCATTCAGGAAACCCTCTAGGCATATATTTAACTTCATACACAGAATTAGCCCCAGGGAGATCAGTCACATCCCTACTTGGACAGATTAGCAACATTTTGTTCAGATTTTTCTTTTCCTCCCCCCAGCCAAGTCTGTAGTTGAGTTCATGAGGAACGATACAGGCTGTGCCCAGTGGCCTTTCTGAGCAGCTTCCACTGCTCTTCAGGACTGCTGAGGAGGGGCCAAGTCTTGCCCTGTCCCTGGGCTGGCACAGGGGGCCCTGGCAGGAAGGGGCTGGTACCCAAACACACACTGGGTATCTAAGGAGGTTGGATGCTCTCCACCTGTGGAGCTCCTTAAATGTCTTTAAAGGGATTTTCAATAGCACAGGTAATTTTCTTCCGAAAGACATTATCTGTTGTTTGCCAGTTCATTCTCTTAAAACATTCCAGTCAGCTCCACTGCAATCTCAAACACCAACTACTCTGTTTTCCAAGGGCTGCTCAGCTTACATCTAAGTATGTGTTACTTTCATTAAACCTAGATAGAAAGGAAGCATTCCCTTGCTTTTTTTAGAATTACCTATGATTCCTTCGTCCAAACCCTCCAGTCTAACACCAACTTGTTCAATAGCTACAGAGGCTCTGGAAATATGGCACAGCCTTTCTTTCCATGCATCTGAGATCAGTGCAACTTTCTGCATGATTGAATGGACATACAAGTTGGAAATGTTAAGTGCTAGATAAATGTATATTATTATTTTGCCTCACTGAGATGCTCACAGCACTTTCATTTTTATTTTTCACCTGTTTACTAAACTGTCACCCAATACTGGCCTCAAGATTCACACTAACATTTGCATAATAATTTTCAGAGCTTCAGATCAAGCTCCACAATATCTCTGATTTTTGGTGGGAATCCAGCTCCAGGTTTTTTGGAGCCTGCTGTTTTTTAATAATACAGTAATAACTTCATTTTTTCATTTGCTTCATTTTCCTCCTAAATCTGTCTGAGAGACAAAATACATATCATTCCTACAAGGGCATTAATATCCTGGTGTGTTTTCCTGACTTATCTTGCCAAGTCTGTTGTCTAACTACATACTATTTGACAAAAATATGCAGAGAAAAGGCTGATGATTTCCAGTGGAAGCAGTGACATTCTGCTGATCTCAATTACATCTACAGCAGGTGATGATTTGGTGTGAACATGTTAGCCCTTGTGCCTGCCTTCAGCACACACCTGCATAAAAAGAATAAAAGTCTTTAGTTTAGCAGTAGGTACTTGACCCCTCCAAGTACCCATCAGCAAAGTGCAACCATCTGTGCTGTTTCTGGCTCTAGGAACTCCTGACTTGAGGAATGCCTCGTTTGCTTTCATCCAGCCACTGCAACAGGTCCTCAACAAGGAGCTTTTTGGGCTGCACAATTTCTGTCCTATTGACTCAACATCCCTCTGCACCTTCAAATCACCTCTAGTCCTGCTCAAAGCCAGCAGCCCCTTTTCAGTTGCTGTTCTCCTCAAGGACAACAAAAGCCTTCAAATCTCAAACAAGACTAACTTGTCTCAGTACTATCAGGACATAGTATTTGGTCTAATTTACACCCACTGAAATCCCAGTAAGGCACACAGGATGCAAATCAACCCGCAGCGTAACCCACTGTCAAGTTTTCATTCCATGCCAATGAAATTGACTTTTCCCCATTAACTGAACTGCACAGCTCTTTTTCTTCTGATAGTACTTTTCTTTAAGTCTTCAGATGTTCAATCCCTCTAGCTCCTCAACGTTTTTCCTCTGAAAAGAAATTGTTGGTAACAATGATACTGCAAAGCAGTGTTTCCCAGCACCCTTCTCAACTTCTTTCCCCTTATCTTTCCAATAATTTTCATGCTATTGGAAGCTTTGTTTGCCATCCTCCCTTCTTGTGCTGTTTTACATCAGAGCCTTCACAACAGCTGTTTTGAAACACTGTACATCATCACTGAGCCACTGTGCTTAATAAAGAAACAATAATTAAGAACAGTTTGTTCGTTTTCAGGTAAAGAAGAAATTCAACACTAAAAATTCAACTAAGTGACTCATCTGGCTCTATCCATTCATCTCACCTGGCTTCCTTGAAACAAAATAATCCATATACAGCAGCTGTTCCAAAGGGATAGGCCTCTCCTATAAACCAGACCCAAAGATAACCTTGCAATAGCTGTGCTTTAAGTACTGCAGGAGTTAACCAGGACAGAGTGCTCAGTCAGAATGGCATTTCCCCAAGGTTTTCCACAAATCCAGGCAGCAGTTCCCAGCTCATGTACACTGGGGAAAACCTAAATCAGGAGCTTTTGCAGATAAGTGTATGCACAGTGGCAGCAGCATTTTACAGCATTGGTCTGTAGAAAGTTTCAATCAGACTGTGAGCACTGGCGGGGAGGAACTGTACTTTACTCTGGTCCTAGGTGACAGGTGAGGAACAACAGAGTTTTGATTCTATCTAGACTGGGTGTATAGAGCAAACAACAGTGATGAATGTTGTTCTAACGCCCTGGTTTAGAATCCTGTCTTCTGAAAGAGTAAAGATCTCCTGGATAGACGGAAACTCTAATTTTTCTGTCTGGGCAGGAAACCAAATCATACAGCAGTGAAGATTACAAAATAGAAATGAGGGGAAAAGGAAAAAAGCAGAGAGGAGTAGCAAACTTACTAATTTACTTTTTCCCAAGACTGGGGAAAGATAAAGATCTTTCTAAACACATTTTGAGCATCAAGCACAGAAAAATCAGATCCTGTTGTAACCACAAGGCAGTGTCTATTATTGTGTTCATCACTATCCTCATGTGTGAACCAAAATCTGACCATTCCCCAGAGTATCCACTTTCTTCTCACTCCAGAAAAAGAAATTTTCATGACAGGGTCATTGTATTCCTGCAAGATGCAAGTCCATGAGCCCACTCCAGTGAAACACTTCATTCATCTATTCGTAATTAGGAGTGAGCTCACATTTCTATTAGAGGAATTAATGACTGATAAGTGACAAAAAGGCTTTTCTTGTCAAGTGACCTGCTGCAGTTGTTCCAGCAATGCTGACAGTGCTGTGCTTGCACACCTTTCTCTGCACCTGACACCAGGCAGGAGCCTGTCCCGAGTCATTCCCATCATGGGCTGTCCTGTTCGGATTCCTCAGCAGATTCTTCTGGCTGCAACACCTTTTGGGACTGTATGAAGTAACCATTGCTAAAATGGTTCTGTCATTGTGCAGTTCTCAGCTGAAGTTGCCAGGACAGTGCACAGATACGGCACAATTCTTCCCTAAAGGATGTGTGCTGTGTGTGTAGCTTGCTGCTCCTTCCATCTACCAGTGAAATGAGCAGGGTATTACAGAAGAGCACAGTGGAAACGAGGTCAGGAGGTCAGCGTTCTCCAGGATGCTGCAGGGAAATGGACTGTGAAAAGCTCCTGCTGCGTGTGGGAGCAGGAAGAAAGGATAACAGCCATGCTTAATGCAAGGTAGAACCAGAATTTTAAACACAGGCTGATGATTGCATTTCTCTATTGGAATTCAGTAGAACTGCAACTTAACGTGCATAGCAAAACAACTCCTAGAGCATTTTTCCTGACCTGTAAAGAGTGAACAGGTTGCCAAAGAGACTCCCTCCACAAGTCAAGAAGATGAAGGTGTGCATATACATGCAGCACCCTCAGAACTGTGAGGGGCGAAGGGCGCAGGGTGAAGGTGGCAGCAGCTCAAGTCCCAGCATCTCCATGTCTCCATTTTGCAGTTGTGTGATGCCCTCTCCGTGCAGTTATATCCCAGAGCAGGACAGGCTGCTAGTGCAGCTCTGCACTGTATTGGCCCTTCTGCATGAGCAGGAAAATTGCCTCTCTCCTGTACCTCCATTAACACACACCTGCGTCACACATTTCAGTGTCTGTGCAAAAGCCACAGCAGCAGAGAGTAAATATACAGTGCCTAGGACAGCTGGGATGGGGGAGACAAGGATTGAGGACATCTTTCTGGCTAATTAAGATGATAGATTTCAGGCCTCAGCTTTTTTTTTGGTGATGCTCTCATGCCAGCTAGCTCTCTGTCCTTAAGAAACACAGGGAAAGATCATCCACATCCAACTCTGATATTACCCTTTCATTCCATGTCAGAGGCTTTGTCCCCTGCAAACTCTTGAAGAAGAAATACTTGACCCCAAACAAAAAGTTCCAACAGATTGGGTGGTAGTTTTTTGTGCTAAAAATAGATTTGGAAAAATTCCTGAACTAGGCCCCTTGCCGAACAATTAAGCTCTTTTTCTTTTGAGTGAAGGTATTTTTGTACACAGTGTAACAGCATTCTTCACAGTCCTTCCAAGACAGAACAAGATCGAATAGTTCGGTGGGACAAGGAGTAATACATGGCCAACAGATTAATCATTTGTCCTTTAGAAGTTCTGCTACAAAATAGGAATCTTTGTTTCCTCTTTGGGTGGGAGGGGCACATAGCAGACTTCCAGACAAACAGGAAACATTTGCTTCAACCTTAGGTCTTTGTTCTCTCCTCATTACAGAGTATTCTCTCTCCTGGCTTTTCCAAGACTCCTCTGGCTGGCTGTGCTGGCGAGAGCCCAGCTGCAGTAGCACAGCATTGAGAAGACAGAAATGATGGTATTTAGACAGGGAGGGTGCTTCAAAAGCACTTCCATGACATCTCCATCTGTGTAGGACACCTGCAAGAGAACCAGGATGAGCTGGAGTTCTGGACTCCAGCTGGACTCTTTGAGGCTATTGGATGTCCAGACAGGAAGATCTGTGCAAACAGAAAATCCACTGAACACCTCAATAGCCACACTTGCCTACAGCACCTGGTCACAGTAAACTATCTCTTTGTGAGCTGCAGCCTTAAAGCTGACAGATGAATACTTGGGAATGCAGCCACAGCTGACTGAAGAAGTCCAATTAGTGTGAGGAGCAGCAGCCCATCTGCTCACCAGCAGGGGCCATGGAAACACATCCCTTTGCGCACCTCACTGCTCCCAGGGAAATCAGCAGCTCTGCCCTGAGCGTCAGAGCACCACGACCTGCTGGACTGCTTGGCCAAGGAAAGAAAACAGGCAATGGCAACAAGCCCATTGCAGTATTGCCACAAAACTGAAAGGTGCTCCACGGAGAAGAATAATTTTTTAATTTCCATTCCAGGCAGAAAGGTCTCTGCTAGAGCAGCACAGCTCCTGCCGAGGCAGAGGAGCTGTTTAGCCCCATTGTGCAGGCTGCCAGCTGCAGGTCATGCAGCTTTCTACAGCTCACCAGATTAAGACAGGAGGGAGTCCATTGCTCTGTACAGAGGGTCTCCAGGGGAGCCTGAACGGTGGCTGAGCTCACAGGCCACTGGGCTTTAGAGAAAGGCAGTGCTACAATCCGACACCTACACAAGAGAAAGAGACGGCTCAAATGAGTCAGGCAGCTCAGAACAGCACTGCTGCTCCAGTTATGCAAAAGGCTACAGCACAAATATAATTCTGATTTTAATCTGTGTACAGGAGCAGCATTTGGTTTTTTCCAGCCACTGCTGTTGTGTATCATCGACAACATAACTCTGCTGAATCGGTCAGCCCAAAGATCCTTCACCTTAGCACAGTTCCTGACTGTGATGGTTTAGGAGAAGAATATCAACCACTGCAAGACTATTTCATCCTTCCTTTAGCAAACCCTTCAAGCAACCTGAGCCAGATGTGGTATCTTCATATTTTGCAGCCTCTTACAGGATTTCTTTTCATGAACTTGCCTTTATAAGAATGTATTTAATCCAGCTATATTTTTGGTATCCACAACATTTTTGAGCAACACAATTTAATAATAGGCCTGGGGAAAAAAGACTACTTCTGTTTTACAACCCAGTTCCCAGTATTATCCCCACTACGAAAAACATGTACTAATCCTCCCCTTCTCACTATTTCCTACTTATTATTTTACAGGCTCTCTATTTCATACCACTACAGTTTTCTCTCCTCTAAGATGAAGACTTGCCTTCTTTGTCATTCCTTGTATGGAACAGCTTCAAAAATGCAATAAGCCTCGTTGGGCTCCTCATCTATCTTTCTGAGAGAGGAGAGGTGCCAGAACTGCATCTGAGATGTGGACTCTGAGCACTGGAGTGATGCAGTCGCACAATTATCCAAAACTACCTGGAAGTAACAACTACCACTTCATGTTACATGTACAGATCAGGAGTGGCTTCTACAACGTACAGTAATTTCCATTTCCAACACTTCATTTATCATTTGATCCCTGAATCACCTGTTATTTCGAGATCCCACTGTACCTCTTCACAGCCACTTTAACTTTTATTACCAAAAACAATGCCATGACTTGAGCAAACACCTCATTCCTGATACACGTGCCTGAGACTGTGAGTAGGTGATGAGATCTCCCTGGGACATGCCAGTGATCTCCATCCTCAGTGAAAATTACCTATTTAGTCCTTCTTTTTTGTTGTTTTGTATCTTTTATCAGACTTCAAGTCATGTTTTCTTTGTATCCTTTGACTTTTTCTGTTCTTGTAAAGGCACTCGGCGAAGAGACCTCATTTGAACTTTGTGGAAATCCAAATGCATTTTGGGCATTTCCCAACATTTAAGGCCTTTTCCAACATTTTGGGCATTTAGGCACCAGATTTTCTCTTAGATAATCTCACGTTAGACTTATGTATAAGCTGCAGGTTGAAAAGACTGACTGTGGACATACTTTAAGGAACAAAGAAGTACTAGGCCTAATTTTCATCAATTACAACATGGTAAAATGATACATCTACACAAGGTAGATGTATCATATCACCTTTAGAGAAAATACAGCTTTGGAGAAAATACAGCTCTTTTCACTGAAAAGTAATCTGCAGTGCACCTTAATAATGTCAGGGGTTGCACCTTTTTTTTTCAAAGAGGAACATGACTAGGCTTCCTTAGTGTGACATGTAGCTACCTATAATGTCAATTAAGACCTGATGAGATTCTTGAACAGAAAATAATTTACTTCCTTGAATGCTCAGAGCAAAACACTCTCTCCCTCAAGTAAGATCAGTTTTCTGTCATTTTTGTCCCTCCCTTAACAACAAATTAAAAAAACCCCAAACCTTTAAAACCTCCCACAACAGGAAAGAAAACACAGAAATGAAATGGCAGCCATAGCTTCTGGGAGCTCTTGAGGCAGAACCTTCTTTCACAAAGAAGGAAAATTACAAAGTAATACAGAAAAATATGAGAAAGAAATTTCCTCAAGCTCTCTGGAAAAATGAAGGTTTTTCCACTTAAAAAGCAAGGGAGATGAAATAGGCACAATCTCAAGAGAAAGTAAAAAACCTACAGGAGCAAAATATATAAGACCTGGCAGTATTCAAACGAATCATGAGTAGACAGTAAGACAAGATGGAAATACTATCTAAAACGCTCCCATGGCCAGTGTGAGCCAGTTTCTAGACACAGATGAAAGAGCTGGAGTGTAATTCTGGCAACATTTCCCTGCTTTGTCATGCCTACAGTATAATGGAAAAGGAAACACTGATGGGGGGAGCTGCACATGACTTGCCATGAGGCATGGACGGTATTGCAGGACTGTGAAGGGCTTCTCAGTACCTCTGCTCTGTAAAAAAATCCCCAGTGTCATTTTGAGCCACTCAGAGCCACAGTGTGCAGATGGAAGTGGCTCTGACAGCCCTGCTTTGCTTTGTGCCTCAGACACTGCTGTGCCGGGGCACAATGTCTATCCAAGGTACTGCCAACAATCCAGCGAAATTCCCATGGAATGAGGTCCCTTCAGCTTTAGTTGTGTAAATGCTGTATTCCACTCTGCATGGCAGCCCCCACAGGCTGGCCAATTTAACCAAGCTAAGCTTTCACTGAAGCCAAGTCAGAGCCCAGAAAAATGTTGTAAGGTCCTCATTCAGCTACCATGAGTGGTCTCCTCAAGTGCCCTCGGAATTACAGGACACTGCTGTCCCTAGACAAAAACTGCAGTCACTTTGACACTTGCTGCCAAGGTTGTAAAAGGCAGCAAGCAATTGCTGCTAAAATGCCCAGATCCTGAGAAGTGTGCAGAGTAACAGTGCTGCTTAAAGCCATTGACTGTGTGCAACTTCCCTGATATTAGCCGAGATTACCAAGTCACTTGGCAGATCCCAGCACATTTTTGATATTAAAGTGATGGGAAACTACTTAAATACCCATGCATTCATTACAAAAACATCTTTTTTGGCATTTACTTCCAATTAAAGCTTGTGCTTTAGCACAGCCAATTTTCCTCGTCATATTCAAATGTTATGGTTGTGTGAACGACCAAACATGATCATGGAGATGTTGGCTCCCATCTCCTGAAATGGGAATTTGTAAGGAGGCTGTCAATTGGAAATATTTGGAAATCTATCAGGAGTTTAAGCACATTTTAAAAGGCCATCTGTGTACGAGAGGCAGTCACACCGACAGCGTGCTCGTGCTGGGCACGGCAGCAGAGGTGCAGTTGGTGACCCTGGGCTGCAATCAGAGCATCTCCTCAGCTGTGCTGTGCCTCTGCCAGGCCTGGCTGAGCCAGCAAAGACATGAACAGCCAGGGACAGCCACAAACTGAAAGCTAAATCATGAGGCTGCAGCACCATCAGCTGCATATCAAGAAGGGAGTAATTTGCTTTCAGAAGCCAAAAGGCTAAATACAAGACCTGTTATTAAAGAGTGCTCACAGTACAAAACCAAAAGCTTTCCTGGCACTGGCACAACTGGAATCACAGCCATGTCTGTTATCCAAGTGGTTTGCTTTAGAAATGAATTCCATAAATTTTCAAACAGCTGCACAGGACTTAGCTTCAAAAATCTATTAAGGTAAATAAAGCATGAACCCTGCCTGTCTCCTCATCTCGGAGGAATGCTGCCTGTAGGGCTGTGAACAACAGCAACAAGAGAAAAAAACAAACAGGGAGAAGACAAAGCTATTTTAAGTTTGTTGAGTGCTTTTTACGGTGGCTTTTTTAAACATTATTTGTAAATATCTCTTCAAAGTCTGCTTAATTACAATGCACAGCAGCATTAGCTTGCAAAAATAACACCTGAAATCTGACTCTCAAAGGTTGGAAGATTTGTGACTACCAGACAAAGAAAAAAGCAACCGCTCAAATTTTAAAGCTATTTTTACAATGTTGAAAACTGCAACTATTTTTAACACTCATTTCAAACAGATCAAGTATTTCCAGTTCCAAGTGTGCAATTAAAGCAGTCAAAACCAAAGCTAAAATCCAAGAAATACTCACAGGGCATGTTATGGGGTCTCATTGCAGCCAGTTTGGTACCCAATGGTTGATACTTTTCATGATTTCTGAATAATTTTACATTCATAACTTAGTTTCAAATGTTAATGTTTATGAGAGCAGACAATTTTCTGAAATGCCTAAAGAAAGCATAAAAAAATTTAAATTCAGCAGAGCAGAAGTGGGAAATCAGACTGATTTGTACATCCAAACAAACTGTAAGACTTGAAACACATGAGGGGAACAGAGGGATTCCTCCCAGACGTTCATCGAGCAGATATTAATTTAGAAACATGAATTTAGAAACATGTATACAGCTGTATGTGACTGTACCTGCCCTGGCCAGCTGCTTCACGCTTAGCAAAAAAAGGAAACACAAAACTCCAGCGTGGTCTAAGACAGATGGGTAGAAACAAGATGTATAAACACAGAGACCACGTTTGTAAGAACTCATTAATGCCAAATCAGAGTGAGGAACATTAAAAGGGCTGTAGCAGCAACAACAGCGAGACTTCACCACTGAACTGTATTTTATGTGAATCCAACTGGTTTCTTTCAACTCACAAACTCCTACTGACCCAACCACCAGGCTGTGCTCGGGTATTTTTGGTTGACTGAGTGCCAGAAATGATTTTTGAATGGGACAGTGACTGATTACAAGAGGCAGATGTTCAACCCTGTGTATTAAAATACGTGTCCCTGTAAGCTGTTTCCTGAGGTACCTGTACCACCCACAATCCACTCAGGCAAGCAGGAGGGCACACAGGTGGCAAACCTCACCAGTAATCCCAGACTGAACTCAATTTTAATGAACCATGTTCTGCAGGATTTTATTATTTCTCATCGAGACCAAAGTTACTTCTTCCGAAAATAGAAAATTGGTGCTTTCCATCTGGTAGTGCAAACCTCCTGTTGCAGACAACGACTTTGGGACTCTGGAGCTAACCCCTCTTCTGTGGTTTCCTTCCAGCAGAGTGACCCTCAATACAGGCAGTAAGCTCTACTCAGCACACCCCAGCGCTGTTCTGTCACATCAGGAAGCCATACCCAGCGCCACACAGCTGATGCAATCTGAAGGGTTTCCCAAAAAAGCTGTTTAACACCACAATATAAGAGAAAACATAGGAGAGCCACTTGCTGAGGTGCCCTTCTGTGCAACAGGCAGATAACCAAAGGCACTGTGAAAGTCAAGAGCACACCAAACCCATCAGTGTGTGTGAAGAGGTCTGCCTGGGGTTCTTCAGCCCCGCTGTTGCCGTAAAAATTAGCATTGTTTTGTGGAAAGGGAATCAAGCAGATACATGCTTTCAGCCTGCAAATCAACTGCTAGAAATAGGGGGGGAAAGTTTGCTGCTTTGGTCAATCTGAACTCCAGGAAGGAGTTCAGCACTGACAGGATGAACTGAGAAAGATTGCCCATCCGACTGGGAAATGAAAAACTCCAAAGTGTGAATGAAGAACACCCTGCACTGCTCAACAGATGCAGCAACAGCAGCTCCCTGGGGGCTGATGCTGTCAGCACAATGCCACCACTTCCAGGCCAGCAGTCCCTCTTGGGTGGAAGGAAGGGCCTGACCCCAGCTGGAAATGGTGTTCCTGAGAAATTCTCCCCAGGAGAGGTAACTACACTCTCGGTTCAGAAACCTTAGTGACAATTTCACCCTACAGTGCTGGATAATTCACCTCCTAGGAACAGGGCCAGCTTTGTGCAAAGTTGCTGAAACAGAGAAGGAGAATGCTGATGGGTGCAGAAAAGCTCTCTGGGGAAGTCAAAAGGATTTATATAAAAGATAGGATGGAAGCTAGAAATAATCAAATAGGAAACAGCAAAGAAAACCAACAGTTCTGCATTAAAAAAATAGCTCTACAGAGATTAAAAAGAACTTTTACATGTTTTTCTGCATCCATGTTAGCAGTAAGATGGGGAACCTGCTTGCCTGCCTTGCTGCCCTACACACTTTGAACTGACATATGGAATATGAACATGAAATATGGGAATAATAAACATACAGGATGCCTAGTGGAAAAGAAAACAATCAGAGCCCCCGGAAGATGAAAATCAAAGAATATATCAAAGGTGCAGTAAGCTGTACCAAGCAGTAAGTGGAATCATATGTTAAAGAGTGGTTTAAAAGTAACTGGCCAAGCCCTCTGGTCAGTTTAATAAGCTGTGATCCCATGAAACTGATATTCTGGGCAAGGAGAAGAAAAATACTGTTACTGACATA
The DNA here is from genome assembly GCF_963513975.1 of Fringilla coelebs. Classification (NCBI taxonomy): domain Eukaryota; kingdom Metazoa; phylum Chordata; class Aves; order Passeriformes; family Fringillidae; genus Fringilla; species Fringilla coelebs. Next base: position 269,066 of record NW_028167494.1, on the reverse strand, counting down.
TTTCAACTGTGCAACAAGATGGTGATGGGAGAGCTTCACTTATGCCCAGTGCAGAGTGGCAAACATACTGGGACAGGTTGCCTGGAATGAGGATTTTATGGACAGCCAGGAAACTCAGAGAGGAGGAAGCAACTCTTGGCTTCACTGGAAGCAGTGCCCGGACCAGGTTTTCCTTTTATTGTTTTGAAACAAGTAAAATTCTTAAAGGCGGGAAGAAGGGTGTTCAGAGACAGCTTTGTTTACAAATAAATCTCGCCTCCTAGAAACTTAGGAGAGGCCTGAAGAAACCAGTGTTGCTGAACAGCAAAGTGGTTCCATGTCCAGATGAATAAACCAGAAGGGGCCATAAGCTCAGGCAGATACTGTATAAATGACATAATGTCCTGGGGTCACTTTCTGATGCTGAATTGTATCCCCATTCATCTGTTTGGCCCAGAAATAAGTTTTACACCTTTTAAGACTGGTTCTGAGAGCAAAGGTGGGGGGAGACAAGGTGCACACATTTTGTTTTCAGAAACTGCACTTGCTCCCCGCATCCTTCTCCTGGACAGTGCTGTCTGCAGCATGGACAGATAGCAGGACAGAGCTTTCCTTTGCTTTTGGTTAGTTTTAGCTAGCTGAGGCAGGGAAGTTCCCTGGACTTTGGGTTTTCTTTTCCTTGGAGCTGGCTGAACCTGCCCTGGACTGAGCACCCAGAAGAACACTGGCAGCTCTCAGGCTGGGCCTGGCTGTGGCATTGCCAGCACTGGAGGGACTGATGAGAGACTGATCAGAAAGTGAGGGAGCCCAGCAACAGCCCACAAAGGGACTTTCTGAGTGTGGCATCTCTTCGGAGCAGCAAGAGGTTTTATCGTTTAATATTGTTCATTTTTTGTGCTGGTGAATGCTTTGCCTGTTAAATAAACAGGTTTTTCCACTTTCCTCCAAGGAAATCTTTTCCCAAACCAGTTCCAGGAGGGGCTGCTTGAATCTGCTTTCTAGAGGAACCCCAGTTTGGAGGTTTCCTCCAAAATTTGCCCTAAACCAGGACACCTACCAAAAAAAAAAAAAACAAAACCCATTTGAGGAACAGCTTTCGAAAGTCCCAAAAACCACAGACTAAAGAATTCTGATAAGAATCTGTAGGGTCATAAAATGATGAAGATATAGAAGAAGAACTTAGTGACCATAAAGCCATAGATGGGGAAAAAAAAAAAAAATCCTGTTTGCATTTCTGGTAGAGGAGATTGGAAAGACTCCTACTCTGGAATCTCCTCTCTCTACAGCAAGACACAACAGAGTCTATCTCAAATCAAGCTTAATGCCAGAAGACACTCAAAAAGAATTCTCTGATGAGCAAATGAGCAGTAACAAGTCACCAGCACCAAATGATAACTGCTTACAGCAGAAGAAACTGAAGATTTAACTACCAATGGTGCTGTTTAACTTCTGGCTTAAATTTGCTTCGATCCCAAGGGAGTTCTGGGCAATCGTGGACCAGAAAGCCAAGTAAATTGGTGAAAACTGTTATAAAGAACAGAATGAATCCCTTTATATCCAAATTGGCATTGCCAGAAACAGATTTTGTGAAGGAATTTTTGCCTCATTATCTATCAAAGTATTTTCTACAGCTATCAATAGGTATGCTGACAACAGAAATCCAGGCTGTATTTGTATACTCAAAGGCATCTGACAAATCCTTAGGCAAAAACCCTCTAAAAAACCAGCTGGTATAGAGCAAGAAAGTCCTCAAATTCCTTGGGGTGCCGGGCAGAGTGACCTCTGCAGTGTCCATACCCAGCACACACTGCTCTCAGCAGGAAATGCATGCACCCATACAGATGGCTCTCCCACCTGCCAAGGCACCATCTATATCATTTATCAACAGAGCTTTCCTGGCAAAAGGCAAAGATTTAAATACCTGGTAGCTAGTGGCAAAAGAACCTTTGGAAATTTATTTTTTTCCAACATAAAGACTTTTCAGGTATTCCTGTAAAGTGTTTTGGATGAAGAACCTGAAATAGTAAGGAAAGAGTGGGTTTATATTTCACTTCAGATGTCATTTTATCTTATGCGCTTTTACTAAAATCCAATAAAACCAAGAGAGCCTTCCATCCACACAGAGATGCTCTCAATTTAGGCCTAAACTAGCTTTCAGTTCTTCCACAGCTAATATTCACAGCAGCTTTTAGAGAACTCAAAGCAGGGAAAACTCCCTTTCAACTCCTGTCATGGACTCTGCATATCCTTCTCCACGGCACTTTGTTTCTTTAGTTAGTTACTTGCATTTCCCAAGCTGTGCTTTGTGGATGTGCAGATTTGAGCTGCCTGAGAGCTGCTGGAATGGAGCAGCAGCTTCCAGACTCTTCCAGACAGAAACATCCATTTGAACCCCTTCAGCTGAAAAGCCTAAGCTGCCTATTCTGAGAAATTGTCATGGAAATTGCCTGAAATATAGGGGGCCCTGAAAGGAGAATGGTGCTTCCAAGTGGCACTGCTGGAAAAGCAGGAACTGCTGACACTCAGCTCATGGGGGACTCACTGGAGACAAGCAGAACTGGGGCAGAGCTCTGTTACCTTCCACCGAAATTTCGTGAAAAAATTATCCTCAACAATATGGTGAGCTCCTCACAAAAGGTAATGTGAGAAACAATCGCTCACTTCTTAAAATCTTCAAGATTTATTAAACCTTAACAAAAAACACAACAAAAGGACTAAATAAGGAAAAATTCCTGGGCTGGGAGCCCCCCCTGTGGCTGCCAGCCACATGGCTCATCTCCAAAGTGGATGCTCTGCCTTTTATACCCTCAGCCCCTCTGAAAGTTTTGTCAGTCAGCTCTTTCTCTGCCAAGTTTTGTCAGTCAGCTCTTTCTCTTTCTCCAATCAAGATGTGAAAAGTAATGTCCACCAATGGATATTGGTGGACATTACTTTTCACATCTTGATTGGAGGTCAGGTGCTGTTTTGCTGCTCCTCCTGGTACCAACCCAGCCTCCTTTAAATGTCTTGACAATTAAAGCTGTTGCAAGGGGGGCAGGGAAAGAGGAGTATGGAATGACATTTTATAATAACATTACTATACATCTATATAATATCTCTTAATATATATATCCATATTATTATATATATCTATATAATATCTATTTTTTATATATATATATATATATATATATATATATATATATATATATATATATATATATAATATCTCTTAATTGAGACCCAGCTATTACACTACTCATCTATAACAGTAATATATTTTCTATTATGAATATAATAGGAGAAAACCCCTGAAACACCTAGTTTATGTGAAAAATGTTAAGAGACTTTAAATACTGAATATGGGATAGCAAAATTGACTAAGTCCAGTTCTCTTTTAAAAATAATTTTTATCCTGCATAAAAAGAGAGCTATATTCCCCTCTGACTTTTCCTTGAAACACTCTATGTGAAAACAAAATAAAAAATATTGTTTTCTGACATTCTGAGAGCCAGTAGAGTGGGATCTCTCTACTGCTATTTGTAGAGGTATCCTAGGTATTCAGATAATTTATTTTTATCATCCTCCTTGATCCTCAAAGCGTTACTAAATTTTAGAAAATATGCTGAGAATTTAAAGCAGATGTGTCCCAGCCAACATTTCACACACCTTATGGAATTTGCTTGCCTGAAGCTCTGCTCATGCAAGGATGGGTCTCCAACCCACTCACCAAACACATAGCTGCAGAAGAACTGAAATTCTCAGCCACTGTTATCAGGAAGTGGCTTTCCAAGACTACTCAGAAGATACTGATGAACAATGAATAAAATTACATCTGTTCCAAGGAGATTTTGATGCAGTTCTCTATCTGTATGAAATGACAACAGAAAAACAGAATTCAAGAATTCCTATGTCGGAAAAGGAAATAGATAAGGAAGTACCTAGCCTACAAACTATGACAAGACACTCAGTTTGCTGCATGTTTTTTTTTTTCCACTCCACACTTCAGGCCCATCAACATTTGTTTCACACTAGCAGATTCCATGAAACACATTCCTAGCAGATTCCATGAAGCCCATTCCCATTTAAAATAAACCCCTGTGTCTGGTCCTTCCTGCTATTCATACTGCTTATGTTTTTACTGATGTATAGTAAAAATCAGATAAATATTGTTTTTATTTGGCAGCGGCTGGGAAGATGCTTAGTGAACATAGCAGCAAAAAAAAAAAAAAAAAAAAAAAAAAAAAGAAAACCCAGAAGTCACTTTAAGAAATATTAGCTCTTCAGATTAATATAGTGTTCTATCATTCTGGCATTAATATAGGTATGTTCCATCTCATTTCTTCAAGTTTGAAAATAGCAAGGTTAATTATGTGAAGAACTGTAACAATGTAATTAGATTATCTTGTAATTATTTTTAGGGGAAATAAAATCTTTATAAAAATCCTAGAGGCTAAGAAAGGCCTCAGGAGATGGGAGTGGAGCTGTTAAGAGGCCTTAACTATTACGTCAATTTATTTGTGTCCAGCTGTGCTCATTGAACAATAATTAAAAAGGAAAATTGCCTACAAGGTACTTACTGGGTATGGAAATCAATACTCCTCCCTGCCAGGAAGCTGGCAGCCTGTTAGCCACCAAGAATTCAAGGCATCCTGAACAGAGTGGGGATGGGAGCAGACAGTTTCTGTGTTTAATGAGCTATTTTAGCACCCCAAGCAGTGCACCTGAAACAGTCATGGGAATTATCCAGGGACAGGGAGGGGAGGAGGTACTGCAGTCTACAGCTGCCAGAAAGAACCTAAGAATTCTCCAGTTTTGCCTAAAAATGATGAAGAAGTGTGAAGACAGCGGATGCCACCCTGGAAAGGAAATGAAAGAAAGGATTGCAGTTATTTGAGTGCAGCAGCTGGCCCCTGGAGCAGAGGGTGCCCCAATTCCAGCTCTGAGGCCCTGGGTGTGTGCCACACACAGCACTCTTTAAAAGCTCTACCTCGGCATCCTTTGGGCTCCTCACCACACTTCAGCACTTCTTTAGTTTTCAAACAACCCTTATTTCTGTGACATCCCATTTGGGAGCAGGGGTTTGAAGTGGAGCTTGCCCTGCTGTAGAATTTCTACAGCCTGGTAAAAGTCAGCACAAATCACAGCTGGCCAGAGGTTTCACTCACATGCAGCTTACACTAAACTACACAACCTCACAAGGCATTTTGTCCAATATATTCTTGCAGCAGGCACCTGAAATAACACATCTCTAGGCTGCATATCAGCAGTTCAGGAGCCTGGCTGCTGTAATCCCCTGAAGGCTGCTTTATCCTGGGGAAACAAGCCTTGCAACGTGCTATCCACAGCACCCCTTGCACCTTCCAAGAGGGACAGAGTGGTAAGGACAGACACTTGGAATATTTCTCACTGAAGTGTTGTGCTTCATTTGATTTAAAGCGTTTTGTGAGACAATCCAGTCTGACTGAAGCAGGTAATTAATTTAAGCTATTCATGATGTCACTTGAATCTGAGCTCTGAATGTAATGTAGGACTTTTAACTGTCTCGAGCTTGTCCAAACCTGGAGCACCCATTTCAGGCACCCATGCTTTCAAAGAGTTTGGAGGGGGAAAAAAAAGCTCTAAACTTTGCTGATCAGTGTGATATCTGTGGCTGGTTCACTCGGTGACAGCAATCAAGTTCTTTATGGGAATTCTTACGCATTAGTTCTCTTTTGGTTTTTTCCCAATTCTCTTATGAGGTTGTGTAGTTTAGAAGTGCTTTGGAGAAAAGTATTTGAAGATCCTAACTGCTGCAGTCTTAGTGAAGTTTAATTCAATCCTATACTGTTAACACTCTGGGCATGAACAAAGGAAAGTACACAGCTACAGCTAAATGCACTGTTTGGGAGCCATATGCTGTGAAAGAAAAGTTTCAGCCTGGCAAAATAGAAAGGCTGATCTCAGAGGCTCTAAAAGACATCGGAGCCACTCCAGAGGGAGTTATGAGTTAATGGCAGTTCTGACAGTTTTTATGAGATCCCCTGAAATGCCAGGATTTTTGTCTGTTGCCAACCATATCCTACTGAATGAATTAACTGAGGCTTAAGAATTTTTCTACAGAATTAGCTAGAAATAATGACAATTGGGATGGCAATGCAAATGAAAGCATTGAACATGAAGAAATACTTTTTGCCTCATGAGGCTATAAAAAGTAGTGGAAAACCCAAATCTAGAAGTGTTTACAAACAGGTAATGGACAGTAGCAATAGCCACCTAAGCAGTAAACAAGTCAGGATATTAACAGATCAACTCCCAGACAAAAAGAGGGGCACATGTATAATAGGTGTGCTTTTAGCTGAGGGCTAAGGGAAGGGCTGTATAGCCATGCAAACCAAAGGACACCACAGAAGCAGTACAATTTATGGATCCTGTAGTAACAGTAATAACACCTGTATCAATGGCTGATTTTTAGTTACTGCAGTTAGGAAAATCCTGCAAGTATTTTTAAAATGCCTGACCATTAATCCTGCCTTCACTGCTGGGTTAAAACATCACAAATAACAACCCAGAGCAGAACTTTTTCATCCAAAGTTCTTAACACTGTAATTTCCATTTTACAAATAGAAGAAAACAGAGCAGTTATTTGTCTATTCCTGCTTAATGAGCCCGGAATCAGCTACACTGATTTCTGTCGCTATAGGACACGAAATAATGCGCACACGCAGCTCTCCCAAAGTAAAAAGAGAACTTTTAATTTCTGACTCCAACGTTTATAGATTTCCAAAAGTGACAGTGGATTGGAGGGTGATGGTGCCACCTCTCCAATGACACTGGACAAACCAACAGTCCATTAAATTTCTCCTCCTCCATAAAACAATGCAAAACAATGTGAGAAAATTTGTTACAAGAATGTAAACATCGGGAGTCTTAGAAAAACTTAAAAAAACAGGGCAACAGATTAAAAGCCTTTAAGCTGAGCGTCAGGTCACCCAGCTGAGCATCAGGTCCCGATGAAGCTGAGGCAGACTCAAAGGAAGATGCCATGCTCTGGGAGCAGGAGTGTTCCCTTCTGCCGCCCTGCCCAGCGAGCACAAGGCACGGAGCACAGCAGAGAAGAAGCCACAGCCCCACCCTGCTGCATTCTGCCTTCAGCAGCCTCTGCAGTTTGCCTGCTTTTCCCTTGTTCCAGTTTGCAAGGCCAGATGTATTCTATTGCCGTCTGCATGGCAGTTGTCTGGTATCAAGTGGGCAATTCTCCTTATCTCTCTTCCTGAGTGATCGTAATCAAGGTCCCTCAGCAGGGAACATCTGCTGATAAGGGGCTATTGAATGTCACCCCATGACTGATAAGAACTGTGACATCCCATTGTGAGATGCTCCGCCCAGAGGGAGGAGCCAAGCATTCCTACCCAGATATAACCTGGAGATTCTGACACACCAGCACCGCTCTTCTCCACTGGACTCCCCAGAGGAACAGCAGCTGCTTCTACTTCCACGGATCTGTGGAGGAAGAATTCACCCTTTTCCTACAGGACTGCCCTGCTCCAACAGAACCACGCCTGACACTCCAGGAGGACTGCAGCCCCTTTTCCAACTGGACTGCTGCCAACACCCTGACCCACAGGGTGTCAGGTTGAGTTCTGACTCTGTCAGTGCTGTTCTAGTGTATTGCATTGTTGTATTTTATCCTTTTATTTTTTCCCTTCCCTATTAAAGAACTGTTATTTCCTGCTCCCATATTTTTTGCCTGAGAGCCTCTTATTTAAAATTCATAGCAATTCGGAGGGGTGGGGAGGGTTTGCATTCTCCATTTTAGGGGAGGCTCCTGTCTCCTTTAGCAGGCACCTGTCTTTCCAAACCAAGACATCCCTCGAGTGCCGGGCCTTTCAGGATGTGTACCAAAGCACTGCAAGGGATGAAGGCCAGCACAGAGGGAAGCCTTGCAGAGATGGTTTCCCTGAGAGAAGAAAGCCAACCACCACGAGCTGAGCAGGTTCCACTGTGCATACCTTGTTTTCTGTTTGAGAGGATGGCTTAGAAATTAAGAAGAAATCATAATTCCACTGCTATGCTTATACAATCTCTAAAATCTTTCAAATTTCTATAAAGATGATCCAGTTTATGACTAAATGCTTTACATTTTGAGCCTGGTAAATTATTATTATTAGATGACATTGAAGTTTGGACTGTCTTTTTTTGTAAGTGCGTGTGATAGCTCTCACTCACCAGCATGTTCACACTACTTTATTTTTACTGGATAACTGAATTATTAATTTATAAGATGTACAGGATGCGCCACAGCCCCTACCATGCTAGAGAGACAGAGATGGACACTGTAGAGCAGCAGCACACACTACTATTATAAAAGCAAATGCCATTTGCAGACACTAAATTAGGTTTAAAAAAGATACATTAAGTGTTAGAGAAAGCAGATTTGGCAGTGTTCATTGTGTATTACTTTGATATCACAAGAAGAGTGGTTAATGCTAAGCGGTGTATTTGGCAGCTGCTAAGCCTTGAGGTCATTATAGAGTTTCTTGGCACAACTGGATTATTTATGTGATGAAATTTCACTAAGGCAGTTTTTTTTCCCTCCAGAATTCATCATGATATCACTCAGGAAAAAAAAAGTTAACATTAAACAGTGTTTAGATAACATTCAAAAATTCATTGCTTCAGTGACAAACACATTCCTTGTAGGAATATGAAAAGCAGCAACACTGTTCAATCTCGTATTTTCCAATATCAGCTGTCTGATGAATATTCTACATAGAAGGAAGCAAACTAAAAAAGCCCCCAAGCAATTAGTAGTTAAGCTCTAATTGTATAAATAAGGCTAATTATACAGATGGGAAATCTTTTCAGTTGAGAAAATCAGATGCTAAACATTCCTCCCATTGACAGAAAAAACCTTCATACAAGCAAACAAGTGCATGAAAACCAGTGAGCTGATCATGCTGATCCTTCTATAAAGAACCGCCCTGCTCTTCAAAGGAAGAAAAAATCCTTAATTCTGTTTCTGTGCTGGAGACCCACACAGATGCTGCTACGCTGAGGGCCTGTGCTTTACAATGAAGGACATGGCAGAGGCAGAAAAGAAAGTAAATTGCAAATTGCTGTTGTACTCAGGACGCTGCAGGCAGAGGCAGCAAAAACAAGCAGATGATGCAGGTCATGCTGGCTGCACAGAATAGGGGATTTCAGGAAGACTGGGCAAGTTACTTATACTGGAGGCCCAAAAATCACAGAATGCTCAAATGGTTTGGCTTTGCTTCAAAAAGACCTTGAAGCTCATTTAGTGTCAAAACCCCTGCCATGGGTAGGGACACCTTCCATTATCCCAGGCTGCTCCAAGCCCCATCCAGCCTGGCCCTGAAAATTTCAGGGATGGGGCAGCCCCAGCTTCTCTGGGCAACCTACTCCAGGGCCTCAGGGAAGAATTTCTTTCTGTTATCTAAACTAAACCTACCCTCTTTCAGTTTGAAGCCATTACTCCTTGTCCTATCACTACATGTCCTTGTAAAAATTTCTCTCCAGGGATTTTTTGTAGGCCCCTTTTGGTCCTGCAAGGCTGATGTGAGTGAAAGTAAATGCAAGTTCCATTATACACAGGACCTGGGTTACAGACAGGGCTCAGCCCTGAGCTCTGCAGTGGCTGGCTGCTCCCAAAATTCCAATTCCCAACACCAGCATCCCCAGGCAGCCAGCGTACACCTTGAGTGCTCCCATGGAAGTCCAGCATATAGCGGAGAGAAAACCTGGCATCCTGCAAGAGCCAGGGCCCTGCCCCATCAGAGGCACACCTAGCAGCGAGCTGAGACCCCACAGCACTGACACAAACACATGGGAGCCCAGTTCCAGCCCAAGAGACCAATTAAGGGGCTAAAATTAAACAGTACCTTCTGCAGCATCACATCTAACGTGTACTTTTCATTGTGCATGTGTATGTGAACTTTAACATTCACTTTAATTCACTCTCTGTGACACCAGAGCTGCATGAGTGCAGAGGAAATACTGGATAATTAGAGAAATAGTTTGATATTAATACTATTCAACTATAAAAAATTTGTTCGATATAAAAATAATATTATTCCAATAATTACATTTGATTTCCACAAATGCTACCAAAACATGTAATACTTTAAAGCCTCTTTCATGATACTTGCATTCTAAGTGGTAAGTGCAGGATACAGCTAGTATTTGTTCTGTTATATGTAATAAACTAGAAATGTTGGTAACATTCTCATAGGAGCGTTGAAAAAAATTTTTATTACTTGAATACTACATTTCTAGTACTTGCATTTAATAAGAGAAGCAGCCCATATCTCAGTACTGAGGGAATCTCTTGGCTTTGAAAATTCCAATTCCAAAATTCCACCAAGTTTCAAGGCTGGCTTCAGCTAGTACCTGCTGACTTTGGCAGCAGTGCTGCAAGACAGTACAAATGCCACTGGATTTCTAGGGAGGACTGCCAGCTGCAGGAATTCCTGAGGGCTGTGACAAGCAAGGGCTGCCACAGGAGGTTTGCAGAGGCACACTGCAACTCAGGCTTCCAGCATGGAAAACAGTAAGAGCTCTAATAAGGAGAGGGCACGTGCAGAGTCCAGTCAGTGGCAAAATTCTGTTCCCATCAGTGAAATGAGCAGAGCACACACTTTGTACCCTGCTGTTCTAGATTTCAGCAGCACATTGTCCCAAGCACACTCTATGTGGACCCAGTGTTCCTACACACATGGAGTTTCACCAGCTGGACTGAGGCAAACAGGAACTGGAGTGTTTGTTTTCCATAACACTATTTCCTTGTCCAGTCTGACTGATGGGCCAGACAGATTCCACAGGATGCATCAAGCCTTGAAAATTGCTTTGAGAATGGACAGCTACTCCTGGATGCTTGTCTGACAATATAAACATGCACCAAAAATGACATATGACGGGCTATGGAAGTGTCTGAGAGCACGAATCTGTGGAAGCAGCAACATTCTTTCTCAGAGTGCCGGTGAGCGCAGCTGCTCCCAGTGTGTCATCTGGCAAATTCTCCTTTCCTTCTGCACCATGTGCTCAGGAGGAAACCAGAACTATAATCCTCAATCCTCATTCCTCCTCACTATACATTTCATTTCCCCTTTTCCTTCCCTAAGCAATTGCAGGAATTGTCGTACTTCAGTCAGGTATTGATAACTCACAACAAAGAAAAAAGTATTGTTTGCAGGTGCCAAATAACCTATTTTTTTTTCCCCTCAGCCTGAAACACTCTGGTGAGATATCCTGAGGCTGCCCTTCAGAGACTGTCATGGCTCAGCCCCACACTGCCACCAACTCATTTGCCCCTGGTGGGATGGGGAGAGAATTTTATGAGTAGCAGTGAGAAAACTCAGGGCTGAGATACAGACATTTTAATAGGTAAAGCAACAGCTGCACCTGCAGGAAAACTGAACAAGGAATTCAACCTGTACTGCCCATGGACGGGCAGGTGTCTCCATGTCCCCACTTCCTTCTCCTGCCCCCAGCTGTGTGTGCTGAGCGTGGCCCCACCTGGGCTGGGATCTCCCTTGGCTCCCTTGGGCTCAGTTGTCCTGGCTCTGTCCCCTCCCAGCCCCTCCCTGGTGGGGTCAGTGAGGCCAGAGGAGGCCTTGGCTCTGTGTGAGCTCTGCTCAGCAATGCCCAAGGCGTCCCTGTGCTACCAACACTGCTTCCAGCACAAATCCAAAGAAGAAGAACACTAACTCTACAGCAGCCCAAACCAGCACAGAGACAGCCTGAACATCAACAGCATGACAGTACAGATATCCCTCCACTGCCTGACCAAAAATAATGAGCAGATTTCCTCTCTCTGGCTCAATTTGGCAGAAATCTTTGCCTCGCCCTCTTGGGTGGATTGAGATTTCCAGGGAAGTCCATGCAGAGTCAAGCCCTGCTCAGTGTGACCACAAATGACCGACCTGTTCCTGCTCTCTCTGTACAGACTCATCCCACTGTTTATGGAGCTCAGAGAGTAATGATAAAGGTTTATGAAGCACACAATAGGCAAGGCTGATTTTGAAGACTTGACGTAGCAGCACTTTTTAAAAATGCTTTACCCAAGCAATGCCTGAAAACTATAAACTATTAATATCAAACTATTTCTCTAATTATCCAGTATTTCCTCTGCACTCATGCAGCTCTGGTGTCACAGAGAGTGAATTAAAGTGAATGTTAAAGTTCACATACACATGCACAATGAAAAGTACACGTTAGATGTGATGCTGCAGAAGGTACTGTTTAATTTTAGCCCCTTAATTGGTCTCTTGGGCTGGAACTGGGCTCCCATGTGTTTGTGTCAGTGCTGTGGGGTCTCAGCTCGCTGCTAGGTGTGCCTCTGATGGGGCAGGGCCCTGGCTCTTGCAGGATGCCAGGTTTTCTCTCCGCTATATGCTGGACTTCCATGGGAGCACTCAAGGTGTACGCTGGCTGCCTGGGGATGCTGGTGTTGGGAATTGGAATTTTGGGAGCAGCCAGCCACTGCAGAGCTCAGGGCTGAGCCCTGTCTGTAACCCAGGTCCTGTGTATAATGGAACTTGCATTTACTTTCACTCACATCAGCCTTGCAGGACCAAAAGGGGCCTACAAAAAATCCCTGGAGAGAAATTTTTACAAGGACATGTAGTGATAGGACAAGGAGTAATGGCTTCAAACTGAAAGAGGGTAGGTTTAGTTTAGATAACAGAAAGAAATTCTTCCCTGAGGCCCTGGAGTAGGTTGCCCAGAGAAGCTGGGGCTGCCCCATCCCTGAAATTTTCAGGGCCAGGCTGGATGGGGCTTGGAGCAGCCTGGGATAATGGAAGGTGTCCCTACCCATGGCAGGGGTTTTGACACTAAATGAGCTTCAAGGTCTTTTTGAAGCAAAGCCAAACCATTTGAGCATTCTGTGATTTTTGGGCCTCCAGTATAAGTAACTTGCCCAGTCTTCCTGAAATCCCCTATTCTGTGCAGCCAGCATGACCTGCATCATCTGCTTGTTTTTGCTGCCTCTGCCTGCAGCGTCCTGAGTACAACAGCAATTTGCAATTTACTTTCTTTTCTGCCTCTGCCATGTCCTTCATTGTAAAGCACAGGCCCTCAGCGTAGCAGCATCTGTGTGGGTCTCCAGCACAGAAACAGAATTAAGGATTTTTTCTTCCTTTGAAGAGCAGGGCGGTTCTTTATAGAAGGATCAGCATGATCAGCTCACTGGTTTTCATGCACTTGTTTGCTTGTATGAAGGTTTTTTCTGTCAATGGGAGGAATGTTTAGCATCTGATTTTCTCAACTGAAAAGATTTCCCATCTGTATAATTAGCCTTATTTATACAATTAGAGCTTAACTACTAATTGCTTGGGGGCTTTTTTAGTTTGCTTCCTTCTATGTAGAATATTCATCAGACAGCTGATATTGGAAAATACGAGATTGAACAGTGTTGCTGCTTTTCATATTCCTACAAGGAATGTGTTTGTCACTGAAGCAATGAATTTTTGAATGTTATCTAAACACTGTTTAATGTTAACTTTTTTTTTCCTGAGTGATATCATGATGAATTCTGGAGGGAAAAAAAACTGCCTTAGTGAAATTTCATCACATAAATAATCCAGTTGTGCCAAGAAACTCTATAATGACCTCAAGGCTTAGCAGCTGCCAAATACACCGCTTAGCATTAACCACTCTTCTTGTGATATCAAAGTAATACACAATGAACACTGCCAAATCTGCTTTCTCTAACACTTAATGTATCTTTTTTAAACCTAATTTAGTGTCTGCAAATGGCATTTGCTTTTATAATAGTAGTGTGTGCTGCTGCTCTACAGTGTCCATCTCTGTCTCTCTAGCATGGTAGGGGCTGTGGCGCATCCTGTACATCTTATAAATTAATAATTCAGTTATCCAGTAAAAATAAAGTAGTGTGAACATGCTGGTGAGTGAGAGCTATCACACGCACTTACAAAAAAAGACAGTCCAAACTTCAATGTCATCTAATAATAATAATTTACCAGGCTCAAAATGTAAAGCATTTAGTCATAAACTGGATCATCTTTATAGAAATTTGAAAGATTTTAGAGATTGTATAAGCATAGCAGTGGAATTATGATTTCTTCTTAATTTCTAAGCCATCCTCTCAAACAGAAAACAAGGTATGCACAGTGGAACCTGCTCAGCTCGTGGTGGTTGGCTTTCTTCTCTCAGGGAAACCATCTCTGCAAGGCTTCCCTCTGTGCTGGCCTTCATCCCTTGCAGTGCTTTGGTACACATCCTGAAAGGCCCGGCACTCGAGGGATGTCTTGGTTTGGAAAGACAGGTGCCTGCTAAAGGAGACAGGAGCCTCCCCTAAAATGGAGAATGCAAACCCTCCCCACCCCTCCGAATTGCTATGAATTTTAAATAAGAGGCTCTCAGGCAAAAAATATGGGAGCAGGAAATAACAGTTCTTTAATAGGGAAGGGAAAAAATAAAAGGATAAAATACAACAATGCAATACACTAGAACAGCACTGACAGAGTCAGAACTCAACCTGACACCCTGTGGGTCAGGGTGTTGGCAGCAGTCCAGTTGGAAAAGGGGCTGCAGTCCTCCTGGAGTGTCAGGCGTGGTTCTGTTGGAGCAGGGCAGTCCTGTAGGAAAAGGGTGAATTCTTCCTCCACAGATCCGTGGAAGTAGAAGCAGCTGCTGTTCCTCTGGGGAGTCCAGTGGAGAAGAGCGGTGCTGGTGTGTCAGAATCTCCAGGTTATATCTGGGTAGGAATGCTTGGCTCCTCCCTCTGGGCGGAGCATCTCACAATGGGATGTCACAGTTCTTATCAGTCATGGGGTGACATTCAATAGCCCCTTATCAGCAGATGTTCCCTGCTGAGGGACCTTGATTACGATCACTCAGGAAGAGAGATAAGGAGAATTGCCCACTTGATACCAGACAACTGCCATGCAGACGGCAATAGAATACATCTGGCCTTGCAAACTGGAACAAGGGAAAAGCAGGCAAACTGCAGAGGCTGCTGAAGGCAGAATGCAGCAGGGTGGGGCTGTGGCTTCTTCTCTGCTGTGCTCCGTGCCTTGTGCTCGCTGGGCAGGGCGGCAGAAGGGAACACTCCTGCTCCCAGAGCATGGCATCTTCCTTTGAGTCTGCCTCAGCTTCATCGGGACCTGATGCTCAGCTGGGTGACCTGACGCTCAGCTTAAAGGCTTTTAATCTGTTGCCCTGTTTTTTTAAGTTTTTCTAAGACTCCCGATGTTTACATTCTTGTAACAAATTTTCTCACATTGTTTTGCATTGTTTTATGGAGGAGGAGAAATTTAATGGACTGTTGGTTTGTCCAGTGTCATTGGAGAGGTGGCACCATCACCCTCCAATCCACTGTCACTTTTGGAAATCTATAAACGTTGGAGTCAGAAATTAAAAGTTCTCTTTTTACTTTGGGAGAGCTGCGTGTGCGCATTATTTCGTGTCCTATAGCGACAGAAATCAGTGTAGCTGATTCCGGGCTCATTAAGCAGGAATAGACAAATAACTGCTCTGTTTTCTTCTATTTGTAAAATGGAAATTACAGTGTTAAGAACTTTGGATGAAAAAGTTCTGCTCTGGGTTGTTATTTGTGATGTTTTAACCCAGCAGTGAAGGCAGGATTAATGGTCAGGCATTTTAAAAATACTTGCAGGATTTTCCTAACTGCAGTAACTAAAAATCAGCCATTGATACAGGTGTTATTACTGTTACTACAGGATCCATAAATTGTACTGCTTCTGTGGTGTCCTTTGGTTTGCATGGCTATACAGCCCTTCCCTTAGCCCTCAGCTAAAAGCACACCTATTATACATGTGCCCCTCTTTTTGTCTGGGAGTTGATCTGTTAATATCCTGACTTGTTTACTGCTTAGGTGGCTATTGCTACTGTCCATTACCTGTTTGTAAACACTTCTAGATTTGGGTTTTCCACTACTTTTTATAGCCTCATGAGGCAAAAAGTATTTCTTCATGTTCAATGCTTTCATTTGCATTGCCATCCCAATTGTCATTATTTCTAGCTAATTCTGTAGAAAAATTCTTAAGCCTCAGTTAATTCATTCAGTAGGATATGGTTGGCAACAGACAAAAATCCCGGCATTTCAGGGGATCTCATAAAAACTGTCAGAACTGCCATTAACTCATAACTCCCTCTGGAGTGGCTCCGATGTCTTTTAGAGCCTCTGAGATCAGCCTTTCTATTTTGCCAGGCTGAAACTTTTCTTTCACAGCATATGGCTCCCAAACAGTGCATTTAGCTGTAGCTGTGTACTTTCCTTTGTTCATGCCCAGAGTGTTAACAGTATAGGATTGAATTAAACTTCACTAAGACTGCAGCAGTTAGGATCTTCAAATACTTTTCTCCAAAGCACTTCTAAACTACACAACCTCATAAGAGAATTGGGAAAAAACCAAAAGAGAACTAATGCGTAAGAATTCCCATAAAGAACTTGATTGCTGTCACCGAGTGAACCAGCCACAGATATCACACTGATCAGCAAAGTTTAGAGCTTTTTTTTCCCCCTCCAAACTCTTTGAAAGCATGGGTGCCTGAAATGGGTGCTCCAGGTTTGGACAAGCTCGAGACAGTTAAAAGTCCTACATTACATTCAGAGCTCAGATTCAAGTGACATCATGAATAGCTTAAATTAATTACCTGCTTCAGTCAGACTGGATTGTCTCACAAAACGCTTTAAATCAAATGAAGCACAACACTTCAGTGAGAAATATTCCAAGTGTCTGTCCTTACCACTCTGTCCCTCTTGGAAGGTGCAAGGGGTGCTGTGGATAGCACGTTGCAAGGCTTGTTTCCCCAGGATAAAGCAGCCTTCAGGGGATTACAGCAGCCAGGCTCCTGAACTGCTGATATGCAGCCTAGAGATGTGTTATTTCAGGTGCCTGCTGCAAGAATATATTGGACAAAATGCCTTGTGAGGTTGTGTAGTTTAGTGTAAGCTGCATGTGAGTGAAACCTCTGGCCAGCTGTGATTTGTGCTGACTTTTACCAGGCTGTAGAAATTCTACAGCAGGGCAAGCTCCACTTCAAACCCCTGCTCCCAAATGGGATGTCACAGAAATAAGGGTTGTTTGAAAACTAAAGAAGTGCTGAAGTGTGGTGAGGAGCCCAAAGGATGCCGAGGTAGAGCTTTTAAAGAGTGCTGTGTGTGGCACACACCCAGGGCCTCAGAGCTGGAATTGGGGCACCCTCTGCTCCAGGGGCCAGCTGCTGCACTCAAATAACTGCAATCCTTTCTTTCATTTCCTTTCCAGGGTGGCATCCGCTGTCTTCACACTTCTTCATCATTTTTAGGCAAAACTGGAGAATTCTTAGGTTCTTTCTGGCAGCTGTAGACTGCAGTACCTCCTCCCCTCCCTGTCCCTGGATAATTCCCATGACTGTTTCAGGTGCACTGCTTGGGGTGCTAAAATAGCTCATTAAACACAGAAACTGTCTGCTCCCATCCCCACTCTGTTCAGGATGCCTTGAATTCTTGGTGGCTAACAGGCTGCCAGCTTCCTGGCAGGGAGGAGTATTGATTTCCATACCCAGTAAGTACCTTGTAGGCAATTTTCCTTTTTAATTATTGTTCAATGAGCACAGCTGGACACAAATAAATTGACGTAATAGTTAAGGCCTCTTAACAGCTCCACTCCCATCTCCTGAGGCCTTTCTTAGCCTCTAGGATTTTTATAAAGATTTTATTTCCCCTAAAAATAATTACAAGATAATCTAATTACATTGTTACAGTTCTTCACATAATTAACCTTGCTATTTTCAAACTTGAAGAAATGAGATGGAACATACCTATATTAATGCCAGAATGATAGAACACTATATTAATCTGAAGAGCTAATATTTCTTAAAGTGACTTCTGGGTTTTCATTTAATTTTTTTTTTTTTTTTTTTTTTTTTTTTTTTTTTTTTTTTTTTTTTTTTTGCTGCTATGTTCACTAAGCATCTTCCCAGCCGCTGCCAAATAAAAACAATATTTATCTGATTTTTACTATACATCAGTAAAAACATAAGCAGTATGAATAGCAGGAAGGACCAGACACAGGGGTTTATTTTAAATGGGAATGGGCTTCATGGAATCTGCTAGGAATGTGTTTCATGGAATCTGCTAGTGTGAAACAAATGTTGATGGGCCTGAAGTGTGGAGTGGAAAAAAAAAAACATGCAGCAAACTGAGTGTCTTGTCATAGTTTGTAGGCTAGGTACTTCCTTATCTATTTCCTTTTCCGACATAGGAATTCTTGAATTCTGTTTTTCTGTTGTCATTTCATACAGATAGAGAACTGCATCAAAATCTCCTTGGAACAGATGTAATTTTATTCATTGTTCATCAGTATCTTCTGAGTAGTCTTGGAAAGCCACTTCCTGATAACAGTGGCTGAGAATTTCAGTTCTTCTGCAGCTATGTGTTTGGTGAGTGGGTTGGAGACCCATCCTTGCATGAGCAGAGCTTCAGGCAAGCAAATTCCATAAGGTGTGTGAAATGTTGGCTGGGACACATCTGCTTTAAATTCTCAGCATATTTTCTAAAATTTAGTAACGCTTTGAGGATCAAGGAGGATGATAAAAATAAATTATCTGAATACCTAGGATACCTCTACAAATAGCAGTAGAGAGATCCCACTCTACTGGCTCTCAGAATGTCAGAAAACAATATTTTTTATTTTGTTTTCACATAGAGTGTTTCAAGGAAAAGTCAGAGGGGAATATAGCTCTCTTTTTATGCAGGATAAAAATTATTTTTAAAAGAGAACTGGACTTAGTCAATTTTGCTATCCCATATTCAGTATTTAAAGTCTCTTAACATTTTTCACATAAACTAGGTGTTTCAGGGGTTTTCTCCTATTATATTCATAATAGAAAATATATTACTGTTATAGATGAGTAGTGTAATAGCTGGGTCTCAATTAAGAGATATTATATATATATATATATATATATATATATATATATATATAAAATAGATATTATATAGATATATATAATAATATGGATATATATATTAAGAGATATTATATAGATGTATAGTAATGTTATTATAAAATGTCATTCCATACTCCTCTTTCCCTGCCCCCCTTGCAACAGCTTTAATTGTCAAGACATTTAAAGGAGGCTGGGTTGGTACCAGGAGGAGCAGCAAAACAGCACCTGACCTCCAATCAAGATGTGAAAAGTAATGTCCACCAATATCCATTGGTGGACATTACTTTTCACATCTTGATTGGAGAAAGAGAAAGAGCTGACTGACAAAACTTGGCAGAGAAAGAGCTGACTGACAAAACTTTCAGAGGGGCTGAGGGTATAAAAGGCAGAGCATCCACTTTGGAGATGAGCCATGTGGCTGGCAGCCACAGGGGGGGCTCCCAGCCCAGGAATTTTTCCTTATTTAGTCCTTTTGTTGTGTTTTTTGTTAAGGTTTAATAAATCTTGAAGATTTTAAGAAGTGAGCGATTGTTTCTCACATTACCTTTTGTGAGGAGCTCACCATATTGTTGAGGATAATTTTTTCACGAAATTTCGGTGGAAGGTAACAGAGCTCTGCCCCAGTTCTGCTTGTCTCCAGTGAGTCCCCCATGAGCTGAGTGTCAGCAGTTCCTGCTTTTCCAGCAGTGCCACTTGGAAGCACCATTCTCCTTTCAGGGCCCCCTATATTTCAGGCAATTTCCATGACAATTTCTCAGAATAGGCAGCTTAGGCTTTTCAGCTGAAGGGGTTCAAATGGATGTTTCTGTCTGGAAGAGTCTGGAAGCTGCTGCTCCATTCCAGCAGCTCTCAGGCAGCTCAAATCTGCACATCCACAAAGCACAGCTTGGGAAATGCAAGTAACTAACTAAAGAAACAAAGTGCCGTGGAGAAGGATATGCAGAGTCCATGACAGGAGTTGAAAGGGAGTTTTCCCTGCTTTGAGTTCTCTAAAAGCTGCTGTGAATATTAGCTGTGGAAGAACTGAAAGCTAGTTTAGGCCTAAATTGAGAGCATCTCTGTGTGGATGGAAGGCTCTCTTGGTTTTATTGGATTTTAGTAAAAGCGCATAAGATAAAATGACATCTGAAGTGAAATATAAACCCACTCTTTCCTTACTATTTCAGGTTCTTCATCCAAAACACTTTACAGGAATACCTGAAAAGTCTTTATGATGGAAAAAAATAAATTTCCAAAGGTTCTTTTGCCACTAGCTACCAGGTATTTAAATCTTTGCCTTTTGCCAGGAAAGCTCTGTTGATAAATGATATAGATGGTGCCTTGGCAGGTGGGAGAGCCATCTGTATGGGTGCATGCATTTCCTGCTGAGAGCAGTGTGTGCTGGGTATGGACACTGCAGAGGTCACTCTGCCCGGCACCCCAAGGAATTTGAGGACTTTCTTGCTCTATACCAGCTGGTTTTTTAGAGGGTTTTTGCCTAAGGATTTGTCAGATGCCTTTGAGTATACAAATACAGCCTGGATTTCTGTTGTCAGCATACCTATTGATAGCTGTAGAAAATACTTTGATAGATAATGAGGCAAAAATTCCTTCACAAAATCTGTTTCTGGCAATGCCAATTTGGATATAAAGGGATTCATTCTGTTCTTTATAACAGTTTTCACCAATTTACTTGGCTTTCTGGTCCACGATTGCCCAGAACTCCCTTGGGATCGAAGCAAATTTAAGCCAGAAGTTAAACAGCACCATTGGTAGTTAAATCTTCAGTTTCTTCTGCTGTAAGCAGTTATCATTTGGTGCTGGTGACTTGTTACTGCTCATTTGCTCATCAGAGAATTCTTTTTGAGTGTCTTCTGGCATTAAGCTTGATTTGAGATAGACTCTGTTGTGTCTTGCTGTAGAGAGAGGAGATTCCAGAGTAGGAGTCTTTCCAATCTCCTCTACCAGAAATGCAAACAGGATTTTTTTTTTTTTTCCCCATCTATGGCTTTATGGTCACTAAGTTCTTCTTCTATATCTTCATCATTTTATGACCCTACAGATTCTTATCAGAATTCTTTAGTCTGTGGTTTTTGGGACTTTCGAAAGCTGTTCCTCAAATGGGTTTTGTTTTTTTTTTTTTTGGTAGGTGTCCTGGTTTAGGGCAAATTTTGGAGGAAACCTCCAAACTGGGGTTCCTCTAGAAAGCAGATTCAAGCAGCCCCTCCTGGAACTGGTTTGGGAAAAGATTTCCTTGGAGGAAAGTGGAAAAACCTGTTTATTTAACAGGCAAAGCATTCACCAGCACAAAAAATGAACAATATTAAACGATAAAACCTCTTGCTGCTCCGAAGAGATGCCACACTCAGAAAGTCCCTTTGTGGGCTGTTGCTGGGCTCCCTCACTTTCTGATCAGTCTCTCATCAGTCCCTCCAGTGCTGGCAATGCCACAGCCAGGCCCAGCCTGAGAGCTGCCAGTGTTCTTCTGGGTGCTCAGTCCAGGGCAGGTTCAGCCAGCTCCAAGGAAAAGAAAACCCAAAGTCCAGGGAACTTCCCTGCCTCAGCTAGCTAAAACTAACCAAAAGCAAAGGAAAGCTCTGTCCTGCTATCTGTCCATGCTGCAGACAGCACTGTCCAGGAGAAGGATGCGGGGAGCAAGTGCAGTTTCTGAAAACAAAATGTGTGCACCTTGTCTCCCCCCACCTTTGCTCTCAGAACCAGTCTTAAAAGGTGTAAAACTTATTTCTGGGCCAAACAGATGAATGGGGATACAATTCAGCATCAGAAAGTGACCCCAGGACATTATGTCATTTATACAGTATCTGCCTGAGCTTATGGCCCCTTCTGGTTTATTCATCTGGACATGGAACCACTTTGCTGTTCAGCAACACTGGTTTCTTCAGGCCTCTCCTAAGTTTCTAGGAGGCGAGATTTATTTGTAAACAAAGCTGTCTCTGAACACCCTTCTTCCCGCCTTTAAGAATTTTACTTGTTTCAAAACAATAAAAGGAAAACCTGGTCCGGGCACTGCTTCCAGTGAAGCCAAGAGTTGCTTCCTCCTCTCTGAGTTTCCTGGCTGTCCATAAAATCCTCATTCCAGGCAACCTGTCCCAGTATGTTTGCCACTCTGCACTGGGCATAAGTGAAGCTCTCCCATCACCATCTTGTTGCACAGTTGAAATATGTCAGTAACAGTATTTTTCTTCTCCTTGCCCAGAATATCAGTTTCATGGGATCACAGCTTATTAAACTGACCAGAGGGCTTGGCCAGTTACTTTTAAACCACTCTTTAACATATGATTCCACTTACTGCTTGGTACAGCTTACTGCACCTTTGATATATTCTTTGATTTTCATCTTCCGGGGGCTCTGATTGTTTTCTTTTCCACTAGGCATCCTGTATGTTTATTATTCCCATATTTCATGTTCATATTCCATATGTCAGTTCAAAGTGTGTAGGGCAGCAAGGCAGGCAAGCAGGTTCCCCATCTTACTGCTAACATGGATGCAGAAAAACATGTAAAAGTTCTTTTTAATCTCTGTAGAGCTATTTTTTTAATGCAGAACTGTTGGTTTTCTTTGCTGTTTCCTATTTGATTATTTCTAGCTTCCATCCTATCTTTTATATAAATCCTTTTGACTTCCCCAGAGAGCTTTTCTGCACCCATCAGCATTCTCCTTCTCTGTTTCAGCAACTTTGCACAAAGCTGGCCCTGTTCCTAGGAGGTGAATTATCCAGCACTGTAGGGTGAAATTGTCACTAAGGTTTCTGAACCGAGAGTGTAGTTACCTCTCCTGGGGAGAATTTCTCAGGAACACCATTTCCAGCTGGGGTCAGGCCCTTCCTTCCACCCAAGAGGGACTGCTGGCCTGGAAGTGGTGGCATTGTGCTGACAGCATCAGCCCCCAGGGAGCTGCTGTTGCTGCATCTGTTGAGCAGTGCAGGGTGTTCTTCATTCACACTTTGGAGTTTTTCATTTCCCAGTCGGATGGGCAATCTTTCTCAGTTCATCCTGTCAGTGCTGAACTCCTTCCTGGAGTTCAGATTGACCAAAGCAGCAAACTTTCCCCCCCTATTTCTAGCAGTTGATTTGCAGGCTGAAAGCATGTATCTGCTTGATTCCCTTTCCACAAAACAATGCTAATTTTTACGGCAACAGCGGGGCTGAAGAACCCCAGGCAGACCTCTTCACACACACTGATGGGTTTGGTGTGCTCTTGACTTTCACAGTGCCTTTGGTTATCTGCCTGTTGCACAGAAGGGCACCTCAGCAAGTGGCTCTCCTATGTTTTCTCTTATATTGTGGTGTTAAACAGCTTTTTTGGGAAACCCTTCAGATTGCATCAGCTGTGTGGCGCTGGGTATGGCTTCCTGATGTGACAGAACAGCGCTGGGGTGTGCTGAGTAGAGCTTACTGCCTGTATTGAGGGTCACTCTGCTGGAAGGAAACCACAGAAGAGGGGTTAGCTCCAGAGTCCCAAAGTCGTTGTCTGCAACAGGAGGTTTGCACTACCAGATGGAAAGCACCAATTTTCTATTTTCGGAAGAAGTAACTTTGGTCTCGATGAGAAATAATAAAATCCTGCAGAACATGGTTCATTAAAATTGAGTTCAGTCTGGGATTACTGGTGAGGTTTGCCACCTGTGTGCCCTCCTGCTTGCCTGAGTGGATTGTGGGTGGTACAGGTACCTCAGGAAACAGCTTACAGGGACACGTATTTTAATACACAGGGTTGAACATCTGCCTCTTGTAATCAGTCACTGTCCCATTCAAAAATCATTTCTGGCACTCAGTCAACCAAAAATACCCGAGCACAGCCTGGTGGTTGGGTCAGTAGGAGTTTGTGAGTTGAAAGAAACCAGTTGGATTCACATAAAATACAGTTCAGTGGTGAAGTCTCGCTGTTGTTGCTGCTACAGCCCTTTTAATGTTCCTCACTCTGATTTGGCATTAATGAGTTCTTACAAACGTGGTCTCTGTGTTTATACATCTTGTTTCTACCCATCTGTCTTAGACCACGCTGGAGTTTTGTGTTTCCTTTTTTTGCTAAGCGTGAAGCAGCTGGCCAGGGCAGGTACAGTCACATACAGCTGTATACATGTTTCTAAATTCATGTTTCTAAATTAATATCTGCTCGATGAACGTCTGGGAGGAATCCCTCTGTTCCCCTCATGTGTTTCAAGTCTTACAGTTTGTTTGGATGTACAAATCAGTCTGATTTCCCACTTCTGCTCTGCTGAATTTAAATTTTTTTATGCTTTCTTTAGGCATTTCAGAAAATTGTCTGCTCTCATAAACATTAACATTTGAAACTAAGTTATGAATGTAAAATTATTCAGAAATCATGAAAAGTATCAACCATTGGGTACCAAACTGGCTGCAATGAGACCCCATAACATGCCCTGTGAGTATTTCTTGGATTTTAGCTTTGGTTTTGACTGCTTTAATTGCACACTTGGAACTGGAAATACTTGATCTGTTTGAAATGAGTGTTAAAAATAGTTGCAGTTTTCAACATTGTAAAAATAGCTTTAAAATTTGAGCGGTTGCTTTTTTCTTTGTCTGGTAGTCACAAATCTTCCAACCTTTGAGAGTCAGATTTCAGGTGTTATTTTTGCAAGCTAATGCTGCTGTGCATTGTAATTAAGCAGACTTTGAAGAGATATTTACAAATAATGTTTAAAAAGCCACCGTAAAAAGCACTCAACAAACTTAAAATAGCTTTGTCTTCTCCCTGTTTGTTTTTTTCTCTTGTTGCTGTTGTTCACAGCCCTACAGGCAGCATTCCTCCGAGATGAGGAGACAGGCAGGGTTCATGCTTTATTTACCTTAATAGATTTTTGAAGCTAAGTCCTGTGCAGCTGTTTGAAAATTTATGGAATTCATTTCTAAAGCAAACCACTTGGATAACAGGCATGGCTGTGATTCCAGTTGTGCCAGTGCCAGGAAAGCTTTTGGTTTTGTACTGTGAGCACTCTTTAATAACAGGTCTTGTATTTAGCCTTTTGGCTTCTGAAAGCAAATTACTCCCTTCTTGATATGCAGCTGATGGTGCTGCAGCCTCATGATTTAGCTTTCAGTTTGTGGCTGTCCCTGGCTGTTCATGTCTTTGCTGGCTCAGCCAGGCCTGGCAGAGGCACAGCACAGCTGAGGAGATGC
The DNA here is from genome assembly GCF_963513975.1 of Fringilla coelebs. NCBI lineage: Eukaryota > Metazoa > Chordata > Aves > Passeriformes > Fringillidae > Fringilla > Fringilla coelebs. The sequence goes on along the minus strand of NW_028167494.1, from coordinate 244,047 downwards.
TCTGATTGCAGCCCAGGGTCACCAACTGCACCTCTGCTGCCGTGCCCAGCACGAGCACGCTGTCGGTGTGACTGCCTCTCGTACACAGATGGCCTTTTAAAATGTGCTTAAACTCCTGATAGATTTCCAGATATTTCCAATTGACAGCCTCCTTACAAATTCCCATTTCAGGAGATGGGAGCCAACATCTCCATGATCATGTTTGGTCGTTCACACAACCATAACATTTGAATATGACGAGGAAAATTGGCTGTGCTAAAGCACAAGCTTTAATTGGAAGTAAATGCCAAAAAAGATGTTTTTGTAATGAATGCATGGGTATTTAAGTAGTTTCCCATCACTTTAATATCAAAAATGTGCTGGGATCTGCCAAGTGACTTGGTAATCTCGGCTAATATCAGGGAAGTTGCACACAGTCAATGGCTTTAAGCAGCACTGTTACTCTGCACACTTCTCAGGATCTGGGCATTTTAGCAGCAATTGCTTGCTGCCTTTTACAACCTTGGCAGCAAGTGTCAAAGTGACTGCAGTTTTTGTCTAGGGACAGCAGTGTCCTGTAATTCCGAGGGACACTTGAGGAGACCACTCATGGTAGCTGAATGAGGACCTTACAACATTTTTCTGGGCTCTGACTTGGCTTCAGTGAAAGCTTAGCTTGGTTAAATTGGCCAGCCTGTGGGGGCTGCCATGCAGAGTGGAATACAGCATTTACACAACTAAAGCTGAAGGGACCTCATTCCATGGGAATTTCGCTGGATTGTTGGCAGTACCTTGGATAGACATTGTGCCCCGGCACAGCAGTGTCTGAGGCACAAAGCAAAGCAGGGCTGTCAGAGCCACTTCCATCTGCACACTGTGGCTCTGAGTGGCTCAAAATGACACTGGGGATTTTTTTACAGAGCAGAGGTACTGAGAAGCCCTTCACAGTCCTGCAATACCGTCCATGCCTCATGGCAAGTCATGTGCAGCTCCCCCCATCAGTGTTTCCTTTTCCATTATACTGTAGGCATGACAAAGCAGGGAAATGTTGCCAGAATTACACTCCAGCTCTTTCATCTGTGTCTAGAAACTGGCTCACACTGGCCATGGGAGCGTTTTAGATAGTATTTCCATCTTGTCTTACTGTCTACTCATGATTCGTTTGAATACTGCCAGGTCATATATTTTGCTCCTGTAGGTTTTTTACTTTCTCTTGAGATTGTGCCTATTTCATCTCCCTTGCTTTTTAAGTGGAAAAACCTTCATTTTTCCAGAGAGCTTGAGGAAATTTCTTTCTCATATTTTTCTGTATTACTTTGTAATTTTCCTTCTTTGTGAAAGAAGGTTCTGCCTCAAGAGCTCCCAGAAGCTATGGCTGCCATTTCATTTCTGTGTTTTCTTTCCTGTTGTGGGAGGTTTTAAAGGTTTGGGGTTTTTTAATTTGTTGTTAAGGGAGGGACAAAAATGACAGAAAACTGATCTTACTTGAGGGAGAGAGTGTTTTGCTCTGAGCATTCAAGGAAGTAAATTATTTTCTGTTCAAGAATCTCATCAGGTCTTAATTGACATTATAGGTAGCTACATGTCACACTAAGGAAGCCTAGTCATGTTCCTCTTTGAAAAAAAAAGGTGCAACCCCTGACATTATTAAGGTGCACTGCAGATTACTTTTCAGTGAAAAGAGCTGTATTTTCTCCAAAGCTGTATTTTCTCTTAAGGTGATATGATACATCTACCTTGTGTAGATGTATCATTTTACCATGTTGTAATTGATGAAAATTAGGCCTAGTACTTCTTTGTTCCTTAAAGTATGTCCACAGTCAGTCTTTTCAACCTGCAGCTTATACATAAGTCTAACGTGAGATTATCTAAGAGGAAATCTGGTGCCTAAATGCCCAAAATGTTGGAAAAGGCCTTAAATGTTGGGAAATGCCCAAAATGCATTTGGATTTCCACAAAGTTCAAATGAGGTCTCTTCGCCGAGTGCCTTTACAAGAACAGAAAAAGTCAAAGGATACAAAGAAAACATGACTTGAAGTCTGATAAAAGATACAAAACAACAAAAAAGAAGGACTAAATAGGTAATTTTCACTGAGGATGGAGATCACTGGCATGTCCCAGGGAGATCTCATCACCTACTCACAGTCTCAGGCACGTGTATCAGGAATGAGGTGTTTGCTCAAGTCATGGCATTGTTTTTGGTAATAAAAGTTAAAGTGGCTGTGAAGAGGTACAGTGGGATCTCGAAATAACAGGTGATTAAGGGATCAAATGATAAATGAAGTGTTGGAAATGGAAATTACTGTACGTTGTAGAAGCCACTCCTGATCTGTACATGTAACATGAAGTGGTAGTTGTTACTTCCAGGTAGTTTTGGATAATTGTGCGACTGCATCACTCCAGTGCTCAGAGTCCACATCTCAGATGCAGTTCTGGCACCTCTCCTCTCTCAGAAAGATAGATGAGGAGCCCAACGAGGCTTATTGCATTTTTGAAGCTGTTCCATACAAGGAATGACAAAGAAGGCAAGTCTTCATCTTAGAGGAGAGAAAACTGTAGTGGTATGAAATAGAGAGCCTGTAAAATAATAAGTAGGAAATAGTGAGAAGGGGAGGATTAGTACATGTTTTTCGTAGTGGGGATAATACTGGGAACTGGGTTCTAAAACAGAAGTAGTCTTTTTTCCCCAGGCCTATTATTAAATTGTGTTGCTCAAAAATGTTGTGGATACCAAAAATATAGCTGGATTAAATACATTCTTATAAAGGCAAGTTCATGAAAAGAAATCCTGTAAGAGGCTGCAAAATATGAAGATACCACATCTGGCTCAGGTTGCTTGAAGGGTTTGCTAAAGGAAGGATGAAATAGTCTTGCAGTGGTTGATATTCTTCTCCTAAACCATCACAGTCAGGAACTGTGCTAAGGTGAAGGATCTTTGGGCTGACCGATTCAGCAGAGTTATGTTGTCGATGATACACAACAGCAGTGGCTGGAAAAAACCAAATGCTGCTCCTGTACACAGATTAAAATCAGAATTATATTTGTGCTGTAGCCTTTTGCATAACTGGAGCAGCAGTGCTGTTCTGAGCTGCCTGACTCATTTGAGCCGTCTCTTTCTCTTGTGTAGGTGTCGGATTGTAGCACTGCCTTTCTCTAAAGCCCAGTGGCCTGTGAGCTCAGCCACCGTTCAGGCTCCCCTGGAGACCCTCTGTACAGAGCAATGGACTCCCTCCTGTCTTAATCTGGTGAGCTGTAGAAAGCTGCATGACCTGCAGCTGGCAGCCTGCACAATGGGGCTAAACAGCTCCTCTGCCTCGGCAGGAGCTGTGCTGCTCTAGCAGAGACCTTTCTGCCTGGAATGGAAATTAAAAAATTATTCTTCTCCGTGGAGCACCTTTCAGTTTTGTGGCAATACTGCAATGGGCTTGTTGCCATTGCCTGTTTTCTTTCCTTGGCCAAGCAGTCCAGCAGGTCGTGGTGCTCTGACGCTCAGGGCAGAGCTGCTGATTTCCCTGGGAGCAGTGAGGTGCGCAAAGGGATGTGTTTCCATGGCCCCTGCTGGTGAGCAGATGGGCTGCTGCTCCTCACACTAATTGGACTTCTTCAGTCAGCTGTGGCTGCATTCCCAAGTATTCATCTGTCAGCTTTAAGGCTGCAGCTCACAAAGAGATAGTTTACTGTGACCAGGTGCTGTAGGCAAGTGTGGCTATTGAGGTGTTCAGTGGATTTTCTGTTTGCACAGATCTTCCTGTCTGGACATCCAATAGCCTCAAAGAGTCCAGCTGGAGTCCAGAACTCCAGCTCATCCTGGTTCTCTTGCAGGTGTCCTACACAGATGGAGATGTCATGGAAGTGCTTTTGAAGCACCCTCCCTGTCTAAATACCATCATTTCTGTCTTCTCAATGCTGTGCTACTGCAGCTGGGCTCTCGCCAGCACAGCCAGCCAGAGGAGTCTTGGAAAAGCCAGGAGAGAGAATACTCTGTAATGAGGAGAGAACAAAGACCTAAGGTTGAAGCAAATGTTTCCTGTTTGTCTGGAAGTCTGCTATGTGCCCCTCCCACCCAAAGAGGAAACAAAGATTCCTATTTTGTAGCAGAACTTCTAAAGGACAAATGATTAATCTGTTGGCCATGTATTACTCCTTGTCCCACCGAACTATTCGATCTTGTTCTGTCTTGGAAGGACTGTGAAGAATGCTGTTACACTGTGTACAAAAATACCTTCACTCAAAAGAAAAAGAGCTTAATTGTTCGGCAAGGGGCCTAGTTCAGGAATTTTTCCAAATCTATTTTTAGCACAAAAAACTACCACCCAATCTGTTGGAACTTTTTGTTTGGGGTCAAGTATTTCTTCTTCAAGAGTTTGCAGGGGACAAAGCCTCTGACATGGAATGAAAGGGTAATATCAGAGTTGGATGTGGATGATCTTTCCCTGTGTTCCTTACGGACAGAGAGCTAGCTGGCATGAGAGCATCACCAAAAAAAAAGCTGAGGCCTGAAATCTATCATCTTAATTAGCCAGAAAGATGTCCTCAATCCTTGTCTCCCCCATCCCAGCTGTCCTAGGCACTGTATATTTACTCTCTGCTGCTGTGGCTTTTGCACAGACACTGAAATGTGTGACGCAGGTGTGTGTTAATGGAGGTACAGGAGAGAGGCAATTTTCCTGCTCATGCAGAAGGGCCAATACAGTGCAGAGCTGCACTAGCAGCCTGTCCTGCTCTGGGATATAACTGCACGGAGAGGGCATCACACAACTGCAAAATGGAGACATGGAGATGCTGGGACTTGAGCTGCTGCCACCTTCACCCTGCGCCCTTCGCCCCTCACAGTTCTGAGGGTGCTGCATGTATATGCACACCTTCATCTTCTTGACTTGTGGAGGGAGTCTCTTTGGCAACCTGTTCACTCTTTACAGGTCAGGAAAAATGCTCTAGGAGTTGTTTTGCTATGCACGTTAAGTTGCAGTTCTACTGAATTCCAATAGAGAAATGCAATCATCAGCCTGTGTTTAAAATTCTGGTTCTACCTTGCATTAAGCATGGCTGTTATCCTTTCTTCCTGCTCCCACACGCAGCAGGAGCTTTTCACAGTCCATTTCCCTGCAGCATCCTGGAGAACGCTGACCTCCTGACCTCGTTTCCACTGTGCTCTTCTGTAATACCCTGCTCATTTCACTGGTAGATGGAAGGAGCAGCAAGCTACACACACAGCACACATCCTTTAGGGAAGAATTGTGCCGTATCTGTGCACTGTCCTGGCAACTTCAGCTGAGAACTGCACAATGACAGAACCATTTTAGCAATGGTTACTTCATACAGTCCCAAAAGGTGTTGCAGCCAGAAGAATCTGCTGAGGAATCCGAACAGGACAGCCCATGATGGGAATGACTCGGGACAGGCTCCTGCCTGGTGTCAGGTGCAGAGAAAGGTGTGCAAGCACAGCACTGTCAGCATTGCTGGAACAACTGCAGCAGGTCACTTGACAAGAAAAGCCTTTTTGTCACTTATCAGTCATTAATTCCTCTAATAGAAATGTGAGCTCACTCCTAATTACGAATAGATGAATGAAGTGTTTCACTGGAGTGGGCTCATGGACTTGCATCTTGCAGGAATACAATGACCCTGTCATGAAAATTTCTTTTTCTGGAGTGAGAAGAAAGTGGATACTCTGGGGAATGGTCAGATTTTGGTTCACACATGAGGATAGTGATGAACACAATAATAGACACTGCCTTGTGGTTACAACAGGATCTGATTTTTCTGTGCTTGATGCTCGAAATGTGTTTAGAAAGATCTTTATCTTTCCCCAGTCTTGGGAAAAAGTAAATTAGTAAGTTTGCTACTCCTCTCTGCTTTTTTCCTTTTCCCCTCATTTCTATTTTGTAATCTTCACTGCTGTATGATTTGGTTTCCTGCCCAGACAGAAAAATTAGAGTTTCCGTCTATCCAGGAGATCTTTACTCTTTCAGAAGACAGGATTCTAAACCAGGGTGTTAGAACAACATTCATCACTGTTGTTTGCTCTATACACCCAGTCTAGATAGAATCAAAACTCTGTTGTTCCTCACCTGTCACCTAGGACCAGAGTAAAGTACAGTTCCTCCCCGCCAGTGCTCACAGTCTGATTGAAACTTTCTACAGACCAATGCTGTAAAATGCTGCTGCCACTGTGCATACACTTATCTGCAAAAGCTCCTGATTTAGGTTTTCCCCAGTGTACATGAGCTGGGAACTGCTGCCTGGATTTGTGGAAAACCTTGGGGAAATGCCATTCTGACTGAGCACTCTGTCCTGGTTAACTCCTGCAGTACTTAAAGCACAGCTATTGCAAGGTTATCTTTGGGTCTGGTTTATAGGAGAGGCCTATCCCTTTGGAACAGCTGCTGTATATGGATTATTTTGTTTCAAGGAAGCCAGGTGAGATGAATGGATAGAGCCAGATGAGTCACTTAGTTGAATTTTTAGTGTTGAATTTCTTCTTTACCTGAAAACGAACAAACTGTTCTTAATTATTGTTTCTTTATTAAGCACAGTGGCTCAGTGATGATGTACAGTGTTTCAAAACAGCTGTTGTGAAGGCTCTGATGTAAAACAGCACAAGAAGGGAGGATGGCAAACAAAGCTTCCAATAGCATGAAAATTATTGGAAAGATAAGGGGAAAGAAGTTGAGAAGGGTGCTGGGAAACACCGCTTTGCAGTATCATTGTTACCAACAATTTCTTTTCAGAGGAAAAACGTTGAGGAGCTAGAGGGATTGAACATCTGAAGACTTAAAGAAAAGTACTATCAGAAGAAAAAGAGCTGTGCAGTTCAGTTAATGGGGAAAAGTCAATTTCATTGGCATGGAATGAAAACTTGACAGTGGGTTACGCTGCGGGTTGATTTGCATCCTGTGTGCCTTACTGGGATTTCAGTGGGTGTAAATTAGACCAAATACTATGTCCTGATAGTACTGAGACAAGTTAGTCTTGTTTGAGATTTGAAGGCTTTTGTTGTCCTTGAGGAGAACAGCAACTGAAAAGGGGCTGCTGGCTTTGAGCAGGACTAGAGGTGATTTGAAGGTGCAGAGGGATGTTGAGTCAATAGGACAGAAATTGTGCAGCCCAAAAAGCTCCTTGTTGAGGACCTGTTGCAGTGGCTGGATGAAAGCAAACGAGGCATTCCTCAAGTCAGGAGTTCCTAGAGCCAGAAACAGCACAGATGGTTGCACTTTGCTGATGGGTACTTGGAGGGGTCAAGTACCTACTGCTAAACTAAAGACTTTTATTCTTTTTATGCAGGTGTGTGCTGAAGGCAGGCACAAGGGCTAACATGTTCACACCAAATCATCACCTGCTGTAGATGTAATTGAGATCAGCAGAATGTCACTGCTTCCACTGGAAATCATCAGCCTTTTCTCTGCATATTTTTGTCAAATAGTATGTAGTTAGACAACAGACTTGGCAAGATAAGTCAGGAAAACACACCAGGATATTAATGCCCTTGTAGGAATGATATGTATTTTGTCTCTCAGAGAGATTTAGGAGGAAAATGAAGCAAATGAAAAAATGAAGTTATTACTGTATTATTAAAAAACAGCAGGCTCCAAAAAACCTGGAGCTGGATTCCCACCAAAAATCAGAGATATTGTGGAGCTTGATCTGAAGCTCTGAAAATTATTATGCAAATGTTAGTGTGAATCTTGAGGCCAGTATTGGGTGACAGTTTAGTAAACAGGTGAAAAATAAAAATGAAAGTGCTGTGAGCATCTCAGTGAGGCAAAATAATAATATACATTTATCTAGCACTTAACATTTCCAACTTGTATGTCCATTCAATCATGCAGAAAGTTGCACTGATCTCAGATGCATGGAAAGAAAGGCTGTGCCATATTTCCAGAGCCTCTGTAGCTATTGAACAAGTTGGTGTTAGACTGGAGGGTTTGGACGAAGGAATCATAGGTAATTCTAAAAAAAGCAAGGGAATGCGTCCTTTCTATCTAGGTTTAATGAAAGTAACACATACTTAGATGTAAGCTGAGCAGCCCTTGGAAAACAGAGTAGTTGGTGTTTGAGATTGCAGTGGAGCTGACTGGAATGTTTTAAGAGAATGAACTGGCAAACAACAGATAATGTCTTTCGGAAGAAAATTACCTGTGCTATTGAAAATCCCTTTAAAGACATTTAAGGAGCTCCACAGGTGAAGAGCATCCAACCTCCTTAGATACCCAGTGTGTGTTTGGGTACCAGCCCCTTCCTGCCAGGGCCCCCTGTGCCAGCCCAGGGACAGGGCAAGACTTGGCCCCTCCTCAGCAGTCCTGAAGAGCAGTGGAAGCTGCTCAGAAAGGCCACTGGGCACAGCCTGTATCGTTCCTCATGAACTCAACTACAGACTTGGCTGGGGGGAGGAAAAGAAAAATCTGAACAAAATGTTGCTAATCTGTCCAAGTAGGGATGTGACTGATCTCCCTGGGGCTAATTCTGTGTATGAAGTTAAATATATGCCTAGAGGGTTTCCTGAATGCATCCAGAAAGTTCATCCACTCTCAAGCTGGAGAAATAAATGAGTGCAAAGTCACAGGAATTGACATCTCTTGGGTCTGAGTGATTTTCTGACATTGCTGGTTGACTTCACTGTGGGAGTAGGGCCCAAGTTCTCAGCAAAGGGACCGTGTTCAGGGGGCTGCACTCTGCCGGGAATTTGTACATTTGCAGTCTCAGACAAATTTATTTTTGTAGTTGCCATATGTGAGGGCTTTTCATAATCGCCATCTGTGGAACGAAAGGCAGTCCAGGCTAAAATGTGCGCAGTTGCAAATATTGGAAAATATGGCTATTATAAAAAGTTGTAAGAACTTTATGCAAATGTTCCATCTACAGTGGAAGGGCCAGATTCTAATATCACGCATGGTGCACAGTAACAGATTTTTCCTAGGTATGCCGGGATGGCCACGCTGTGCCTGAGATTAGAATGTGTTTCAAAAATGGATTATTGGGATATGAAAGAGCCAATGATGAGGAAAATCAGATTTTACTGAGCTTTTTCTTTTTTTCTTCACTCTTACTATGTGAGAATTGACTTTCAGCATAGTTTCTGGTCTTTGTAATTCATTAGGAAAATTGGCAATAAACTAATGGCAAAATGTGAAAACTAGTTTTCCTCCTTAAGAAATTCACATCATCAAATTAGGACAGAGAAATGATCTCTTTACACCCAGTTGCTCAGAGCAACTGGCAAATTTTGACTACACGAAGCATTACCTGAAGCAAACCACAGTGTCTGCATTCCCTGGGGACTCCCCTGAGGTGCTGTCCGCAGGCACTGGTGGCATTGAAGTTCTGGTGGTGTGCAGGTTAATTCACTCTGCAAATCCTACTATCAGTTTATCTTCATTTGTTTAAATCCTTGCATTTGATATTTTATTCCCCCCCCCCCCCTCCCCCCCCATATCCAGATACTGTCTTCTTTCTTGTCTCTTTGGGGAGGAGGTAAGTGAGATTTGGATGCAAGCCATAATTATTCTGGGAAAATCACCCTTCAGCTTTTATTTATATGCAAAATCTTGCCCTGCAGCAGCTTGACGGCTACACGAGGCTAGGAAGGCAATACCAGCCTACCTCCAGGGTTTCTCTCCTTCCTAAATGATATCTTGCTGGTCCTTGTCTCATCCTCAATTCTCGGTGACCCAGGTTTAGGGAGAGAAGTTGGCATGGCTATTCTGTTCTCATCTCCAGAGAAACCCAGCGCTGGCCAGGTAAGAAGCTCCCCTTGGACAGGGAATATTGGATTTTCTAAGACAAAGGGAGCAGTGAAGCCAGCTCCTGGCTAGAGCTGAAGCAGCCCTGGCAGCACTCCACAGCTAGAAAGCCCCTTGAGACTTTTGAGTTCTTCAGTACTGAGTAGCAGCTGCAGCAGCAGCTTTCCATGGGTTTGGATTAAGGGAACTTTCTCGGAATGTTCTGAGTGCAGAGGGTGTCTGATGTTTGGAAGTGCAGAGTGTTCCTAATGATTCCCATGGAAATCACAGTATCAGTTGGTTCTGAAAATGAGGTCCCTGGTCTAAACAGCTGGGTTTGCAGGCAGGGACCAAACCCTCTGAGGTGTTTTGTGGGATCATTATTATACAGCAGTTTTGCTGTATCCAAGCTGAACAATTTTTTTCTTCAGTACACAGGATTCTTGAAAAGCAAGGGCTACCCGTGCAGACCAATTGCAATGGCAGATCCAGGGATTTAGCAAAGGCTAAAACCAAAACTGGTCTCTGCACATGCTTTCTAATCTAAACAAAATCTGAAAGTTTATCAGTTGTCCCTGAGAGCAACACCTCTGAGTTAGTGATGCTTCTCAGGCCACCTGAGAGATGATATAAATCTTTATAACTTGCAAGTGAAGCAATCAAATTTTAATGGAAAAATGTTTCTGTCTTTGGGAAAATGTGATAAATATGCCACTGTGAAGGGGCAGAGAACTTTTGCAGGAAATATTCATTAAGACTGACTATGAATATTCAGTATACACCTGAAAGCCCACATAGTTATTATATTTTAAATAAATACTTGCTTTTCAAATGTTGTTTTAACTAGTCATCTATCTTCAGATATTGTCAAAACATCACTCATCATACATCTGTCTACATGCTATCCAGATGCTGCTGAACTAGTTTCTTTTTTAGGTATATATATTAAAGTATTCCTTTTCACAGAAAGTTTTGAGTGTAAAAATTATATATTTGTCTGAGGTTGGAAAACTGCATGGTACTGTTGCTGATGCAGGATTGGAATGAGGGATACTTTTTGTATGATATTATGAACAGTAAGTGGACTTTGGTGGTGGACATGAGGATCCCCATATAGTCTTAGCTTTTTAAATGAATTCTCTCATTCTTATGTTCTCTGCTGCCTCATCATAAAAAAAAAAAAAATAAGAACGGGGGATTGGAAAATACTGTGTGGTTCATCATGATCCCCTCCTTCAGCAGGACAACATCATGCAGTTGCTTTTATGAACTTAATCTACACAACTGTAAATAAAAGTGAATTTCATGTTCCACCATCTCTCTTGAAAATGTGCCCCAGGAATGTAATGGGGCTAAAAACATCTCTGCTGGAGTAGCCCTAATATATGCATGATCCCTTCACACACACCTGTCCTTGGAGGAGTTGCTCTCTGCAGTGCTTTTCCCTCCCTCACGCTCACTCTAGAGCATTTATGGGCAGAAATATTTTCTTCTCTTAAGTCCTAGTCTTGCAAAACTGGTGGCAGACAGTAGCTAGAGATGAGCTCAGTGGGTCAGAGCAGGGTGGTGAAAATGCCCCAGTTGCAGGTTCAATCCCTCTGTGGGCCATCCACGTAAGAGTTGGACTTGATGATCCCTGTGAGTCCCTTCCAGCTCAGAGCACTCTGTGGGTTCTGGGGTGGGATGCCCTGCTGTCAGTGCCTTTCTCTTCCCCAGCTGTCTTCCACTGCACATTACTGCTTAAATGCAGTTACCTTACATGTGAGGATCAAAACTCTGCATATTCTTAATCATAGAATCATGGAATGGTTTGGGCTGGAAGGGACCTTAAAGACCTTGAGATCTTTGTCTACTGATGTTTGAACTGATGCCATGTCCACTGATGACTGACCTTATTTCTGCGGGCAAGTCACATAACTGTCTCTGGATCAAACTCGCCTTTGCTGTAAATCCATGAAGCCTTGTGTGTTTCATTGCACCTGTGTCAGCTGTGGAATTTATCCAGATTCTTTCTCTGCAATATGTCAAGCTGGTGAATAGACTCAGAATTACCTCTCCAGTGTTATATACCTCTCCAAGGTATTTTGGACTTGAGAAATTAAAACCAGGCTGATAAAAATTATTCTTGGACTCCCAGACTACTGCTTTTAAGAATAATGCCAATACAATATTGAGGAAGTATATATCAATCTGTCCCTAAAATGAAAAAAATCTTGTTACCAGTAAGCACAAAGGTGTGTTCCACCATTATTTAAGAGAAACACAAGATTGGCTACATTTATACTTGTTCCCTTCCGCAGCTCTGTCAGGGATATAATTTAAAAAGCTTTCCTTGTATAGATGTTCCGTTGTGGGGTTTTGTTCTCTTTCTCTAAGCATGCATAGATTTTAGACTACTTCCCTTAAAAGAAAAAGTTACTCAAAGTGAAATATTCCTTTAGATCCAGTCACATCTATTCTAGTAAGAAAATTTGTACTTAATAGCTGTTGTTATTGTCAGTTTTTTCAATACAATGAAAACCTTTTTTACTTTCTTCAGTACTTTTGTTGCTTGAAAATGATATTGTTCTAAATTATTGTTCTGTCAGCTGGGGGAAGGGTTGTCAGTAAAAGAGAGGCATTATACTGGTGTTGCACATGCAAGGTCATCTGTACCTCTCTGTGTTTGAACCAATGCTGCTGTGGTTGGTAAGAGGGGGAGGTACAAGGCTCTTTGAGGCAAGGGAAATTTATTGCATTGCTTTTCCAAAAATTACTGCCTATGGAAGTGGAGCTTGGGGTATGGTGGAACCAGAAGCTTGCTTTATTCTTTGATGATAGTAAAAAGTTCTTTAAAAAGCCACATCCAAGCATGAAAAAATGCCCTGTGATGAGTGTAGTACTTCAGGTCTTGGTTGCTGTAACTGGTAGTGGGAGCACAGTGATAGGACTCCTCTAAAACATCCCCCCGGGACAGACACATAAATCCCGTGGCATGGGAAAGTGGAAAACTGGAGAAAGTTTCAGACTGCATTTATTTTAATTTTTTCTTCCGTGGAGTTCATATGAGCAAGTGGAAGGAGTGAGTGCCCCGGCATCCCCTTCCAGATATTCCATATTTCCATATCCAAATATTCCATATTTCTGACTCCCAAAGGCCTCCCTGGAATGTGAGGGAGCAATGCAGCAGGAGTTGCTAAAAGCCCTGGTTAGAGCTGTAATTAATGGATAGGGACATGTGAGGAACCCTGTCCTCGCAGGGATTTCAGATACAGCATTTCAGCGACAGTTCCTGTCAGCGTTAGGGCCCCCATTACCCCCCTTGAATATCGCCTAGAACCACAGCAATTTTTTAGCAGTAAAGTGCTTTTTCTGCAGCTGCGTGGGGCTGCAAGGGAATTGGCTGCTCAGATTCACCTCTGCCTGCTGCAGCTGCTTCTGCTGGTGCAGGAAATGAGGGATTGCCTAGCAGAGCTGTGAGCTGGAGAAGGGCTTTTGAAAGCAGCCTTCCAGGGAGGATAAGATTTGTAAAGGAAGCAGAGCCTGTGTGGAAGATCAGGGATAGAAATTCTGGGTGGTTTGACATTATTTAGGGAAGGCAGCTGGTTCTCAACAGCTCCCAGGCCCTTGAAGAAAGTTTGAAGGGAAGGAAGGCGCTTCAGGATCTGGTAGCAGGAGGGCTGCGTGCCTTGAGATGTGAGCAATACCTTGCAAGAGGCGCAGCTCCTGGAAAAATGCAATACCTGGATTTGAGTGTAATTCTCAGAGGAGGAGCAAATTGTAATTTTTAATTGGATGGTAGACAGTTCACTGGAAAATTAAGGTAGGAAGTAAATAACAGCCTGAAGGAATAAAAAAAAAAAAAAAAGAGACTGTATTCTGCATAAATCTTGGCTTAAGGGAGTTCACTGTAGGAAGAGAACACTGAAATGGTGTTTAGTGTTAGCAAAATGTATCATCAATACTTTCATGTCTTGTTTTTCCTCTTCTCAACATCCCTGGGATCAGTGCTTTGCTGGCCATGTAACAGAATAATCTTTACAAGCTGGGGATGGGGGAGTTTTGTTTTCTTACCATAAATGGAGGTTTTTGATGAAAAATAAGTGTTTTATGGAGGCATCCTGCTGCCACTGAACATAGGTAGCCTTGATGAACATTTGAAAATACCAGAGAACTGGTAAGTTAAATATTGCACTGCTAGGGCCTTCTCACTGTTACAGTTTAAACTAAAAACTTAAGACCAAAGCTAGAAGTTCCACAGCCTAATGCTGCTAAAATTTATGTTCTTCACTCTGAACTGAAGCTCTGCTGCTTCAGTAACTAAAAAGAGGTCTTTCTTAGACTAAAAATACTGTGTTGAACATCAGGAAGTCAAGTTATATCAGCTTAATATTAAATTAATGGTCATTCATATACATCATTACCTCATACCATAACCTGTGCAGCTGTTCATGACATCTGCATCCAATCTATAGTTCATGACATGTCTTGACAGATACTTTACCAGAACCCCCGCCATGACTAATCTTGTAGTCATCAATTCTGCCTTTTTTACATTTGCTTGTTAATAAATGTAAATCTTCCTCGATATATGTATTCCAGCAGTGTGCCTGTATGTTCTAACAGTTACCCACATTTAATGCTCCTTTGGGATCTTTGGGCATGTAAGGAGCAATGAAAATGCACTTGGCACTTGTACATGTCATGGTAAAGTTTAATCTTTTATGATGGAAAGAGGCTGAGCCTATAAAATAAAAATAGTGCAGAAATTGTTCCTTGTTCTGGAAAACTGTCCAGATTCTATAGGCTGGAAATAATATTTACTGCTCTAGAGAGGACTGTCTTCAGCCAGATCACTGTGGGACTGAGGTTCTTCCAAAACAAGAAGATGACCACAGTCCTAGAATCAGCAGCAACCCTCCTTGGCTTCCCATGTGATGTAGATTTTCCCAACTCACATGTGCACACATTACTGTAAAATTAAAATGTCATCCTTCTGGTAGAATATTGAGTGCAGTTCCCCAGTAATGGAATTAACTCTTGGCTAAGAACTAGAGAGAAACCGATCAGTGAAGATGTGCAAAATTTTCCGAAAAGCATTAGACATGGTTTGAGTCTGCACAGTTGGTTCCACACTGGAAACAGTCTCTTGGATTGCTTAAATGAAGATTAGATCTATTCAGGTATGACATGTGAATATAACTGCTTTTTCTTAGGGTGCCAAATCCAGCAGGTTGAAAATTATACTACTGTTTGGCTGGAGATTGATGACTCTAAAAGGTAGACTTAGGGCTTGCTTGGAATTCTTGCTTACTGATGGTGAATCATGGCTGAAAACAGCCTCCTGTTTTTATCTCTCCAAGAGCCCTAGGAAAAAAAGAAAGCAGCATTCATGTGAAGAAATTGTTTTCCCCCACATCATGTATTAACTTCAGCAGGTAGAAATGAGTTCAGAGTTCATGAGTATCTAAAGCTCCCCACTTTTCAACACTTTTTGTTTCTCTTTGCTTTTGACTCCGTTTAGAGTAGAAGAGTGGAATGGAAATGTCATTTTAAGGGATTATACTTCCTTGTTGTCCCTGATCTGTCTTAATTGTGTAGGAATTCAGACAGATTTTCTTTGTGTTCTTTGAATGAGATCAGCAGTAATATAACTGATAAAAAAATGGCATTGGCTCTGGCTCTGGAATAAGGACAATTCTTATGAGAAAAAATAGTAATTTATTCAAGGGTGAGCTAGTACCAGCTGCAGTGATGCATTTTTCTACACAGATGAACTGTGAAGGTTTGTTAAGCAAAGAATATTGAGTGTGCAGAAAACTGTAAAAGTTACCAAATCCAGCATGGATGAGCGGGAGCTGAAAGGGACTTGGAAAAGCGATGCCATCATAAAAGTGAGAGCTTTTCAAAACAAATGTTTGTCACCAGTTTAAAATTCTTACTGCATTTCTTAATCTCCAAGTATTTTTTTGTATCCTCTTCCCTAGTGTGCTGTTGGTGCAAGGTTGGCACCTTTCAGGCTGTCACGAGCTGTCCTTGTGAACGGGTTTTGTGATGGTTCGTGGGGGATCTCAGGGTGCAAAAAACCGACACGGTACAGGGGGTTTGCAGTGGTAATCAACACAAATGCACTTTTATTGAAATAACCACAACAGAAATGCATTGGGGAAGGATTGGGGGAAAAGGGGAAAATAAGGAAAAGAGGGAGGAAGAAGAAAAGGGTATATAGCTACCAAATGTGGAACTGCAAAGTCCTTTGGTGCCCAGCCGATGGAGTTCACCAGGTCACGTCTGGGGACATCTCAGGGATGCAGTTCATCTGGACCATAATTATGCTCTTCTTTGATGGGGGAAGGGGGATGAATTTTGAAACCAAGTCAAAGGTAGTGTATTGTATCTTTGGGGGAGAGAATGGTGTTTGGAAAAGGGTACACACAGTCCATGTTCTCAGCGGTGGGTGAGAGCCATTGTCTTCTTGGTCCACTGCTCACACCTGCAGCATCTGTCTGCTTTGGTCGGCTCGCCTCCCCCCGCACACCTCCCTGGGTTGGGGGTCCCAGTCCCAGTCCTTGGAAATTGTGTGAGGGATTTCACATAGGGATTTCATGTCTGGCTTTTTCTCTGGCAAAGAGGCTTCTTACATCTCAGTTTGTCTGTCACAGTGGTTGCAAATGAGCGAGAGGGGTCTCCTGTGGGGGACCACCCCCAAAACACAGGAGAAGTCCAGCCAGGCCGAGGGGTGGGGAAAAATCCCAGAGCTATTGTTGCAAAATTGTCAGAATGTCCTTTTTCTTCTCATTAGTGTAGCATAAAGTAAACACACCTGTGAAAACAATAGCTTAGCAATTCTCTCAGGTCTCGGGGCCTTCAGTGTGTAACTCTTCTCCTAGAGAGCCAGAGATTTTAGACAGGGGGATCTTTTCTTCAGTGATCCCCCAGTGACGACCCCGAGGCAGATGAGGGAAATTTCAGAAAGACTCTCACACAGGTGTAGCATCAGCCTGAGCCTGCCAGAGGGAGCTGGACACCTTTATAGTGTTGAGATGGGGGCATTGCCCTGGGAGCTGCCAACAACAACTGCTGGGAATGAGGACAGTGGATATGGAGAGCCCCAAATAAAGACCTCTTGTAGCCTTCAGGGGGTGTGAATTGCCAGCATAGGCCATTGCTCTCCAGGCCTGTTTTGTACATTGATTACAAAGAGTTGTTTTAAATCTCTTCTGGTAGCCATGGTAAATCACCGCTTTAATTACTGTCTAGGCAGCTGGCTTGTTGAATTCTGTTGAATGGCATTAGCTTATTCACTTAATTCTGAATTGCAAAAAGGCCACATTTAAATTTACCATCTCTCAGGTTCAGTTGATCTGAGAAATAAAATATCTGAGAGGATGTAAGAAAATCTGGCTGATGTTTTACTGGAAGGGTGTCAGAGAGACAGTAATGAAATAATTTAGGTTATGTATGGACATGCATAGTCAACCCCTTTTCCCCTCCTTTTCACAGGGAGGCAAAAAAAGAAGGAGCAGAGCAGTGCTCCTACTCTGTAATATTCATGAATTATGAGGATCGCTTTATTTTTCTTTCTTTGTGGGTTCACAGGCTCACCTCATGCACAGTTCTTTGTCTGGGCTCTTAAGCCAGTTTCATGGTCACATTCCATCTGGGACAGTAATTAACTAATAGTGATTATATCCCTGGGGCCTCTGGTATCATCCTCTGCTTTTATGGGAAGGTCTCTGCCATCATCTCATGACTGTCAGTAACTTTGGGAACAGTTTAGGATATCTTATGAGTGACTTGGGGATACTTCATCAGAGCTTGATGTTAAAATGTAGAGCATGACTGGAGACCAGTCACACAGCCCTTTCCTGCACAGCTATGGGCAGGTACTAATCCTACCATCTAGAGGCTATTTTGCTTGTAACTCTGGCTCTCCTCTGAAGTAAGGCCTTCTCTTGCCTCCAAAGCAGCCAGAACAATAAATCTGGAACTAATGGTTTAAACCTTGGATCAAATCGTGCAGAAGTCCCTTGCAATTGGTCTTGGTAATTCTCTTTCCTGGAGAGGATCTACCCCATGCCCACAATGTGTGCATGGATATCCATTGTTGCCGCAGGTTGTGGGAAGGTTTGCTCTTCTGCACAGTAAATGGATGGTCTGAAACTTCATCACAAGAGCTGTTTCACTCATTTCCTCTTCTCTGTTATTTTCATTCCAAAAAATTTATTAAATTCAGGCTCATATTCAAAACCTTGGATACAACAAAACGAAAAAATTGAGCAACTCACGAAACCTGCAGTTGAATGCCATGTTTATGCAAAATAACAGAATTTTAGGGGAGTTGGCACTAACTGCCTACAGTGCATTAGATAGAGTCCCAATAAAGGGAATCTTTCCTGAATTCAGGAAAATTCAGGAAAGCGCCTCCCGGAATTTCCCTAGAATTCAGCAAGTGCTTTGCAGCTTGAAATTGGAAGGAAAGCCTCAGATTTAGCAGCCAGAGCTTCAGGAGGAGCAGCAGCGAGCACAGCATCGGTTTTGCAGCAGCTCCTTCCATGTGCATGTTTTTGGGAGTGGAAAGGCTTGCAGAGTGTTAAAGTAGCTTTTTCTCTCCGCTGGAAAGCTGCACGCTCAGTGCCAGTCTTCTGCAGCTTCTTTCTTCACGTTTCAGCAGCTAGCACGCTCTCCGTGTGCAGGAGAAGCAGCCGAGGCTTCCTTGCCGGAGAAGCGGCACCTTCGCCGGCAGAGAGCATCCTGCCGGCCGCGGTGCGCTCCGGAGCGGGGGCTTGTGCCGAAAGAGGCCGGCAACAGGCGCTTACCTTCGGACAGCTCCGGATGCCCGTCTCATGCGTCTCTTGTCGCCTACACGGCAGGGAAAAGCTTTTCCACTCTGTCTAGGAAGGAGAAAGTGTGCCAGCACAGCAAATGCCTCCCGGACTTTCCCTGGAATTCAGCAAGTGCTTTGCAGCTTGAAATTGGAAGGAAAGCCTCAGATTTAGCAGCCAGAGCTTCAGGAGGAGCAGCAGCGAGCACAGCATCGGTTTTGCAGCAGCTCCTTCCATGTGCATGTTTTTGGGAGTGGAAAGGCTTGCAGAGTGTTAAAGTAGCTTTTTCTCTCCGCTGGAAAGCTGCACGCTCAGTGCCAGTCTTCTGCAGCTTCTTTCTTCACGTTTCAGCAGCTAGCACGCTCTCCGTGTGCTGGAGAAGCGGCAGAGGCTTCCTTGCCGGAGAAGCGGCACCTTCGCCGGCAGAGAGCATCCTGCCGGCCGCGGTGCGCTCCGGAGCGGGGGCTTGTGCCGAAAGAGGCCGGCAACAGGCGCTTACCTTCGGACAGCTCCGGATCGCCGTCTAATGCGTCTCTTGTCGCCTACACGGCAGGGAAAAGCTTTTCCACTCTGTCTAGGAAGGAGAAAGTGTGCCAGCACAGCAAATGCCTCCCGGACTTTCCCTGCAATTCAGCAAGTGCTTTGCAGCTTGAAATTGGAAGGAAAGCCTCAGATTTAGCAGCCAGAGCTTCAGGAGGAGCAGCAGCGAGCACAGCATCGCTTTTGCAGCAGCTCCTTCCATGTGCATGTTTTTGGGAGTGGAAAGGCTTGCAGAGTGTTAAAGTAGCTTTTTCTCTCCGCTGGAAAGCTGCACGCTCAGTGCCAGTGTTCTGCAGCTTCTTTCTTCACGTTTCAGCAGCTAGCACGCTCTCCGTGTGCTGGAGAAGCGGCAGAGGCTTCCTTGCCGGAGAAGCGGCACCTTCGCCGGCAGAGAGCATCCTGCCGGCCGCGGTGCGCTCCGGAGCGGGGGCTTGTGCCGAAAGAGGCCGGCAACAGGCGCTTACCTTCGGACAGCTCCGGATCGCCGTCTAATGCGTCTCTTGTCGCCTACACGGCAGGGAAAAGCTTTTCCACTCTGTCTAGGAAGGAGAAAGTGTGCCAGCACAGCAAATGCCTCCCGGAATTTCCCTGGAATTCAGCAAGTGCTTTGCAGCTTGAAATTGGAAGGAAAGCCTCAGATTTAGCAGCCAGAGCTTCAGGAGGAGCAGCAGCGAGCACAGCATCGGTTTTGCAGCAGCTCCTTCCATGTGCATGTTTTTGGGAGTGGAAAGGCTTGCAGAGTGTTAAAGTAGCTTTTTCTCTCCGCTGGAAAGCTGCACGCTCAGTGCCAGTCTTCTGCAGCTTCTTTCTTCACGTTTCAGCAGCTAGCACGCTCTCCGTGTGCTGGAGAAGCGGCAGAGGCTTCCTTGCCGGAGAAGCGGCATTTTCGCCGGCAGAGAGCATCCTGCCGGCCGCGGTGCGCTCCGGAGCGGGGGCTTGTGCCGAAAGAGGCCGGCAACAGGCGCTTACCTTCGGACAGCTCCGGATCGCCGTCTAATGCGTCTCTTGTCGCCTACACGGCAGGGAAAAGCTTTTCCACTCTGTCTAGGAAGGAGAAAGTGTGCCAGCACAGCAAATGCCTCCCGGACTTTCCCTGCAATTCAGCAAGTGCTTTGCAGCTTGAAATTGGAAGGAAAGCCTCAGATTTAGCAGCCAGAGCTTCAGGAGGAGCAGCAGCGAGCACAGCATCGCTTTTGCAGCAGCTCCTTCCATGTGCATGTTTTTGGGAGTGGAAAGGCTTGCAGAGTGTTAAAGTAGCTTTTTCTCTCCGCTGGAAAGCTGCACGCTCAGTGCCAGTCTTCTGCAGCTTCTTTCTTCACGTTTCAGCAGCTAGCACGCTCTCCGTGTGCTGGAGAAGCGGCCGAGGCTTCCTTGCCGGAGAAGCGGCACCTTCGCCGGCAGAGAGCATCCGGCCGGCCGCGGTGCGCTCCGGAGCGGGGGCTTGTGCCGAAAGAGGCCGGCAACAGGCGCTTACCTTCGGACAGCTCCGGATCGCCGTCTAATGCGTCTCTTGTCGCCTACACGGCAGGGAAAAGCTTTTCCACTCTGTCTAGGAAGGAGAAAGTGTGCCAGCACAGCAAATGCCTCCCGGACTTTCCCTGGAATTCAGCAAGTGCTTTGCAGCTTGAAATTGGAAGGAAAGCCTCAGATTTAGCAGCCAGAGCTTCAGGAGGAGCAGCAGCGAGCACAGCATCGGTTTTGCAGCAGCTCCTTCCATGTGCATGTTTTTGGGAGTGGAAAGGCTTGCAGAGTGTTAAAGTAGCTTTTTCTCTCCGCTGGAAAGCTGCACGCTCAGTGCCAGTGTTCTGCAGCTTCTTTCTTCACGTTTCAGCAGCTAGCACGCTCTCCGTGTGCTGGAGAAGCGGCAGAGGCTTCCTTGCCGGAGAAGCGGCACCTTCGCCGGCAGAGAGCATCCTGCCGGCCGCGGTGCGCTCCGGAGCGGGGGCTTGTGCCGAAAGAGGCCGGCAACAGGCGCTTACCTTCGGACAGCTCCGGATCGCCGTCTCATGCGTCTCTTGTCGCCTACACGGCAGGGAAAAGCTTTTCCACTCTGTCTAGGAAGGAGAAAGTGTGCCAGCACAGCAAATGCCTCCCGGACTTTCCCTGGAATTCAGCAAGTGCTTTGCAGCTTGAAATTGGAAGGAAAGCCTCAGATTTAGCAGCCAGAGCTTCAGGAGGAGCAGCAGCGAGCACAGCATCGGTTTTGCAGCAGCTCCTTCCATGTGCATGTTTTTGGGAGTGGAAAGGCTTGCAGAGTGTTAAAGTAGCTTTTTCTCTCCGCTGGAAAGCTGCACGCTCAGTGCCAGTCTTCTGCAGCTTCTTTCTTCACGTTTCAGCAGCTAGCACGCTCTCCGTGTGCTGGAGAAGCGGCAGAGGCTTCCTTGCCGGAGAAGCGGCACCTTCGCCGGCAGAGAGCATCCTGCCGGCCGCGGTGCGCTCCGGAGCGGGGGCTTGTGCCGAAAGAGGCCGGCAACAGGCGCTTACCTTCGGACAGCTCCGGATCGCCGTCTAATGCGTCTCTTGTCGCCTACACGGCAGGGAAAAGCTTTTCCACTCTGTCTAGGAAGGAGAAAGTGTGCCAGCACAGCAAATGCCTCCCGGACTTTCCCTGGAATTCAGCAAGTGCTTTGCAGCTTGAAATTGGAAGGAAAGCCTCAGATTTAGCAGCCAGAGCTTCAGGAGGAGCAGCAGCGAGCACAGCATCGGTTTTGCAGCAGCTCCTTCCATGTGCATGTTTTTGGGAGTGGAAAGGCTTGCAGAGTGTTAAAGTAGCTTTTTCTCTCCGCTGGAAAGCTGCACGCTCAGTGCCAGTGTTCTGCAGCTTCTTTCTTCACGTTTCAGCAGCTAGCACGCTCTCCGTGTGCTGGAGAAGCGGCAGAGGCTTCCTTGCCGGAGAAGCGGCACCTTCGCCGGCAGAGAGCATCCTGCCGGCCGCGGTGCGCTCCGGAGCGGGGGCTTGTGCCGAAAGAGGCCGGCAACAGGCGCTTACCTTCGGACAGCTCCGGATCGCCGTCTAATGCGTCTCTTGTCGCCTACACGGCAGGGAAAAGCTTTTCCACTCTGTCTAGGAAGGAGAAAGTGTGCCAGCACAGCAAATGCCTCCCGGACTTTCCCTGGAATTCAGCAAGTGCTTTGCAGCTTGAAATTGGAAGGAAAGCCTCAGATTTAGCAGCCAGAGCTTCAGGAGGAGCAGCAGCGAGCACAGCATCGGTTTTGCAGCAGCTCCTTCCATGTGCATGTTTTTGGGAGTGGAAAGGCTTGCAGAGTGTTAAAGTAGCTTTTTCTCTCCGCTGGAAAGCTGCACGCTCAGTGCCAGTCTTCTGCAGCTTCTTTCTTCACGTTTCAGCAGCTAGCACGCTCTCCGTGTGCTGGAGAAGCGGCCGAGGCTTCCTTGCCGGAGAAGCGGCACCTTCGCCGGCAGAGAGCATCCTGCCGGCCGCGGTGCGCTCCGGAGCGGGGGCTTGTGCCGAAAGAGGCCGGCAACAGGCGCTTACCTTCGGACAGCTCCGGATCGCCGTCTAATGCGTCTCTTGTCGCCTACACGGCAGGGAAAAGCTTTTCCACTCTGTCTAGGAAGGAGAAAGTGTGCCAGCACAGCAAATGCCTCCCGGACTTTCCCTGCAATTCAGCAAGTGCTTTGCAGCTTGAAATTGGAAGGAAAGCCTCAGATTTAGCAGCCAGAGCTTCAGGAGGAGCAGCAGCGAGCACAGCATCGGTTTTGCAGCAGCTCCTTCCATGTGCATGTTTTTGGGAGTGGAAAGGCTTGCAGAGTGTTAAAGTAGCTTTTTCTCTCCGCTGGAAAGCTGCACGCTCAGTGCCAGTCTTCTGCAGCTTCTTTCTTCACGTTTCAGCAGCTAGCACGCTCTCCGTGTGCTGGAGAAGCGGCCGAGGCTTCCTTGCCGGAGAAGCGGCACCTTCGCCGGCAGAGAGCATCCGGCCGGCCGCGGTGCGCTCCGGAGCGGGGGCTTGTGCCGAAAGAGGCCGGCAACAGGCGCTTACCTTCGGACAGCTCCGGATCGCCGTCTAATGCGTCTCTTGTCGCCTACACGGCAGGGAAAAGCTTTTCCACTCTGTCTAGGAAGGAGAAAGTGTGCCAGCACAGCAAATGCCTCCCGGACTTTCCCTGGAATTCAGCAAGTGCTTTGCAGCTTGAAATTGGAAGGAAAGCCTCAGATTTAGCAGCCAGAGCTTCAGGAGGAGCAGCAGCGAGCACAGCATCGGTTTTGCAGCAGCTCCTTCCATGTGCATGTTTTTGGGAGTGGAAAGGCTTGCAGAGTGTTAAAGTAGCTTTTTCTCTCCGCTGGAAAGCTGCACGCTCAGTGCCAGTCTTCTGCAGCTTCTTTCTTCACGTTTCAGCAGCTAGCACGCTCTCCGTGTGCTGGAGAAGCGGCAGAGGCTTCCTTGCCGGAGAAGCGGCACCTTCGCCGGCAGAGAGCATCCTGCCGGCCGCGGTGCGCTCCGGAGCGGGGGCTTGTGCCGAAAGAGGCCGGCAACAGGCGCTTACCTTCGGACAGCTCCGGATCGCCGTCTAATGCGTCTCTTGTCGCCTACACGGCAGGGAAAAGCTTTTCCACTCTGTCTAGGAAGGAGAAAGTGTGCCAGCACAGCAAATGCCTCCCGGACTTTCCCTGGAATTCAGCAAGTGCTTTGCAGCTTGAAATTGGAAGGAAAGCCTCAGATTTAGCAGCCAGAGCTTCAGGAGGAGCAGCAGCGAGCACAGCATCGGTTTTGCAGCAGCTCCTTCCATGTGCATGTTTTTGGGAGTGGAAAGGCTTGCAGAGTGTTAAAGTAGCTTTTTCTCTCCGCTGGAAAGCTGCACGCTCAGTGCCAGTCTTCTGCAGCTTCTTTCTTCACGTTTCAGCAGCTAGCACGCTCTCCGTGTGCTGGAGAAGCGGCAGAGGCTTCCTTGCCGGAGAAGCGGCACCTTCGCCGGCAGAGAGCATCCTGCCGGCCGCGGTGCGCTCCGGAGCGGGGGCTTGTGCCGAAAGAGGCCGGCAACAGGCGCTTACCTTCGGACAGCTCCGGATCGCCGTCTAATGCGTCTCTTGTCGCCTACACGGCAGGGAAAAGCTTTTCCACTCTGTCTAGGAAGGAGAAAGTGTGCCAGCACAGCAAATGCCTCCCGGACTTTCCCTGGAATTCAGCAAGTGCTTTGCAGCTTGAAATTGGAAGGAAAGCCTCAGATTTAGCAGCCAGAGCTTCAGGAGGAGCAGCAGCGAGCACAGCATCGCTTTTGCAGCAGCTCCTTCCATGTGCATGTTTTTGGGAGTGGAAAGGCTTGCAGAGTGTTAAAGTAGCTTTTTCTCTCCGCTGGAAAGCTGCACGCTCAGTGCCAGTGTTCTGCAGCTTCTTTCTTCACGTTTCAGCAGCTAGCACGCTCTCCGTGTGCTGGAGAAGCGGCAGAGGCTTCCTTGCCGGAGAAGCGGCACCTTCGCCGGCAGAGAGCATCCTGCCGGCCGCGGTGCGCTCCGGAGCGGGGGCTTGTGCCGAAAGAGGCCGGCAACAGGCGCTTACCTTCGGACAGCTCCGGATCGCCGTCTAATGCGTCTCTTGTCGCCTACACGGCAGGGAAAAGCTTTTCCACTCTGTCTAGGAAGGAGAAAGTGTGCCAGCACAGCAAATGCCTCCCGGACTTTCCCTGCAATTCAGCAAGTGCTTTGCAGCTTGAAATTGGAAGGAAAGCCTCAGATTTAGCAGCCAGAGCTTCAGGAGGAGCAGCAGCGAGCACAGCATCGGTTTTGCAGCAGCTCCTTCCATGTGCATGTTTTTGGGAGTGGAAAGGCTTGCAGAGTGTTAAAGTAGCTTTTTCTCTCCGCTGGAAAGCTGCACGCTCAGTGCCAGTGTTCTGCAGCTTCTTTCTTCACGTTTCAGCAGCTAGCACGCTCTCCGTGTGCAGGAGAAGCGGCCGAGGCTTCCTTGCCGGAGAAGCGGCACCTTCGCCGGCAGAGAGCATCCTGCCGGCCGCGGTGCGCTCCGGAGCGGGGGCTTGTGCCGAAAGAGGCCGGCAACAGGCGCTTACCTTCGGACAGCTCCGGATGCCCGTCTCATGCGTCTCTTGTCGCCTACACGGCAGGGAAAAGCTTTTCCACTCTGTCTAGGAAGGAGAAAGTGTGCCAGCACAGCAAATGCCTCCCGGACTTTCCCTGGAATTCAGCAAGTGCTTTGCAGCTTGAAATTGGAAGGAAAGCCTCAGATTTAGCAGCCAGAGCTTCAGGAGGAGCAGCAGCGAGCACAGCATCGGTTTTGCAGCAGCTCCTTCCATGTGCATGTTTTTGGGAGTGGAAAGGCTTGCAGAGTGTTAAAGTAGCTTTTTCTCTCCGCTGGAAAGCTGCACGCTCAGTGCCAGTCTTCTGCAGCTTCTTTCTTCACGTTTCAGCAGCTAGCACGCTCTCCGTGTGCTGGAGAAGCGGCAGAGGCTTCCTTGCCGGAGAAGCGGCACCTTCGCCGGCAGAGAGCATCCGGCCGGCCGCGGTGCGCTCCGGAGCGGGGGCTTGTGCCGAAAGAGGCCGGCAACAGGCGCTTACCTTCGGACAGCTCCGGATGCCCGTCTCATGCGTCTCTTGTCGCCTACACGGCAGGGAAAAGCTTTTCCACTCTGTCTAGGAAGGAGAAAGTGTGCCAGCACAGCAAATGCCTCCCGGACTTTCCCTGGAATTCAGCAAGTGCTTTGCAGCTTGAAATTGGAAGGAAAGCCTCAGATTTAGCAGCCAGAGCTTCAGGAGGAGCAGCAGCGAGCACAGCATCGGTTTTGCAGCAGCTCCTTCCATGTGCATGTTTTTGGGAGTGGAAAGGCTTGCAGAGTGTTAAAGTAGCTTTTTCTCTCCGCTGGAAGGCTGCACGCTCAGTGCCAGTGTTCTGCAGCTTCTTTCTTCACGTTTCAGCAGCTAGCACGCTCTCCGTGTGCTGGAGAAGCGGCAGAGGCTTCCTTGCCGGAGAAGCGGCACCTTCGCCGGCAGAGAGCATCCTGCCGGCCGCGGTGCGCTCCGGAGCGGGGGCTTGTGCCGAAAGAGGCCGGCAACAGGCGCTTACCTTCGGACAGCTCCGGATCGCCGTCTCATGCGTCTCTTGTCGCCTACACGGCAGGGAAAAGCTTTTCCACTCTGTCTAGGAAGGAGAAAGTGTGCCAGCACAGCAAATGCCTCCCGGACTTTCCCTGCAATTCAGCAAGTGCTTTGCAGCTTGAAATTGGAAGGAAAGCCTCAGATTTAGCAGCCAGAGCTTCAGGAGGAGCAGCAGCGAGCACAGCATCGGTTTTGCAGCAGCTCCTTCCATGTGCATGTTTTTGGGAGTGGAAAGGCTTGCAGAGTGTTAAAGTAGCTTTTTCTCTCCGCTGGAAAGCTGCACGCTCAGTGCCAGTCTTCTGCAGCTTCTTTCTTCACGTTTCAGCAGCTAGCACGCTCTCCGTGTGCTGGAGAAGCGGCAGAGGCTTCCTTGCCGGAGAAGCGGCACCTTCGCCGGCAGAGAGCATCCTGCCGGCCGCGGTGCGCTCCGGAGCGGGGGCTTGTGCCGAAAGAGGCCGGCAACAGGCGCTTACCTTCGGACAGCTCCGGATCGCCGTCTAATGCGTCTCTTGTCGCCTACACGGCAGGGAAAAGCTTTTCCACTCTGTCTAGGAAGGAGAAAGTGTGCCAGCACAGCAAATGCCTCCCGGACTTTCCCTGGAATTCAGCAAGTGCTTTGCAGCTTGAAATTGGAAGGAAAGCCTCAGATTTAGCAGCCAGAGCTTCAGGAGGAGCAGCAGCGAGCACAGCATCGGTTTTGCAGCAGCTCCTTCCATGTGCATGTTTTTGGGAGTGGAAAGGCTTGCAGAGTGTTAAAGTAGCTTTTTCTCTCCGCTGGAAAGCTGCACGCTCAGTGCCAGTCTTCTGCAGCTTCTTTCTTCACGTTTCAGCAGCTAGCACGCTCTCCGTGTGCTGGAGAAGCGGCAGAGGCTTCCTTGCCGGAGAAGCGGCATTTTCGCCGGCAGAGAGCATCCTGCCGGCCGCGGTGCGCTCCGGAGCGGGGGCTTGTGCCGAAAGAGGCCGGCAACAGGCGCTTACCTTCGGACAGCTCCGGATCGCCGTCTAATGCGTCTCTTGTCGCCTCCACGGCAGGGAAAAGCTTTTCCACTCTGTCTAGGAAGGAGAAAGTGTGCCAGCACAGCAAATGCCTCCCGGACTTTCCCTGCAATTCAGCAAGTGCTTTGCAGCTTGAAATTGGAAGGAAAGCCTCAGATTTAGCAGCCAGAGCTTCAGGAGGAGCAGCAGCGAGCACAGCATCGCTTTTGCAGCAGCTCCTTCCATGTGCATGTTTTTGGGAGTGGAAAGGCTTGCAGAGTGTTAAAGTAGCTTTTTCTCTCCGCTGGAAAGCTGCACGCTCAGTGCCAGTCTTCTGCAGCTTCTTTCTTCACGTTTCAGCAGCTAGCACGCTCTCCGTGTGCAGGAGAAGCGGCCGAGGCTTCCTTGCCGGAGAAGCGGCACCTTCGCCGGCAGAGAGCATCCTGCCGGCCGCGGTGCGCTCCGGAGCGGGGGCTTGTGCCGAAAGAGGCCGGCAACAGGCGCTTACCTTCGGACAGCTCCGGATCGCCGTCTAATGCGTCTCTTGTCGCCTACACGGCAGGGAAAAGCTTTTCCACTCTGTCTAGGAAGGAGAAAGTGTGCCAGCACAGCAAATGCCTCCCGGACTTTCCCTGGAATTCAGCAAGTGCTTTGCAGCTTGAAATTGGAAGGAAAGCCTCAGATTTAGCAGCCAGAGCTTCAGGAGGAGCAGCAGCGAGCACAGCATCGGTTTTGCAGCAGCTCCTTCCATGTGCATGTTTTTGGGAGTGGAAAGGCTTGCAGAGTGTTAAAGTAGCTTTTTCTCTCCGCTGGAAAGCTGCACGCTCAGTGCCAGTCTTCTGCAGCTTCTTTCTTCACGTTTCAGCAGCTAGCACGCTCTCCGTGTGCTGGAGAAGCGGCAGAGGCTTCCTTGCCGGAGAAGCGGCACCTTCGCCGGCAGAGAGCATCCTGCCGGCCGCGGTGCGCTCCGGAGCGGGGGCTTGTGCCGAAAGAGGCCGGCAACAGGCGCTTACCTTCGGACAGCTCCGGATCGCCGTCTAATGCGTCTCTTGTCGCCTACACGGCAGGGAAAAGCTTTTCCACTCTGTCTAGGAAGGAGAAAGTGTGCCAGCACAGCAAATGCCTCCCGGACTTTCCCTGCAATTCAGCAAGTGCTTTGCAGCTTGAAATTGGAAGGAAAGCCTCAGATTTAGCAGCCAGAGCTTCAGGAGGAGCAGCAGCGAGCACAGCATCGGTTTTGCAGCAGCTCCTTCCATGTGCATGTTTTTGGGAGTGGAAAGGCTTGCAGAGTGTTAAAGTAGCTTTTTCTCTCCGCTGGAAAGCTTCACGCTCAGTGCCAGTCTTCTGCAGCTTCTTTCTTCACGTTTCAGCAGCTAGCACGCCCTCCGTGTGCAGGAGAAGCGGCCGAGGCTTCCTTGCCGGAGAAGCGGCACCTTCGCCGGCAGAGAGCATCCTGCCGGCCGCGGTGCGCTCCGGAGCGGGGGCTTGTGCCGAAAGAGGCCGGCAACAGGCGCTTACCTTCGGACAGCTCCGGATGCCCGTCTCATGCGTCTCTTGTCGCCTACACGGCAGGGAAAAGCTTTTCCACTCTGTCTAGGAAGGAGAAAGTGTGCCAGCACAGCAAATGCCTCCCGGACTTTCCCTGGAATTCAGCAAGTGCTTTGCAGCTTGAAATTGGAAGGAAAGCCTCAGATTTAGCAGCCAGAGCTTCAGGAGGAGCAGCAGCGAGCACAGCATCGGTTTTGCAGCAGCTCCTTCCATGTGCATGTTTTTGGGAGTGGAAAGGCTTGCAGAGTGTTAAAGTAGCTTTTTCTCTCCGCTGGAAAGCTGCACGCTCAGTGCCAGTCTTCTGCAGCTTCTTTCTTCACGTTTCAGCAGCTAGCACGCTCTCCGTGTGCTGGAGAAGCGGCAGAGGCTTCCTTGCCGGAGAAGCGGCACCTTCGCCGGCAGAGAGCATCCTGCCGGCCGCGGTGCGCTCCGGAGCGGGGGCTTGTGCCGAAAGAGGCCGGCAACAGGCGCTTACCTTCGGACAGCTCCGGATGCCTGTCTCATGCGTCTCTTGTCGCCTACACGGCAGGGAAAAGCTTTTCCACTCTGTCTAGGAAGGAGAAAGTGTGCCAGCACAGCAAATGCCTCCCGGACTTTCCCTGCAATTCAGCAAGTGCTTTGCAGCTTGAAATTGGAAGGAAAGCCTCAGATTTAGCAGCCAGAGCTTCAGGAGGAGCAGCAGCGAGCACAGCATCGGTTTTGCAGCAGCTCCTTCCATGTGCATGTTTTTGGGAGTGGAAAGGCTTGCAGAGTGTTAAAGTAGCTTTTTCTCTCCGCTGGAAAGCTGCACGCTCAGTGCCAGTGTTCTGCAGCTTCTTTCTTCACGTTTCAGCAGCTAGCACGCTCTCCGTGTGCTGGAGAAGCGGCAGAGGCTTCCTTGCCGGAGAAGCGGCACCTTCGCCGGCAGAGAGCATCCTGCCGGCCGCGGTGCGCTCCGGAGCGGGGGCTTGTGCCGAAAGAGGCCGGCAACAGGCGCTTACCTTCGGACAGCTCCGGATCGCCGTCTAATGCGTCTCTTGTCGCCTACACGGCAGGGAAAAGCTTTTCCACTCTGTCTAGGAAGGAGAAAGTGTGCCAGCACAGCAAATGCCTCCCGGACTTTCCCTGGAATTCAGCAAGTGCTTTGCAGCTTGAAATTGGAAGGAAAGCCTCAGATTTAGCAGCCAGAGCTTCAGGAGGAGCAGCAGCGAGCACAGCATCGGTTTTGCAGCAGCTCCTTCCATGTGCATGTTTTTGGGAGTGGAAAGGCTTGCAGAGTGTTAAAGTAGCTTTTTCTCTCCGCTGGAAAGCTGCACGCTCAGTGCCAGTCTTCTGCAGCTTCTTTCTTCACGTTTCAGCAGCTAGCACGCTCTCCGTGTGCTGGAGAAGCGGCAGAGGCTTCCTTGCCGGAGAAGCGGCACCTTCGCCGGCAGAGAGCATCCTGCCGGCCGCGGTGCGCTCCGGAGCGGGGGCTTGTGCCGAAAGAGGCCGGCAACAGGCGCTTACCTTCGGACAGCTCCGGATCGCAGTCTAATGCGTCTCTTGTCGCCTACACGGCAGGGAAAAGCTTTTCCACTCTGTCTAGGAAGGAGAAAGTGTGCCAGCACAGCAAATGCCTCCCGGGCTTTCCCTGGAATTCAGCAAGTGCTTTGCAGCTTGAAATTGGAAGGAAAGCCTCAGATTTAGCAGCCAGAGCTTCAGGAGGAGCAGCAGCGAGCACAGCATCGGTTTTGCAGCAGCTCCTTCCATGTGCATGTTTTTGGGAGTGGAAAGGCTTGCAGAGTGTTAAAGTAGCTTTTTCTCTCCGCTGGAAAGCTGCACGCTCAGTGCCAGTCTTCTGCAGCTTCTTTCTTCACGTTTCAGCAGCTAGCACGCTCTCCGTGTGCTGGAGAAGCGGCAGAGGCTTCCTTGCCGGAGAAGCGGCATTTTCGCCGGCAGAGAGCATCCTGCCGGCCGCGGTGCGCTCCGGGGCGGGGGCTTGTGCCGAAAGAGGCCGGCAACAGGCGCTTACCTTCGGACAGCTCCGGATCGCCGTCTAATGCGTCTCTTGTCGCCTACACGGCAGGGAAAAGCTTTTCCACTCTGTCTAGGAAGGAGAAAGTGTGCCAGCACAGCAAATGCCTCCCGGACTTTCCCTGGAATTCAGCAAGTGCTTTGCAGCTTGAAATTGGAAGGAAAGCCTCAGATTTAGCAGCCAGAGCTTCAGGAGGAGCAGCAGCGAGCACAGCATCGGTTTTGCAGCAGCTCCTTCCATGTGCATGTTTTTGGGAGTGGAAAGGCTTGCAGAGTGTTAAAGTAGCTTTTTCTCTCCGCTGGAAAGCTGCACGCTCAGTGCCAGTCTTCTGCAGCTTCTTTCTTCACGTTTCAGCAGCTAGCACGCTCTCCGTGTGCTGGAGAAGCGGCAGAGGCTTCCTTGCCGGAGAAGCGGCACCTTCGCCGGCAGAGAGCATCCTGCCGGCCGCGGTGCGCTCCGGAGCGGGGGCTTGTGCCGAAAGAGGCCGGCAACAGGCGCTTACCTTCGGACAGCTCCGGATCGCCGTCTAATGCGTCTCTTGTCGCCTACACGGCAGGGAAAAGCTTTTCCACTCTGTCTAGGAAGGAGAAAGTGTGCCAGCACAGCAAATGCCTCCCGGACTTTCCCTGGAATTCAGCAAGTGCTTTGCAGCTTGAAATTGGAAGGAAAGCCTCAGATTTAGCAGCCAGAGCTTCAGGAGGAGCAGCAGCGAGCACAGCATCGGTTTTGCAGCAGCTCCTTCCATGTGCATGTTTTTGGGAGTGGAAAGGCTTGCAGAGTGTTAAAGTAGCTTTTTCTCTCCGCTGGAAAGCTGCACGCTCAGTGCCAGTCTTCTGCAGCTTCTTTCTTCACGTTTCAGCAGCTAGCACGCTCTCCGTGTGCTGGAGAAGCGGCCGAGGCTTCCTTGCCGGAGAAGCGGCACCTTCGCCGGCAGAGAGCATCCGGCCGGCCGCGGTGCGCTCCGGAGCGGGGGCTTGTGCCGAAAGAGGCCGGCAACAGGCGCTTACCTTCGGACAGCTCCGGATCGCCGTCTAATGCGTCTCTTGTCGCCTACACGGCAGGGAAAAGCTTTTCCACTCTGTCTAGGAAGGAGAAAGTGTGCCAGCACAGCAAATGCCTCCCGGACTTTCCCTGGAATTCAGCAAGTGCTTTGCAGCTTGAAATTGGAAGGAAAGCCTCAGATTTAGCAGCCAGAGCTTCAGGAGGAGCAGCAGCGAGCACAGCATCGGTTTTGCAGCAGCTCCTTCCATGTGCATGTTTTTGGGAGTGGAAAGGCTTGCAGAGTGTTAAAGTAGCTTTTTCTCTCCGCTGGAAAGCTGCACGCTCAGTGCCAGTCTTCTGCAGCTTCTTTCTTCACGTTTCAGCAGCTAGCACGCTCTCCGTGTGCTGGAGAAGCGGCAGAGGCTTCCTTGCCGGAGAAGCGGCACCTTCGCCGGCAGAGAGCATCCTGCCGGCCGCGGTGCGCTCCGGAGCGGGGGCTTGTGCCGAAAGAGGCCGGCAACAGGCGCTTACCTTCGGACAGCTCCGGATCGCCGTCTAATGCGTCTCTTGTCGCCTACACGGCAGGGAAAAGCTTTTCCACTCTGTCTAGGAAGGAGAAAGTGTGCCAGCACAGCAAATGCCTCCCGGGCTTTCCCTGGAATTCAGCAAGTGCTTTGCAGCTTGAAATTGGAAGGAAAGCCTCAGATTTAGCAGCCAGAGCTTCAGGAGGAGCAGCAGCGAGCACAGCATCGGTTTTGCAGCAGCTCCTTCCATGTGCATGTTTTTGGGAGTGGAAAGGCTTGCAGAGTGTTAAAGTAGCTTTTTCTCTCCGCTGGAAAGCTGCACGCTCAGTGCCAGTCTTCTGCAGCTTCTTTCTTCACGTTTCAGCAGCTAGCACGCTCTCCGTGTGCTGGAGAAGCGGCAGAGGCTTCCTTGCCGGAGAAGCGGCACCTTCGCCGGCAGAGAGCATCCTGCCGGCCGCGGTGCGCTCCGGAGCGGGGGCTTGTGCCGAAAGAGGCCGGCAACAGGCGCTTACCTTCGGACAGCTCCGGATCGCCGTCTAATGCGTCTCTTGTCGCCTACACGGCAGGGAAAAGCTTTTCCACTCTGTCTAGGAAGGAGAAAGTGTGCCAGCACAGCAAATGCCTCCCGGACTTTCCCTGGAATTCAGCAAGTGCTTTGCAGCTTGAAATTGGAAGGAAAGCCTCAGATTTAGCAGCCAGAGCTTCAGGAGGAGCAGCAGCGAGCACAGCATCGGTTTTGCAGCAGCTCCTTCCATGTGCATGTTTTTGGGAGTGGAAAGGCTTGCAGAGTGTTAAAGTAGCTTTTTCTCTCCGCTGGAAAGCTGCACGCTCAGTGCCAGTGTTCTGCAGCTTCTTTCTTCACGTTTCAGCAGCTAGCACGCTCTCCGTGTGCTGGAGAAGCGGCCGAGGCTTCCTTGCCGGAGAAGCGGCACCTTCGCCGGCAGAGAGCATCCTGCCGGCCGCGGTGCGCTCCGGAGCGGGGGCTTGTGCCGAAAGAGGCCGGCAACAGGCGCTTACCTTCGGACAGCTCCGGATGCCCGTCTCATGCGTCTCTTGTCGCCTACACGGCAGGGAAAAGCTTTTCCACTCTGTCTAGGAAGGAGAAAGTGTGCCAGCACAGCAAATGCCTCCCGGACTTTCCCTGGAATTCAGCAAGTGCTTTGCAGCTTGAAATTGGAAGGAAAGCCTCAGATTTAGCAGCCAGAGCTTCAGGAGGAGCAGCAGCGAGCACAGCATCGGTTTTGCAGCAGCTCCTTCCATGTGCATGTTTTTGGGAGTGGAAAGGCTTGCAGAGTGTTAAAGTAGCTTTTTCTCTCCGCTGGAAAGTTGCACGCTCAGTGCCAGTCTTCTGCAGCTTCTTTCTTCACGTTTCAGCAGCTAGCACGCTCTCCGTGTGCTGGAGAAGCGGCAGAGGCTTCCTTGCCGGAGAAGCGGCACCTTCGCCGGCAGAGAGCATCCTGCCGGCCGCGGTGCGCTCCGGAGCGGGGGCTTGTGCCGAAAGAGGCCGGCAACAGGCGCTTACCTTCGGACAGCTCCGGATCGCAGTCTAATGCGTCTCTTGTCGCCTACACGGCAGGGAAAAGCTTTTCCACTCTGTCTAGGAAGGAGAAAGTGTGCCAGCACAGCAAATGCCTCCCGGACTTTCCCTGGAATTCAGCAAGTGCTTTGCAGCTTGAAATTGGAAGGAAAGCCTCAGATTTAGCAGCCAGAGCTTCAGGAGGAGCAGCAGCGAGCACAGCATCGGTTTTGCAGCAGCTCCTTCCATGTGCATGTTTTTGGGAGTGGAAAGGCTTGCAGAGTGTTAAAGTAGCTTTTTCTCTCCGCTGGAAAGCTGCACGCTCAGTGCCAGTCTTCTGCAGCTTCTTTCTTCACGTTTCAGCAGCTAGCACGCTCTCCGTGTGCTGGAGAAGCGGCAGAGGCTTCCTTGCCGGAGAAGCGGCACCTTCGCCGGCAGAGAGCATCCTGCCGGCCGCGGTGCGCTCCGGAGCGGGGGCTTGTGCCGAAAGAGGCCGGCAACAGGCGCTTACCTTCGGACAGCTCCGGATCGCCGTCTAATGCGTCTCTTGTCGCCTACACGGCAGGGAAAAGCTTTTCCACTCTGTCTAGGAAGGAGAAAGTGTGCCAGCACAGCAAATGCCTCCCGGACTTTCCCTGCAATTCAGCAAGTGCTTTGCAGCTTGAAATTGGAAGGAAAGCCTCAGATTTAGCAGCCAGAGCTTCAGGAGGAGCAGCAGCGAGCACAGCATCGGTTTTGCAGCAGCTCCTTCCATGTGCATGTTTTTGGGAGTGGAAAGGCTTGCAGAGTGTTAAAGTAGCTTTTTCTCTCCGCTGGAAAGCTGCACGCTCAGTGCCAGTCTTCTGCAGCTTCTTTCTTCACGTTTCAGCAGCTAGCACGCTCTCCGTGTGCTGGAGAAGCGGCAGAGGCTTCCTTGCCGGAGAAGCGGCACCTTCGCCGGCAGAGAGCATCCTGCCGGCCGCGGTGCGCTCCGGAGCGGGGGCTTGTGCCGAAAGAGGCCGGCAACAGGCGCTTACCTTCGGACAGCTCCGGATCGCCGTCTAATGCGTCTCTTGTCGCCTACACGGCAGGGAAAAGCTTTTCCACTCTGTCTAGGAAGGAGAAAGTGTGCCAGCACAGCAAATGCCTTTCGGGCTTTCCCTGGAATTCAGCAAGTGCTTTGCAGCTTGAAATTGGAAGGAAAGCCTCAGATTTAGCAGCCAGAGCTTCAGGAGGAGCAGCAGCGAGCACAGCATCGGTTTTGCAGCAGCTCCTTCCATGTGCATGTTTTTGGGAGTGGAAAGGCTTGCAGAGTGTTAAAGTAGCTTTTTCTCTCCGCTGGAAAGCTGCACGCTCAGTGCCAGTCTTCTGCAGCTTCTTTCTTCACGTTTCAGCAGCTAGCACGCTCTCCGTGTGCTGGAGAAGCGGCAGAGGCTTCCTTGCCGGAGAAGCGGCACCTTCGCCGGCAGAGAGCATCCTGCCGGCCGCGGTGCGCTCCGGAGCGGGGGCTTGTGCCGAAAGAGGCCGGCAACAGGCGCTTACCTTCGGACAGCTCCGGATCGCCGTCTAATGCGTCTCTTGTCGCCTACACGGCAGGGAAAAGCTTTTCCACTCTGTCTAGGAAGGAGAAAGTGTGCCAGCACAGCAAATGCCTCCCGGGCTTTCCCTGGAATTCAGCAAGTGCTTTGCAGCTTGAAATTGGAAGGAAAGCCTCAGATTTAGCAGCCAGAGCTTCAGGAGGAGCAGCAGCGAGCACAGCATCGGTTTTGCAGCAGCTCCTTCCATGTGCATGTTTTTGGGAGTGGAAAGGCTTGCAGAGTGTTAAAGTAGCTTTTTCTCTCCGCTGGAAAGCTGCACGCTCAGTGCCAGTCTTCTGCAGCTTCTTTCTTCACGTTTCAGCAGCTAGCACGCTCTCCGTGTGCTGGAGAAGCGGCCGAGGCTTCCTTGCCGGAGAAGCGGCACCTTCGCCGGCAGAGAGCATCCGGCCGGCCGCGGTGCGCTCCGGAGCGGGGGCTTGTGCCGAAAGAGGCCGGCAACAGGCGCTTACCTTCGGACAGCTCCGGATCGCCGTCTAATGCGTCTCTTGTCGCCTACACGGCAGGGAAAAGCTTTTCCACTCTGTCTAGGAAGGAGAAAGTGTGCCAGCACAGCAAATGCCTCCCGGACTTTCCCTGGAATTCAGCAAGTGCTTTGCAGCTTGAAATTGGAAGGAAAGCCTCAGATTTAGCAGCCAGAGCTTCAGGAGGAGCAGCAGCGAGCACAGCATCGGTTTTGCAGCAGCTCCTTCCATGTGCATGTTTTTGGGAGTGGAAAGGCTTGCAGAGTGTTAAAGTAGCTTTTTCTCTCCGCTGGAAAGCTGCACGCTCAGTGCCAGTCTTCTGCAGCTTCTTTCTTCACGTTTCAGCAGCTAGCACGCTCTCCGTGTGCTGGAGAAGCGGCAGAGGCTTCCTTGCCGGAGAAGCGGCACCTTCGCCGGCAGAGAGCATCCTGCCGGCCGCGGTGCGCTCCGGAGCGGGGGCTTGTGCCGAAAGAGGCCGGCAACAGGCGCTTACCTTCGGACAGCTCCGGATCGCCGTCTAATGCGTCTCTTGTCGCCTACACGGCAGGGAAAAGCTTTTCCACTCTGTCTAGGAAGGAGAAAGTGTGCCAGCACAGCAAATGCCTCCCGGGCTTTCCCTGGAATTCAGCAAGTGCTTTGCAGCTTGAAATTGGAAGGAAAGCCTCAGATTTAGCAGCCAGAGCTTCAGGAGGAGCAGCAGCGAGCACAGCATCGGTTTTGCAGCAGCTCCTTCCATGTGCATGTTTTTGGGAGTGGAAAGGCTTGCAGAGTGTTAAAGTAGCTTTTTCTCTCCGCTGGAAAGCTGCACGCTCAGTGCCAGTCTTCTGCAGCTTCTTTCTTCACGTTTCAGCAGCTAGCACGCTCTCCGTGTGCTGGAGAAGCGGCAGAGGCTTCCTTGCCGGAGAAGCGGCACCTTCGCCGGCAGAGAGCATCCTGCCGGCCGCGGTGCGCTCCGGAGCGGGGGCTTGTGCCGAAAGAGGCCGGCAACAGGCGCTTACCTTCGGACAGCTCCGGATCGCCGTCTAATGCGTCTCTTGTCGCCTACACGGCAGGGAAAAGCTTTTCCACTCTGTCTAGGAAGGAGAAAGTGTGCCAGCACAGCAAATGCCTCCCGGACTTTCCCTGGAATTCAGCAAGTGCTTTGCAGCTTGAAATTGGAAGGAAAGCCTCAGATTTAGCAGCCAGAGCTTCAGGAGGAGCAGCAGCGAGCACAGCATCGGTTTTGCAGCAGCTCCTTCCATGTGCATGTTTTTGGGAGTGGAAAGGCTTGCAGAGTGTTAAAGTAGCTTTTTCTCTCCGCTGGAAAGCTGCACGCTCAGTGCCAGTGTTCTGCAGCTTCTTTCTTCACGTTTCAGCAGCTAGCACGCTCTCCGTGTGCTGGAGAAGCGGCCGAGGCTTCCTTGCCGGAGAAGCGGCACCTTCGCCGGCAGAGAGCATCCTGCCGGCCGCGGTGCGCTCCGGAGCGGGGGCTTGTGCCGAAAGAGGCCGGCAACAGGCGCTTACCTTCGGACAGCTCCGGATGCCCGTCTCATGCGTCTCTTGTCGCCTACACGGCAGGGAAAAGCTTTTCCACTCTGTCTAGGAAGGAGAAAGTGTGCCAGCACAGCAAATGCCTCCCGGACTTTCCCTGGAATTCAGCAAGTGCTTTGCAGCTTGAAATTGGAAGGAAAGCCTCAGATTTAGCAGCCAGAGCTTCAGGAGGAGCAGCAGCGAGCACAGCATCGGTTTTGCAGCAGCTCCTTCCATGTGCATGTTTTTGGGAGTGGAAAGGCTTGCAGAGTGTTAAAGTAGCTTTTTCTCTCCGCTGGAAAGTTGCACGCTCAGTGCCAGTCTTCTGCAGCTTCTTTCTTCACGTTTCAGCAGCTAGCACGCTCTCCGTGTGCTGGAGAAGCGGCAGAGGCTTCCTTGCCGGAGAAGCGGCACCTTCGCCGGCAGAGAGCATCCTGCCGGCCGCGGTGCGCTCCGGAGCGGGGGCTTGTGCCGAAAGAGGCCGGCAACAGGCGCTTACCTTCGGACAGCTCCGGATCGCCGTCTAATGCGTCTCTTGTCGCCTACACGGCAGGGAAAAGCTTTTCCACTCTGTCTAGGAAGGAGAAAGTGTGCCAGCACAGCAAATGCCTCCCGGACTTTCCCTGGAATTCAGCAAGTGCTTTGCAGCTTGAAATTGGAAGGAAAGCCTCAGATTTAGCAGCCAGAGCTTCAGGAGGAGCAGCAGCGAGCACAGCATCGGTTTTGCAGCAGCTCCTTCCATGTGCATGTTTTTGGGAGTGGAAAGGCTTGCAGAGTGTTAAAGTAGCTTTTTCTCTCCGCTGGAAAGCTGCACGCTCAGTGCCAGTCTTCTGCAGCTTCTTTCTTCACGTTTCAGCAGCTAGCACGCTCTCCGTGTGCTGGAGAAGCGGCAGAGGCTTCCTTGCCGGAGAAGCGGCACCTTCGCCGGCAGAGAGCATCCTGCCGGCCGCGGTGCGCTCCGGAGCGGGGGCTTGTGCCGAAAGAGGCCGGCAACAGGCGCTTACCTTCGGACAGCTCCGGATCGCCGTCTAATGCGTCTCTTGTCGCCTACACGGCAGGGAAAAGCTTTTCCACTCTGTCTAGGAAGGAGAAAGTGTGCCAGCACAGCAAATGCCTCCCGGACTTTCCCTGCAATTCAGCAAGTGCTTTGCAGCTTGAAATTGGAAGGAAAGCCTCAGATTTAGCAGCCAGAGCTTCAGGAGGAGCAGCAGCGAGCACAGCATCGGTTTTGCAGCAGCTCCTTCCATGTGCATGTTTTTGGGAGTGGAAAGGCTTGCAGAGTGTTAAAGTAGCTTTTTCTCTCCGCTGGAAAGCTGCACGCTCAGTGCCAGTCTTCTGCAGCTTCTTTCTTCACGTTTCAGCAGCTAGCACGCTCTCCGTGTGCTGGAGAAGCGGCAGAGGCTTCCTTGCCGGAGAAGCGGCACCTTCGCCGGCAGAGAGCATCCTGCCGGCCGCGGTGCGCTCCGGAGCGGGGGCTTGTGCCGAAAGAGGCCGGCAACAGGCGCTTACCTTCGGACAGCTCCGGATCGCCGTCTAATGCGTCTCTTGTCGCCTACACGGCAGGGAAAAGCTTTTCCACTCTGTCTAGGAAGGAGAAAGTGTGCCAGCACAGCAAATGCCTCCCGGGCTTTCCCTGGAATTCAGCAAGTGCTTTGCAGCTTGAAATTGGAAGGAAAGCCTCAGATTTAGCAGCCAGAGCTTCAGGAGGAGCAGCAGCGAGCACAGCATCGGTTTTGCAGCAGCTCCTTCCATGTGCATGTTTTTGGGAGTGGAAAGGCTTGCAGAGTGTTAAAGTAGCTTTTTCTCTCCGCTGGAAAGCTGCACGCTCAGTGCCAGTCTTCTGCAGCTTCTTTCTTCACGTTTCAGCAGCTAGCACGCTCTCCGTGTGCTGGAGAAGCGGCAGAGGCTTCCTTGCCGGAGAAGCGGCACCTTCGCCGGCAGAGAGCATCCTGCCGGCCGCGGTGCGCTCCGGAGCGGGGGCTTGTGCCGAAAGAGGCCGGCAACAGGCGCTTACCTTCGGACAGCTCCGGATCGCCGTCTAATGCGTCTCTTGTCGCCTACACGGCAGGGAAAAGCTTTTCCACTCTGTCTAGGAAGGAGAAAGTGTGCCAGCACAGCAAATGCCTCCCGGGCTTTCCCTGGAATTCAGCAAGTGCTTTGCAGCTTGAAATTGGAAGGAAAGCCTCAGATTTAGCAGCCAGAGCTTCAGGAGGAGCAGCAGCGAGCACAGCATCGGTTTTGCAGCAGCTCCTTCCATGTGCATGTTTTTGGGAGTGGAAAGGCTTGCAGAGTGTTAAAGTAGCTTTTTCTCTCCGCTGGAAAGCTGCACGCTCAGTGCCAGTCTTCTGCAGCTTCTTTCTTCACGTTTCAGCAGCTAGCACGCTCTCCGTGTGCTGGAGAAGCGGCAGAGGCTTCCTTGCCGGAGAAGCGGCACCTTCGCCGGCAGAGAGCATCCTGCCGGCCGCGGTGCGCTCCGGAGCGGGGGCTTGTGCCGAAAGAGGCCGGCAACAGGCGCTTACCTTCGGACAGCTCCGGATCGCCGTCTAATGCGTCTCTTGTCGCCTACACGGCAGGGAAAAGCTTTTCCACTCTGTCTAGGAAGGAGAAAGTGTGCCAGCACAGCAAATGCCTCCCGGACTTTCCCTGCAATTCAGCAAGTGCTTTGCAGCTTGAAATTGGAAGGAAAGCCTCAGATTTAGCAGCCAGAGCTTCAGGAGGAGCAGCAGCGAGCACAGCATCGGTTTTGCAGCAGCTCCTTCCATGTGCATGTTTTTGGGAGTGGAAAGGCTTGCAGAGTGTTAAAGTAGCTTTTTCTCTCCGCTGGAAAGCTGCACGCTCAGTGCCAGTCTTCTGCAGCTTCTTTCTTCACGTTTCAGCAGCTAGCACGCTCTCCGTGTGCTGGAGAAGCGGCAGAGGCTTCCTTGCCGGAGAAGCGGCACCTTCGCCGGCAGAGAGCATCCTGCCGGCCGCGGTGCGCTCCGGAGCGGGGGCTTGTGCCGAAAGAGGCCGGCAACAGGCGCTTACCTTCGGACAGCTCCGGATCGCCGTCTAATGCGTCTCTTGTCGCCTACACGGCAGGGAAAAGCTTTTCCACTCTGTCTAGGAAGGAGAAAGTGTGCCAGCACAGCAAATGCCTCCCGGACTTTCCCTGGAATTCAGCAAGTGCTTTGCAGCTTGAAATTGGAAGGAAAGCCTCAGATTTAGCAGCCAGAGCTTCAGGAGGAGCAGCAGCGAGCACAGCATCGGTTTTGCAGCAGCTCCTTCCATGTGCATGTTTTTGGGAGTGGAAAGGCTTGCAGAGTGTTAAAGTAGCTTTTTCTCTCCGCTGGAAAGCTGCACGCTCAGTGCCAGTCTTCTGCAGCTTCTTTCTTCACGTTTCAGCAGCTAGCACGCTCTCCGTGTGCTGGAGAAGCGGCAGAGGCTTCCTTGCCGGAGAAGCGGCACCTTCGCCGGCAGAGAGCATCCTGCCGGCCGCGGTGCGCTCCGGAGCGGGGGCTTGTGCCGAAAGAGGCCGGCAACAGGCGCTTACCTTCGGACAGCTCCGGATCGCCGTCTCATGCGTCTCTTGTCGCCTACACGGCAGGGAAAAGCTTTTCCACTCTGTCTAGGAAGGAGAAAGTGTGCCAGCACAGCAAATGCCTCCCGGACTTTCCCTGGAATTCAGCAAGTGCTTTGCAGCTTGAAATTGGAAGGAAAGACTCAGATTTAGCAGCCAGAGCTTCAGGAGGAGCAGCAGCGAGCACAGCATCGGTTTTGCAGCAGCTCCTTCCATGTGCATGTTTTTGGGAGTGGAAAGGCTTGCAGAGTGTTAAAGTAGCTTTTTCTCTCCGCTGGAAAGCTGCACGCTCAGTGCCAGTCTTCTGCAGCTTCTTTCTTCACGTTTCAGCAGCTAGCACGCTCTCCGTGTGCTGGAGAAGCGGCAGAGGCTTCCTTGCCGGAGAAGCGGCACCTTCGCCGGCAGAGAGCATCCTGCCGGCCGCGGTGCGCTCCGGAGCGGGGGCTTGTGCCGAAAGAGGCCGGCAACAGGCGCTTACCTTCGGACAGCTCCGGATCGCCGTCTAATGCGTCTCTTGTCGCCTACACGGCAGGGAAAAGCTTTTCCACTCTGTCTAGGAAGGAGAAAGTGTGCCAGCACAGCAAATGCCTCCCGGACTTTCCCTGCAATTCAGCAAGTGCTTTGCAGCTTGAAATTGGAAGGAAAGCCTCAGATTTAGCAGCCAGAGCTTCAGGAGGAGCAGCAGCGAGCACAGCATCGGTTTTGCAGCAGCTCCTTCCATGTGCATGTTTTTGGGAGTGGAAAGGCTTGCAGAGTGTTAAAGTAGCTTTTTCTCTCCGCTGGAAAGCTGCACGCTCAGTGCCAGTCTTCTGCAGCTTCTTTCTTCACGTTTCAGCAGCTAGCACGCTCTCCGTGTGCTGGAGAAGCGGCAGAGGCTTCCTTGCCGGAGAAGCGGCACCTTCGCCGGCAGAGAGCATCCTGCCGGCCGCGGTGCGCTCCGGAGCGGGGGCTTGTGCCGAAAGAGGCCGGCAACAGGCGCTTACCTTCGGACAGCTCCGGATCGCCGTCTAATGCGTCTCTTGTCGCCTACACGGCAGGGAAAAGCTTTTCCACTCTGTCTAGGAAGGAGAAAGTGTGCCAGCACAGCAAATGCCTCCCGGGCTTTCCCTGGAATTCAGCAAGTGCTTTGCAGCTTGAAATTGGAAGGAAAGCCTCAGATTTAGCAGCCAGAGCTTCAGGAGGAGCAGCAGCGAGCACAGCATCGGTTTTGCAGCAGCTCCTTCCATGTGCATGTTTTTGGGAGTGGAAAGGCTTGCAGAGTGTTAAAGTAGCTTTTTCTCTCCGCTGGAAAGCTGCACGCTCAGTGCCAGTCTTCTGCAGCTTCTTTCTTCACGTTTCAGCAGCTAGCACGCTCTCCGTGTGCTGGAGAAGCGGCAGAGGCTTCCTTGCCGGAGAAGCGGCACCTTCGCCGGCAGAGAGCATCCTGCCGGCCGCGGTGCGCTCCGGAGCGGGGGCTTGTGCCGAAAGAGGCCGGCAACAGGCGCTTACCTTCGGACAGCTCCGGATCGCCGTCTAATGCGTCTCTTGTCGCCTACACGGCAGGGAAAAGCTTTTCCACTCTGTCTAGGAAGGAGAAAGTGTGCCAGCACAGCAAATGCCTCCCGGGCTTTCCCTGGAATTCAGCAAGTGCTTTGCAGCTTGAAATTGGAAGGAAAGCCTCAGATTTAGCAGCCAGAGCTTCAGGAGGAGCAGCAGCGAGCACAGCATCGGTTTTGCAGCAGCTCCTTCCATGTGCATGTTTTTGGGAGTGGAAAGGCTTGCAGAGTGTTAAAGTAGCTTTTTCTCTCCGCTGGAAAGCTGCACGCTCAGTGCCAGTCTTCTGCAGCTTCTTTCTTCACGTTTCAGCAGCTAGCACGCTCTCCGTGTGCTGGAGAAGCGGCAGAGGCTTCCTTGCCGGAGAAGCGGCACCTTCGCCGGCAGAGAGCATCCTGCCGGCCGCGGTGCGCTCCGGAGCGGGGGCTTGTGCCGAAAGAGGCCGGCAACAGGCGCTTACCTTCGGACAGCTCCGGATCGCCGTCTAATGCGTCTCTTGTCGCCTACACGGCAGGGAAAAGCTTTTCCACTCTGTCTAGGAAGGAGAAAGTGTGCCAGCACAGCAAATGCCTCCCGGACTTTCCCTGGAATTCAGCAAGTGCTTTGCAGCTTGAAATTGGAAGGAAAGCCTCAGATTTAGCAGCCAGAGCTTCAGGAGGAGCAGCAGCGAGCACAGCATCGGTTTTGCAGCAGCTCCTTCCATGTGCATGTTTTTGGGAGTGGAAAGGCTTGCAGAGTGTTAAAGTAGCTTTTTCTCTCCGCTGGAAAGCTGCACGCTCAGTGCCAGTCTTCTGCAGCTTCTTTCTTCACGTTTCAGCAGCTAGCACGCTCTCCGTGTGCTGGAGAAGCGGCAGAGGCTTCCTTGCCGGAGAAGCGGCACCTTCGCCGGCAGAGAGCATCCTGCCGGCCGCGGTGCGCTCCGGAGCGGGGGCTTGTGCCGAAAGAGGCCGGCAACAGGCGCTTACCTTCGGACAGCTCCGGATCGCCATCTAATGCGTCTCTTGTCGCCTACACGGCA
Organism: Fringilla coelebs; assembly: GCF_963513975.1. Classification (NCBI taxonomy): domain Eukaryota; kingdom Metazoa; phylum Chordata; class Aves; order Passeriformes; family Fringillidae; genus Fringilla; species Fringilla coelebs. The sequence goes on along the minus strand of NW_028167494.1, from coordinate 200,753 downwards.
GGGAAAAGCTTTTCCACTCTGTCTAGGAAGGAGAAAGTGTGCCAGCACAGCAAATGCCTCCCGGACTTTCCCTGCAATTCAGCAAGTGCTTTGCAGCTTGAAATTGGAAGGAAAGCCTCAGATTTAGCAGCCAGAGCTTCAGGAGGAGCAGCAGCGAGCACAGCATCGGTTTTGCAGCAGCTCCTTCCATGTGCATGTTTTTGGGAGTGGAAAGGCTTGCAGAGTGTTAAAGTAGCTTTTTCTCTCCGCTGGAAAGCTGCACGCTCAGTGCCAGTCTTCTGCAGCTTCTTTCTTCACGTTTCAGCAGCTAGCACGCTCTCCGTGTGCTGGAGAAGCGGCAGAGGCTTCCTTGCCGGAGAAGCGGCACCTTCGCCGGCAGAGAGCATCCTGCCGGCCGCGGTGCGCTCCGGAGCGGGGGCTTGTGCCGAAAGAGGCCGGCAACAGGCGCTTACCTTCGGACAGCTCCGGATCGCCGTCTAATGCGTCTCTTGTCGCCTACACGGCAGGGAAAAGCTTTTCCACTCTGTCTAGGAAGGAGAAAGTGTGCCAGCACAGCAAATGCCTCCCGGACTTTCCCTGGAATTCAGCAAGTGCTTTGCAGCTTGAAATTGGAAGGAAAGCCTCAGATTTAGCAGCCAGAGCTTCAGGAGGAGCAGCAGCGAGCACAGCATCGGTTTTGCAGCAGCTCCTTCCATGTGCATGTTTTTGGGAGTGGAAAGGCTTGCAGAGTGTTAAAGTAGCTTTTTCTCTCCGCTGGAAAGCTGCACGCTCAGTGCCAGTCTTCTGCAGCTTCTTTCTTCACGTTTCAGCAGCTAGCACGCTCTCCGTGTGCTGGAGAAGCGGCAGAGGCTTCCTTGCCGGAGAAGCGGCACCTTCGCCGGCAGAGAGCATCCTGCCGGCCGCGGTGCGCTCCGGAGCGGGGGCTTGTGCCGAAAGAGGCCGGCAACAGGCGCTTACCTTCGGACAGCTCCGGATGCCCGTCTCATGCGTCTCTTGTCGCCTACACGGCAGGGAAAAGCTTTTCCACTCTGTCTAGGAAGGAGAAAGTGTGCCAGCACAGCAAATGCCTCCCGGACTTTCCCTGCAATTCAGCAAGTGCTTTGCAGCTTGAAATTGGAAGGAAAGCCTCAGATTTAGCAGCCAGAGCTTCAGGAGGAGCAGCAGCGAGCACAGCATCGGTTTTGCAGCAGCTCCTTCCATGTGCATGTTTTTGGGAGTGGAAAGGCTTGCAGAGTGTTAAAGTAGCTTTTTCTCTCCGCTGGAAGGCTGCACGCTCAGTGCCAGTGTTCTGCAGCTTCTTTCTTCACGTTTCAGCAGCTAGCACGCTCTCCGTGTGCTGGAGAAGCGGCAGAGGCTTCCTTGCCGGAGAAGCGGCACCTTCGCCGGCAGAGAGCATCCTGCCGGCCGCGGTGCGCTCCGGAGCGGGGGCTTGTGCCGAAAGAGGCCGGCAACAGGCGCTTACCTTCGGACAGCTCCGGATCGCCGTCTCATGCGTCTCTTGTCGCCTACACGGCAGGGAAAAGCTTTTCCACTCTGTCTAGGAAGGAGAAAGTGTGCCAGCACAGCAAATGCCTCCCGGACTTTCCCTGCAATTCAGCAAGTGCTTTGCAGCTTGAAATTGGAAGGAAAGCCTCAGATTTAGCAGCCAGAGCTTCAGGAGGAGCAGCAGCGAGCACAGCATCGGTTTTGCAGCAGCTCCTTCCATGTGCATGTTTTTGGGAGTGGAAAGGCTTGCAGAGTGTTAAAGTAGCTTTTTCTCTCCGCTGGAAAGCTGCACGCTCAGTGCCAGTCTTCTGCAGCTTCTTTCTTCACGTTTCAGCAGCTAGCACGCTCTCCGTGTGCTGGAGAAGCGGCAGAGGCTTCCTTGCCGGAGAAGCGGCACCTTCGCCGGCAGAGAGCATCCTGCCGGCCGCGGTGCGCTCCGGAGCGGGGGCTTGTGCCGAAAGAGGCCGGCAACAGGCGCTTACCTTCGGACAGCTCCGGATCGCCGTCTAATGCGTCTCTTGTCGCCTACACGGCAGGGAAAAGCTTTTCCACTCTGTCTAGGAAGGAGAAAGTGTGCCAGCACAGCAAATGCCTCCCGGGCTTTCCCTGGAATTCAGCAAGTGCTTTGCAGCTTGAAATTGGAAGGAAAGCCTCAGATTTAGCAGCCAGAGCTTCAGGAGGAGCAGCAGCGAGCACAGCATCGGTTTTGCAGCAGCTCCTTCCATGTGCATGTTTTTGGGAGTGGAAAGGCTTGCAGAGTGTTAAAGTAGCTTTTTCTCTCCGCTGGAAAGCTGCACGCTCAGTGCCAGTCTTCTGCAGCTTCTTTCTTCACGTTTCAGCAGCTAGCACGCTCTCCGTGTGCTGGAGAAGCGGCAGAGGCTTCCTTGCCGGAGAAGCGGCACCTTCGCCGGCAGAGAGCATCCTGCCGGCCGCGGTGCGCTCCGGAGCGGGGGCTTGTGCCGAAAGAGGCCGGCAACAGGCGCTTACCTTCGGACAGCTCCGGATCGCCGTCTAATGCGTCTCTTGTCGCCTACACGGCAGGGAAAAGCTTTTCCACTCTGTCTAGGAAGGAGAAAGTGTGCCAGCACAGCAAATGCCTCCCGGACTTTCCCTGCAATTCAGCAAGTGCTTTGCAGCTTGAAATTGGAAGGAAAGCCTCAGATTTAGCAGCCAGAGCTTCAGGAGGAGCAGCAGCGAGCACAGCATCGCTTTTGCAGCAGCTCCTTCCATGTGCATGTTTTTGGGAGTGGAAAGGCTTGCAGAGTGTTAAAGTAGCTTTTTCTCTCCGCTGGAAAGCTGCACGCTCAGTGCCAGTCTTCTGCAGCTTCTTTCTTCACGTTTCAGCAGCTAGCACGCTCTCCGTGTGCTGGAGAAGCGGCAGAGGCTTCCTTGCCGGAGAAGCGGCACCTTCGCCGGCAGAGAGCATCCTGCCGGCCGCGGTGCGCTCCGGAGCGGGGGCTTGTGCCGAAAGAGGCCGGCAACAGGCGCTTACCTTCGGACAGCTCCGGATCGCCGTCTAATGCGTCTCTTGTCGCCTACACGGCAGGGAAAAGCTTTTCCACTCTGTCTAGGAAGGAGAAAGTGTGCCAGCACAGCAAATGCCTCCCGGACTTTCCCTGCAATTCAGCAAGTGCTTTGCAGCTTGAAATTGGAAGGAAAGCCTCAGATTTAGCAGCCAGAGCTTCAGGAGGAGCAGCAGCGAGCACAGCATCGGTTTTGCAGCAGCTCCTTCCATGTGCATGTTTTTGGGAGTGGAAAGGCTTGCAGAGTGTTAAAGTAGCTTTTTCTCTCCGCTGGAAAGCTTCACGCTCAGTGCCAGTCTTCTGCAGCTTCTTTCTTCACGTTTCAGCAGCTAGCACGCCCTCCGTGTGCAGGAGAAGCGGCCGAGGCTTCCTTGCCGGAGAAGCGGCACCTTCGCCGGCAGAGAGCATCCTGCCGGCCGCGGTGCGCTCCGGAGCGGGGGCTTGTGCCGAAAGAGGCCGGCAACAGGCGCTTACCTTCGGACAGCTCCGGATGCCCGTCTCATGCGTCTCTTGTCGCCTACACGGCAGGGAAAAGCTTTTCCACTCTGTCTAGGAAGGAGAAAGTGTGCCAGCACAGCAAATGCCTCCCGGACTTTCCCTGGAATTCAGCAAGTGCTTTGCAGCTTGAAATTGGAAGGAAAGCCTCAGATTTAGCAGCCAGAGCTTCAGGAGGAGCAGCAGCGAGCACAGCATCGGTTTTGCAGCAGCTCCTTCCATGTGCATGTTTTTGGGAGTGGAAAGGCTTGCAGAGTGTTAAAGTAGCTTTTTCTCTCCGCTGGAAAGCTGCACGCTCAGTGCCAGTCTTCTGCAGCTTCTTTCTTCACGTTTCAGCAGCTAGCACGCTCTCCGTGTGCTGGAGAAGCGGCAGAGGCTTCCTTGCCGGAGAAGCGGCACCTTCGCCGGCAGAGAGCATCCTGCCGGCCGCGGTGCGCTCCGGAGCGGGGGCTTGTGCCGAAAGAGGCCGGCAACAGGCGCTTACCTTCGGACAGCTCCGGATGCCTGTCTCATGCGTCTCTTGTCGCCTACACGGCAGGGAAAAGCTTTTCCACTCTGTCTAGGAAGGAGAAAGTGTGCCAGCACAGCAAATGCCTCCCGGACTTTCCCTGGAATTCAGCAAGTGCTTTGCAGCTTGAAATTGGAAGGAAAGCCTCAGATTTAGCAGCCAGAGCTTCAGGAGGAGCAGCAGCGAGCACAGCATCGGTTTTGCAGCAGCTCCTTCCATGTGCATGTTTTTGGGAGTGGAAAGGCTTGCAGAGTGTTAAAGTAGCTTTTTCTCTCCGCTGGAAAGCTGCACGCTCAGTGCCAGTGTTCTGCAGCTTCTTTCTTCACGTTTCAGCAGCTAGCACGCTCTCCGTGTGCTGGAGAAGCGGCAGAGGCTTCCTTGCCGGAGAAGCGGCACCTTCGCCGGCAGAGAGCATCCTGCCGGCCGCGGTGCGCTCCGGAGCGGGGGCTTGTGCCGAAAGAGGCCGGCAACAGGCGCTTACCTTCGGACAGCTCCGGATCGCCGTCTAATGCGTCTCTTGTCGCCTACACGGCAGGGAAAAGCTTTTCCACTCTGTCTAGGAAGGAGAAAGTGTGCCAGCACAGCAAATGCCTCCCGGACTTTCCCTGGAATTCAGCAAGTGCTTTGCAGCTTGAAATTGGAAGGAAAGCCTCAGATTTAGCAGCCAGAGCTTCAGGAGGAGCAGCAGCGAGCACAGCATCGGTTTTGCAGCAGCTCCTTCCATGTGCATGTTTTTGGGAGTGGAAAGGCTTGCAGAGTGTTAAAGTAGCTTTTTCTCTCCGCTGGAAAGCTGCACGCTCAGTGCCAGTCTTCTGCAGCTTCTTTCTTCACGTTTCAGCAGCTAGCACGCTCTCCGTGTGCTGGAGAAGCGGCAGAGGCTTCCTTGCCGGAGAAGCGGCACCTTCGCCGGCAGAGAGCATCCTGCCGGCCGCGGTGCGCTCCGGAGCGGGGGCTTGTGCCGAAAGAGGCCGGCAACAGGCGCTTACCTTCGGACAGCTCCGGATCGCAGTCTAATGCGTCTCTTGTCGCCTACACGGCAGGGAAAAGCTTTTCCACTCTGTCTAGGAAGGAGAAAGTGTGCCAGCACAGCAAATGCCTCCCGGACTTTCCCTGGAATTCAGCAAGTGCTTTGCAGCTTGAAATTGGAAGGAAAGCCTCAGATTTAGCAGCCAGAGCTTCAGGAGGAGCAGCAGCGAGCACAGCATCGGTTTTGCAGCAGCTCCTTCCATGTGCATGTTTTTGGGAGTGGAAAGGCTTGCAGAGTGTTAAAGTAGCTTTTTCTCTCCGCTGGAAAGCTGCACGCTCAGTGCCAGTCTTCTGCAGCTTCTTTCTTCACGTTTCAGCAGCTAGCACGCTCTCCGTGTGCTGGAGAAGCGGCAGAGGCTTCCTTGCCGGAGAAGCGGCATTTTCGCCGGCAGAGAGCATCCTGCCGGCCGCGGTGCGCTCCGGGGCGGGGGCTTGTGCCGAAAGAGGCCGGCAACAGGCGCTTACCTTCGGACAGCTCCGGATCGCCGTCTAATGCGTCTCTTGTCGCCTACACGGCAGGGAAAAGCTTTTCCACTCTGTCTAGGAAGGAGAAAGTGTGCCAGCACAGCAAATGCCTCCCGGACTTTCCCTGGAATTCAGCAAGTGCTTTGCAGCTTGAAATTGGAAGGAAAGCCTCAGATTTAGCAGCCAGAGCTTCAGGAGGAGCAGCAGCGAGCACAGCATCGGTTTTGCAGCAGCTCCTTCCATGTGCATGTTTTTGGGAGTGGAAAGGCTTGCAGAGTGTTAAAGTAGCTTTTTCTCTCCGCTGGAAAGCTGCACGCTCAGTGCCAGTCTTCTGCAGCTTCTTTCTTCACGTTTCAGCAGCTAGCACGCTCTCCGTGTGCTGGAGAAGCGGCAGAGGCTTCCTTGCCGGAGAAGCGGCACCTTCGCCGGCAGAGAGCATCCTGCCGGCCGCGGTGCGCTCCGGAGCGGGGGCTTGTGCCGAAAGAGGCCGGCAACAGGCGCTTACCTTCGGACAGCTCCGGATCGCCGTCTAATGCGTCTCTTGTCGCCTACACGGCAGGGAAAAGCTTTTCCACTCTGTCTAGGAAGGAGAAAGTGTGCCAGCACAGCAAATGCCTCCCGGACTTTCCCTGGAATTCAGCAAGTGCTTTGCAGCTTGAAATTGGAAGGAAAGCCTCAGATTTAGCAGCCAGAGCTTCAGGAGGAGCAGCAGCGAGCACAGCATCGGTTTTGCAGCAGCTCCTTCCATGTGCATGTTTTTGGGAGTGGAAAGGCTTGCAGAGTGTTAAAGTAGCTTTTTCTCTCCGCTGGAAAGCTGCACGCTCAGTGCCAGTCTTCTGCAGCTTCTTTCTTCACGTTTCAGCAGCTAGCACGCTCTCCGTGTGCTGGAGAAGCGGCCGAGGCTTCCTTGCCGGAGAAGCGGCACCTTCGCCGGCAGAGAGCATCCGGCCGGCCGCGGTGCGCTCCGGAGCGGGGGCTTGTGCCGAAAGAGGCCGGCAACAGGCGCTTACCTTCGGACAGCTCCGGATCGCCGTCTAATGCGTCTCTTGTCGCCTACACGGCAGGGAAAAGCTTTTCCACTCTGTCTAGGAAGGAGAAAGTGTGCCAGCACAGCAAATGCCTCCCGGACTTTCCCTGGAATTCAGCAAGTGCTTTGCAGCTTGAAATTGGAAGGAAAGCCTCAGATTTAGCAGCCAGAGCTTCAGGAGGAGCAGCAGCGAGCACAGCATCGGTTTTGCAGCAGCTCCTTCCATGTGCATGTTTTTGGGAGTGGAAAGGCTTGCAGAGTGTTAAAGTAGCTTTTTCTCTCCGCTGGAAAGCTGCACGCTCAGTGCCAGTCTTCTGCAGCTTCTTTCTTCACGTTTCAGCAGCTAGCACGCTCTCCGTGTGCTGGAGAAGCGGCAGAGGCTTCCTTGCCGGAGAAGCGGCACCTTCGCCGGCAGAGAGCATCCTGCCGGCCGCGGTGCGCTCCGGAGCGGGGGCTTGTGCCGAAAGAGGCCGGCAACAGGCGCTTACCTTCGGACAGCTCCGGATCGCCGTCTAATGCGTCTCTTGTCGCCTACACGGCAGGGAAAAGCTTTTCCACTCTGTCTAGGAAGGAGAAAGTGTGCCAGCACAGCAAATGCCTCCCGGGCTTTCCCTGGAATTCAGCAAGTGCTTTGCAGCTTGAAATTGGAAGGAAAGCCTCAGATTTAGCAGCCAGAGCTTCAGGAGGAGCAGCAGCGAGCACAGCATCGGTTTTGCAGCAGCTCCTTCCATGTGCATGTTTTTGGGAGTGGAAAGGCTTGCAGAGTGTTAAAGTAGCTTTTTCTCTCCGCTGGAAAGCTGCACGCTCAGTGCCAGTCTTCTGCAGCTTCTTTCTTCACGTTTCAGCAGCTAGCACGCTCTCCGTGTGCTGGAGAAGCGGCAGAGGCTTCCTTGCCGGAGAAGCGGCACCTTCGCCGGCAGAGAGCATCCTGCCGGCCGCGGTGCGCTCCGGAGCGGGGGCTTGTGCCGAAAGAGGCCGGCAACAGGCGCTTACCTTCGGACAGCTCCGGATCGCCGTCTAATGCGTCTCTTGTCGCCTACACGGCAGGGAAAAGCTTTTCCACTCTGTCTAGGAAGGAGAAAGTGTGCCAGCACAGCAAATGCCTCCCGGACTTTCCCTGCAATTCAGCAAGTGCTTTGCAGCTTGAAATTGGAAGGAAAGCCTCAGATTTAGCAGCCAGAGCTTCAGGAGGAGCAGCAGCGAGCACAGCATCGGTTTTGCAGCAGCTCCTTCCATGTGCATGTTTTTGGGAGTGGAAAGGCTTGCAGAGTGTTAAAGTAGCTTTTTCTCTCCGCTGGAAAGCTGCACGCTCAGTGCCAGTGTTCTGCAGCTTCTTTCTTCACGTTTCAGCAGCTAGCACGCTCTCCGTGTGCTGGAGAAGCGGCCGAGGCTTCCTTGCCGGAGAAGCGGCACCTTCGCCGGCAGAGAGCATCCTGCCGGCCGCGGTGCGCTCCGGAGCGGGGGCTTGTGCCGAAAGAGGCCGGCAACAGGCGCTTACCTTCGGACAGCTCCGGATGCCCGTCTCATGCGTCTCTTGTCGCCTACACGGCAGGGAAAAGCTTTTCCACTCTGTCTAGGAAGGAGAAAGTGTGCCAGCACAGCAAATGCCTCCCGGACTTTCCCTGGAATTCAGCAAGTGCTTTGCAGCTTGAAATTGGAAGGAAAGCCTCAGATTTAGCAGCCAGAGCTTCAGGAGGAGCAGCAGCGAGCACAGCATCGGTTTTGCAGCAGCTCCTTCCATGTGCATGTTTTTGGGAGTGGAAAGGCTTGCAGAGTGTTAAAGTAGCTTTTTCTCTCCGCTGGAAAGTTGCACGCTCAGTGCCAGTCTTCTGCAGCTTCTTTCTTCACGTTTCAGCAGCTAGCACGCTCTCCGTGTGCTGGAGAAGCGGCAGAGGCTTCCTTGCCGGAGAAGCGGCACCTTCGCCGGCAGAGAGCATCCTGCCGGCCGCGGTGCGCTCCGGAGCGGGGGCTTGTGCCGAAAGAGGCCGGCAACAGGCGCTTACCTTCGGACAGCTCCGGATCGCAGTCTAATGCGTCTCTTGTCGCCTACACGGCAGGGAAAAGCTTTTCCACTCTGTCTAGGAAGGAGAAAGTGTGCCAGCACAGCAAATGCCTCCCGGACTTTCCCTGGAATTCAGCAAGTGCTTTGCAGCTTGAAATTGGAAGGAAAGCCTCAGATTTAGCAGCCAGAGCTTCAGGAGGAGCAGCAGCGAGCACAGCATCGGTTTTGCAGCAGCTCCTTCCATGTGCATGTTTTTGGGAGTGGAAAGGCTTGCAGAGTGTTAAAGTAGCTTTTTCTCTCCGCTGGAAAGCTGCACGCTCAGTGCCAGTCTTCTGCAGCTTCTTTCTTCACGTTTCAGCAGCTAGCACGCTCTCCGTGTGCTGGAGAAGCGGCAGAGGCTTCCTTGCCGGAGAAGCGGCACCTTCGCCGGCAGAGAGCATCCTGCCGGCCGCGGTGCGCTCCGGAGCGGGGGCTTGTGCCGAAAGAGGCCGGCAACAGGCGCTTACCTTCGGACAGCTCCGGATCGCCGTCTAATGCGTCTCTTGTCGCCTACACGGCAGGGAAAAGCTTTTCCACTCTGTCTAGGAAGGAGAAAGTGTGCCAGCACAGCAAATGCCTCCCGGACTTTCCCTGCAATTCAGCAAGTGCTTTGCAGCTTGAAATTGGAAGGAAAGCCTCAGATTTAGCAGCCAGAGCTTCAGGAGGAGCAGCAGCGAGCACAGCATCGGTTTTGCAGCAGCTCCTTCCATGTGCATGTTTTTGGGAGTGGAAAGGCTTGCAGAGTGTTAAAGTAGCTTTTTCTCTCCGCTGGAAAGCTGCACGCTCAGTGCCAGTCTTCTGCAGCTTCTTTCTTCACGTTTCAGCAGCTAGCACGCTCTCCGTGTGCTGGAGAAGCGGCAGAGGCTTCCTTGCCGGAGAAGCGGCACCTTCGCCGGCAGAGAGCATCCTGCCGGCCGCGGTGCGCTCCGGAGCGGGGGCTTGTGCCGAAAGAGGCCGGCAACAGGCGCTTACCTTCGGACAGCTCCGGATCGCCGTCTAATGCGTCTCTTGTCGCCTACACGGCAGGGAAAAGCTTTTCCACTCTGTCTAGGAAGGAGAAAGTGTGCCAGCACAGCAAATGCCTTTCGGGCTTTCCCTGGAATTCAGCAAGTGCTTTGCAGCTTGAAATTGGAAGGAAAGCCTCAGATTTAGCAGCCAGAGCTTCAGGAGGAGCAGCAGCGAGCACAGCATCGGTTTTGCAGCAGCTCCTTCCATGTGCATGTTTTTGGGAGTGGAAAGGCTTGCAGAGTGTTAAAGTAGCTTTTTCTCTCCGCTGGAAAGCTGCACGCTCAGTGCCAGTCTTCTGCAGCTTCTTTCTTCACGTTTCAGCAGCTAGCACGCTCTCCGTGTGCTGGAGAAGCGGCAGAGGCTTCCTTGCCGGAGAAGCGGCACCTTCGCCGGCAGAGAGCATCCTGCCGGCCGCGGTGCGCTCCGGAGCGGGGGCTTGTGCCGAAAGAGGCCGGCAACAGGCGCTTACCTTCGGACAGCTCCGGATCGCCGTCTAATGCGTCTCTTGTCGCCTACACGGCAGGGAAAAGCTTTTCCACTCTGTCTAGGAAGGAGAAAGTGTGCCAGCACAGCAAATGCCTCCCGGACTTTCCCTGGAATTCAGCAAGTGCTTTGCAGCTTGAAATTGGAAGGAAAGCCTCAGATTTAGCAGCCAGAGCTTCAGGAGGAGCAGCAGCGAGCACAGCATCGGTTTTGCAGCAGCTCCTTCCATGTGCATGTTTTTGGGAGTGGAAAGGCTTGCAGAGTGTTAAAGTAGCTTTTTCTCTCCGCTGGAAAGCTGCACGCTCAGTGCCAGTCTTCTGCAGCTTCTTTCTTCACGTTTCAGCAGCTAGCACGCTCTCCGTGTGCTGGAGAAGCGGCAGAGGCTTCCTTGCCGGAGAAGCGGCACCTTCGCCGGCAGAGAGCATCCTGCCGGCCGCGGTGCGCTCCGGAGCGGGGGCTTGTGCCGAAAGAGGCCGGCAACAGGCGCTTACCTTCGGACAGCTCCGGATCGCCGTCTAATGCGTCTCTTGTCGCCTACACGGCAGGGAAAAGCTTTTCCACTCTGTCTAGGAAGGAGAAAGTGTGCCAGCACAGCAAATGCCTCCCGGGCTTTCCCTGGAATTCAGCAAGTGCTTTGCAGCTTGAAATTGGAAGGAAAGCCTCAGATTTAGCAGCCAGAGCTTCAGGAGGAGCAGCAGCGAGCACAGCATCGGTTTTGCAGCAGCTCCTTCCATGTGCATGTTTTTGGGAGTGGAAAGGCTTGCAGAGTGTTAAAGTAGCTTTTTCTCTCCGCTGGAAAGCTGCACGCTCAGTGCCAGTCTTCTGCAGCTTCTTTCTTCACGTTTCAGCAGCTAGCACGCTCTCCGTGTGCTGGAGAAGCGGCAGAGGCTTCCTTGCCGGAGAAGCGGCACCTTCGCCGGCAGAGAGCATCCTGCCGGCCGCGGTGCGCTCCGGAGCGGGGGCTTGTGCCGAAAGAGGCCGGCAACAGGCGCTTACCTTCGGACAGCTCCGGATCGCCGTCTAATGCGTCTCTTGTCGCCTACACGGCAGGGAAAAGCTTTTCCACTCTGTCTAGGAAGGAGAAAGTGTGCCAGCACAGCAAATGCCTCCCGGACTTTCCCTGGAATTCAGCAAGTGCTTTGCAGCTTGAAATTGGAAGGAAAGCCTCAGATTTAGCAGCCAGAGCTTCAGGAGGAGCAGCAGCGAGCACAGCATCGGTTTTGCAGCAGCTCCTTCCATGTGCATGTTTTTGGGAGTGGAAAGGCTTGCAGAGTGTTAAAGTAGCTTTTTCTCTCCGCTGGAAAGCTGCACGCTCAGTGCCAGTGTTCTGCAGCTTCTTTCTTCACGTTTCAGCAGCTAGCACGCTCTCCGTGTGCTGGAGAAGCGGCCGAGGCTTCCTTGCCGGAGAAGCGGCACCTTCGCCGGCAGAGAGCATCCTGCCGGCCGCGGTGCGCTCCGGAGCGGGGGCTTGTGCCGAAAGAGGCCGGCAACAGGCGCTTACCTTCGGACAGCTCCGGATGCCCGTCTCATGCGTCTCTTGTCGCCTACACGGCAGGGAAAAGCTTTTCCACTCTGTCTAGGAAGGAGAAAGTGTGCCAGCACAGCAAATGCCTCCCGGACTTTCCCTGGAATTCAGCAAGTGCTTTGCAGCTTGAAATTGGAAGGAAAGCCTCAGATTTAGCAGCCAGAGCTTCAGGAGGAGCAGCAGCGAGCACAGCATCGGTTTTGCAGCAGCTCCTTCCATGTGCATGTTTTTGGGAGTGGAAAGGCTTGCAGAGTGTTAAAGTAGCTTTTTCTCTCCGCTGGAAAGTTGCACGCTCAGTGCCAGTCTTCTGCAGCTTCTTTCTTCACGTTTCAGCAGCTAGCACGCTCTCCGTGTGCTGGAGAAGCGGCAGAGGCTTCCTTGCCGGAGAAGCGGCACCTTCGCCGGCAGAGAGCATCCTGCCGGCCGCGGTGCGCTCCGGAGCGGGGGCTTGTGCCGAAAGAGGCCGGCAACAGGCGCTTACCTTCGGACAGCTCCGGATCGCAGTCTAATGCGTCTCTTGTCGCCTACACGGCAGGGAAAAGCTTTTCCACTCTGTCTAGGAAGGAGAAAGTGTGCCAGCACAGCAAATGCCTCCCGGACTTTCCCTGCAATTCAGCAAGTGCTTTGCAGCTTGAAATTGGAAGGAAAGCCTCAGATTTAGCAGCCAGAGCTTCAGGAGGAGCAGCAGCGAGCACAGCATCGGTTTTGCAGCAGCTCCTTCCATGTGCATGTTTTTGGGAGTGGAAAGGCTTGCAGAGTGTTAAAGTAGCTTTTTCTCTCCGCTGGAAAGCTGCACGCTCAGTGCCAGTCTTCTGCAGCTTCTTTCTTCACGTTTCAGCAGCTAGCACGCTCTCCGTGTGCTGGAGAAGCGGCAGAGGCTTCCTTGCCGGAGAAGCGGCACCTTCGCCGGCAGAGAGCATCCTGCCGGCCGCGGTGCGCTCCGGAGCGGGGGCTTGTGCCGAAAGAGGCCGGCAACAGGCGCTTACCTTCGGACAGCTCCGGATCGCCGTCTAATGCGTCTCTTGTCGCCTACACGGCAGGGAAAAGCTTTTCCACTCTGTCTAGGAAGGAGAAAGTGTGCCAGCACAGCAAATGCCTCCCGGACTTTCCCTGCAATTCAGCAAGTGCTTTGCAGCTTGAAATTGGAAGGAAAGCCTCAGATTTAGCAGCCAGAGCTTCAGGAGGAGCAGCAGCGAGCACAGCATCGGTTTTGCAGCAGCTCCTTCCATGTGCATGTTTTTGGGAGTGGAAAGGCTTGCAGAGTGTTAAAGTAGCTTTTTCTCTCCGCTGGAAAGCTGCACGCTCAGTGCCAGTCTTCTGCAGCTTCTTTCTTCACGTTTCAGCAGCTAGCACGCTCTCCGTGTGCTGGAGAAGCGGCAGAGGCTTCCTTGCCGGAGAAGCGGCACCTTCGCCGGCAGAGAGCATCCTGCCGGCCGCGGTGCGCTCCGGAGCGGGGGCTTGTGCCGAAAGAGGCCGGCAACAGGCGCTTACCTTCGGACAGCTCCGGATCGCCGTCTAATGCGTCTCTTGTCGCCTACACGGCAGGGAAAAGCTTTTCCACTCTGTCTAGGAAGGAGAAAGTGTGCCAGCACAGCAAATGCCTCCCGGGCTTTCCCTGGAATTCAGCAAGTGCTTTGCAGCTTGAAATTGGAAGGAAAGCCTCAGATTTAGCAGCCAGAGCTTCAGGAGGAGCAGCAGCGAGCACAGCATCGGTTTTGCAGCAGCTCCTTCCATGTGCATGTTTTTGGGAGTGGAAAGGCTTGCAGAGTGTTAAAGTAGCTTTTTCTCTCCGCTGGAAAGCTGCACGCTCAGTGCCAGTCTTCTGCAGCTTCTTTCTTCACGTTTCAGCAGCTAGCACGCTCTCCGTGTGCTGGAGAAGCGGCAGAGGCTTCCTTGCCGGAGAAGCGGCACCTTCGCCGGCAGAGAGCATCCTGCCGGCCGCGGTGCGCTCCGGAGCGGGGGCTTGTGCCGAAAGAGGCCGGCAACAGGCGCTTACCTTCGGACAGCTCCGGATCGCCGTCTAATGCGTCTCTTGTCGCCTACACGGCAGGGAAAAGCTTTTCCACTCTGTCTAGGAAGGAGAAAGTGTGCCAGCACAGCAAATGCCTCCCGGGCTTTCCCTGGAATTCAGCAAGTGCTTTGCAGCTTGAAATTGGAAGGAAAGCCTCAGATTTAGCAGCCAGAGCTTCAGGAGGAGCAGCAGCGAGCACAGCATCGGTTTTGCAGCAGCTCCTTCCATGTGCATGTTTTTGGGAGTGGAAAGGCTTGCAGAGTGTTAAAGTAGCTTTTTCTCTCCGCTGGAAAGCTGCACGCTCAGTGCCAGTCTTCTGCAGCTTCTTTCTTCACGTTTCAGCAGCTAGCACGCTCTCCGTGTGCTGGAGAAGCGGCAGAGGCTTCCTTGCCGGAGAAGCGGCACCTTCGCCGGCAGAGAGCATCCTGCCGGCCGCGGTGCGCTCCGGAGCGGGGGCTTGTGCCGAAAGAGGCCGGCAACAGGCGCTTACCTTCGGACAGCTCCGGATCGCCGTCTAATGCGTCTCTTGTCGCCTACACGGCAGGGAAAAGCTTTTCCACTCTGTCTAGGAAGGAGAAAGTGTGCCAGCACAGCAAATGCCTCCCGGACTTTCCCTGCAATTCAGCAAGTGCTTTGCAGCTTGAAATTGGAAGGAAAGCCTCAGATTAAGCAGCCAGAGCTTCAGGAGGAGCAGCAGCGAGCACAGCATCGGTTTTGCAGCAGCTCCTTCCATGTGCATGTTTTTGGGAGTGGAAAGGCTTGCAGAGTGTTAAAGTAGCTTTTTCTCTCCGCTGGAAAGCTGCACGCTCAGTGCCAGTCTTCTGCAGCTTCTTTCTTCACGTTTCAGCAGCTAGCACGCTCTCCGTGTGCTGGAGAAGCGGCAGAGGCTTCCTTGCCGGAGAAGCGGCACCTTCGCCGGCAGAGAGCATCCTGCCGGCCGCGGTGCGCTCCGGAGCGGGGGCTTGTGCCGAAAGAGGCCGGCAACAGGCGCTTACCTTCGGACAGCTCCGGATCGCCGTCTAATGCGTCTCTTGTCGCCTACACGGCAGGGAAAAGCTTTTCCACTCTGTCTAGGAAGGAGAAAGTGTGCCAGCACAGCAAATGCCTCCCGGACTTTCCCTGCAATTCAGCAAGTGCTTTGCAGCTTGAAATTGGAAGGAAAGCCTCAGATTTAGCAGCCAGAGCTTCAGGAGGAGCAGCAGCGAGCACAGCATCGCTTTTGCAGCAGCTCCTTCCATGTGCATGTTTTTGGGAGTGGAAAGGCTTGCAGAGTGTTAAAGTAGCTTTTTCTCTCCGCTGGAAAGCTGCACGCTCAGTGCCAGTCTTCTGCAGCTTCTTTCTTCACGTTTCAGCAGCTAGCACGCTCTCCGTGTGCTGGAGAAGCGGCAGAGGCTTCCTTGCCGGAGAAGCGGCACCTTCGCCGGCAGAGAGCATCCTGCCGGCCGCGGTGCGCTCCGGAGCGGGGGCTTGTGCCGAAAGAGGCCGGCAGCAGGCGCTTACCTTCGGACAGCTCCGGATCGCCGTCTAATGCGTCTCTTGTCGCCTACACGGCAGGGAAAAGCTTTTCCACTCTGTCTAGGAAGGAGAAAGTGTGCCAGCACAGCAAATGCCTCCCGGACTTTCCCTGGAATTCACCAAGTGCTTTGCAGCTTGAAATTGGAAGGAAAGCCTCAGATTTAGCAGCCAGAGCTTCAGGAGGAGCAGCAGCGAGCACAGCATCGGTTTTGCAGCAGCTCCTTCCATGTGCATGTTTTTGGGAGTGGAAAGGCTTGCAGAGTGTTAAAGTAGCTTTTTCTCTCCGCTGGAAAGCTGCACGCTCAGTGCCAGTCTTCTGCAGCTTCTTTCTTCACGTTTCAGCAGCTAGCACGCTCTCCGTGTGCTGGAGAAGCGGCAGAGGCTTCCTTGCCGGAGAAGCGGCACCTTCGCCGGCAGAGAGCATCCTGCCGGCCGCGGTGCGCTCCGGAGCGGGGGCTTGTGCCGAAAGAGGCCGGCAACAGGCGCTTACCTTCGGACAGCTCCGGATGCCCGTCTCATGCGTCTCTTGTCGCCTACACGGCAGGGAAAAGCTTTTCCACTCTGTCTAGGAAGGAGAAAGTGTGCCAGCACAGCAAATGCCTCCCGGACTTTCCCTGGAATTCAGCAAGTGCTTTGCAGCTTGAAATTGGAAGGAAAGCCTCAGATTTAGCAGCCAGAGCTTCAGGAGGAGCAGCAGCGAGCACAGCATCGGTTTTGCAGCAGCTCCTTCCATGTGCATGTTTTTGGGAGTGGAAAGGCTTGCAGAGTGTTAAAGTAGCTTTTTCTCTCCGCTGGAAAGCTGCACGCTCAGTGCCAGTCTTCTGCAGCTTCTTTCTTCACGTTTCAGCAGCTAGCACGCTCTCCGTGTGCTGGAGAAGCGGCAGAGGCTTCCTTGCCGGAGAAGCGGCACCTTCGCCGGCAGAGAGCATCCTGCCGGCCGCGGTGCGCTCCGGAGCGGGGGCTTGTGCCGAAAGAGGCCGGCAACAGGCGCTTACCTTCGGACAGCTCCGGATCGCCGTCTAATGCGTCTCTTGTCGCCTACACGGCAGGGAAAAGCTTTTCCACTCTGTCTAGGAAGGAGAAAGTGTGCCAGCACAGCAAATGCCTCCCGGACTTTCCCTGCAATTCAGCAAGTGCTTTGCAGCTTGAAATTGGAAGGAAAGCCTCAGATTTAGCAGCCAGAGCTTCAGGAGGAGCAGCAGCGAGCACAGCATCGGTTTTGCAGCAGCTCCTTCCATGTGCATGTTTTTGGGAGTGGAAAGGCTTGCAGAGTGTTAAAGTAGCTTTTTCTCTCCGCTGGAAAGCTGCACGCTCAGTGCCAGTCTTCTGCAGCTTCTTTCTTCACGTTTCAGCAGCTAGCACGCTCTCCGTGTGCTGGAGAAGCGGCAGAGGCTTCCTTGCCGGAGAAGCGGCACCTTCGCCGGCAGAGAGCATCCTGCCGGCCGCGGTGCGCTCCGGAGCGGGGGCTTGTGCCGAAAGAGGCCGGCAACAGGCGCTTACCTTCGGACAGCTCCGGATCGCAGTCTAATGCGTCTCTTGTCGCCTACACGGCAGGGAAAAGCTTTTCCACTCTGTCTAGGAAGGAGAAAGTGTGCCAGCACAGCAAATGCCTCCCGGACTTTCCCTGGAATTCAGCAAGTGCTTTGCAGCTTGAAATTGGAAGGAAAGCCTCAGATTTAGCAGCCAGAGCTTCAGGAGGAGCAGCAGCGAGCACAGCATCGGTTTTGCAGCAGCTCCTTCCATGTGCATGTTTTTGGGAGTGGAAAGGCTTGCAGAGTGTTAAAGTAGCTTTTTCTCTCCGCTGGAAAGCTGCACGCTCAGTGCCAGTCTTCTGCAGCTTCTTTCTTCACGTTTCAGCAGCTAGCACGCTCTCCGTGTGCTGGAGAAGCGGCAGAGGCTTCCTTGCCGGAGAAGCGGCATTTTCGCCGGCAGAGAGCATCCTGCCGGCCGCGGTGCGCTCCGGGGCGGGGGCTTGTGCCGAAAGAGGCCGGCAACAGGCGCTTACCTTCGGACAGCTCCGGATCGCCGTCTAATGCGTCTCTTGTCGCCTACACGGCAGGGAAAAGCTTTTCCACTCTGTCTAGGAAGGAGAAAGTGTGCCAGCACAGCAAATGCCTCCCGGACTTTCCCTGGAATTCAGCAAGTGCTTTGCAGCTTGAAATTGGAAGGAAAGCCTCAGATTTAGCAGCCAGAGCTTCAGGAGGAGCAGCAGCGAGCACAGCATCGGTTTTGCAGCAGCTCCTTCCATGTGCATGTTTTTGGGAGTGGAAAGGCTTGCAGAGTGTTAAAGTAGCTTTTTCTCTCCGCTGGAAAGCTGCACGCTCAGTGCCAGTCTTCTGCAGCTTCTTTCTTCACGTTTCAGCAGCTAGCACGCTCTCCGTGTGCTGGAGAAGCGGCCGAGGCTTCCTTGCCGGAGAAGCGGCACCTTCGCCGGCAGAGAGCATCCGGCCGGCCGCGGTGCGCTCCGGAGCGGGGGCTTGTGCCGAAAGAGGCCGGCAACAGGCGCTTACCTTCGGACAGCTCCGGATCGCCGTCTAATGCGTCTCTTGTCGCCTACACGGCAGGGAAAAGCTTTTCCACTCTGTCTAGGAAGGAGAAAGTGTGCCAGCACAGCAAATGCCTCCCGGACTTTCCCTGGAATTCAGCAAGTGCTTTGCAGCTTGAAATTGGAAGGAAAGCCTCAGATTTAGCAGCCAGAGCTTCAGGAGGAGCAGCAGCGAGCACAGCATCGGTTTTGCAGCAGCTCCTTCCATGTGCATGTTTTTGGGAGTGGAAAGGCTTGCAGAGTGTTAAAGTAGCTTTTTCTCTCCGCTGGAAAGCTGCACGCTCAGTGCCAGTCTTCTGCAGCTTCTTTCTTCACGTTTCAGCAGCTAGCACGCTCTCCGTGTGCTGGAGAAGCGGCAGAGGCTTCCTTGCCGGAGAAGCGGCACCTTCGCCGGCAGAGAGCATCCTGCCGGCCGCGGTGCGCTCCGGAGCGGGGGCTTGTGCCGAAAGAGGCCGGCAACAGGCGCTTACCTTCGGACAGCTCCGGATCGCCGTCTAATGCGTCTCTTGTCGCCTACACGGCAGGGAAAAGCTTTTCCACTCTGTCTAGGAAGGAGAAAGTGTGCCAGCACAGCAAATGCCTCCCGGGCTTTCCCTGGAATTCAGCAAGTGCTTTGCAGCTTGAAATTGGAAGGAAAGCCTCAGATTTAGCAGCCAGAGCTTCAGGAGGAGCAGCAGCGAGCACAGCATCGGTTTTGCAGCAGCTCCTTCCATGTGCATGTTTTTGGGAGTGGAAAGGCTTGCAGAGTGTTAAAGTAGCTTTTTCTCTCCGCTGGAAAGCTGCACGCTCAGTGCCAGTCTTCTGCAGCTTCTTTCTTCACGTTTCAGCAGCTAGCACGCTCTCCGTGTGCTGGAGAAGCGGCAGAGGCTTCCTTGCCGGAGAAGCGGCACCTTCGCCGGCAGAGAGCATCCTGCCGGCCGCGGTGCGCTCCGGAGCGGGGGCTTGTGCCGAAAGAGGCCGGCAACAGGCGCTTACCTTCGGACAGCTCCGGATCGCCGTCTAATGCGTCTCTTGTCGCCTACACGGCAGGGAAAAGCTTTTCCACTCTGTCTAGGAAGGAGAAAGTGTGCCAGCACAGCAAATGCCTCCCGGACTTTCCCTGGAATTCAGCAAGTGCTTTGCAGCTTGAAATTGGAAGGAAAGCCTCAGATTTAGCAGCCAGAGCTTCAGGAGGAGCAGCAGCGAGCACAGCATCGGTTTTGCAGCAGCTCCTTCCATGTGCATGTTTTTGGGAGTGGAAAGGCTTGCAGAGTGTTAAAGTAGCTTTTTCTCTCCGCTGGAAAGCTGCACGCTCAGTGCCAGTCTTCTGCAGCTTCTTTCTTCACGTTTCAGCAGCTAGCACGCTCTCCGTGTGCTGGAGAAGCGGCAGAGGCTTCCTTGCCGGAGAAGCGGCACCTTCGCCGGCAGAGAGCATCCTGCCGGCCGCGGTGCGCTCCGGAGCGGGGGCTTGTGCCGAAAGAGGCCGGCAACAGGCGCTTACCTTCGGACAGCTCCGGATGCCCGTCTCATGCGTCTCTTGTCGCCTACACGGCAGGGAAAAGCTTTTCCACTCTGTCTAGGAAGGAGAAAGTGTGCCAGCACAGCAAATGCCTCCCGGACTTTCCCTGGAATTCAGCAAGTGCTTTGCAGCTTGAAATTGGAAGGAAAGCCTCAGATTTAGCAGCCAGAGCTTCAGGAGGAGCAGCAGCGAGCACAGCATCGGTTTTGCAGCAGCTCCTTCCATGTGCATGTTTTTGGGAGTGGAAAGGCTTGCAGAGTGTTAAAGTAGCTTTTTCTCTCCGCTGGAAAGCTGCACGCTCAGTGCCAGTCTTCTGCAGCTTCTTTCTTCACGTTTCAGCAGCTAGCACGCTCTCCGTGTGCTGGAGAAGCGGCAGAGGCTTCCTTGCCGGAGAAGCGGCACCTTCGCCGGCAGAGAGCATCCTGCCGGCCGCGGTGCGCTCCGGAGCGGGGGCTTGTGCCGAAAGAGGCCGGCAACAGGCGCTTACCTTCGGACAGCTCCGGATCGCCGTCTAATGCGTCTCTTGTCGCCTACACGGCAGGGAAAAGCTTTTCCACTCTGTCTAGGAAGGAGAAAGTGTGCCAGCACAGCAAATGCCTCCCGGACTTTCCCTGGAATTCAGCAAGTGCTTTGCAGCTTGAAATTGGAAGGAAAGCCTCAGATTTAGCAGCCAGAGCTTCAGGAGGAGCAGCAGCGAGCACAGCATCGGTTTTGCAGCAGCTCCTTCCATGTGCATGTTTTTGGGAGTGGAAAGGCTTGCAGAGTGTTAAAGTAGCTTTTTCTCTCCGCTGGAAAGCTGCACGCTCAGTGCCAGTCTTCTGCAGCTTCTTTCTTCACGTTTCAGCAGCTAGCACGCTCTCCGTGTGCTGGAGAAGCGGCAGAGGCTTCCTTGCCGGAGAAGCGGCACCTTCGCCGGCAGAGAGCATCCTGCCGGCCGCGGTGCGCTCCGGAGCGGGGGCTTGTGCCGAAAGAGGCCGGCAACAGGCGCTTACCTTCGGACAGCTCCGGATCGCAGTCTAATGCGTCTCTTGTCGCCTACACGGCAGGGAAAAGCTTTTCCACTCTGTCTAGGAAGGAGAAAGTGTGCCAGCACAGCAAATGCCTCCCGGACTTTCCCTGGAATTCAGCAAGTGCTTTGCAGCTTGAAATTGGAAGGAAAGCCTCAGATTTAGCAGCCAGAGCTTCAGGAGGAGCAGCAGCGAGCACAGCATCGGTTTTGCAGCAGCTCCTTCCATGTGCATGTTTTTGGGAGTGGAAAGGCTTGCAGAGTGTTAAAGTAGCTTTTTCTCTCCGCTGGAAAGCTGCACGCTCAGTGCCAGTCTTCTGCAGCTTCTTTCTTCACGTTTCAGCAGCTAGCACGCTCTCCGTGTGCTGGAGAAGCGGCAGAGGCTTCCTTGCCGGAGAAGCGGCATTTTCGCCGGCAGAGAGCATCCTGCCGGCCGCGGTGCGCTCCGGGGCGGGGGCTTGTGCCGAAAGAGGCCGGCAACAGGCGCTTACCTTCGGACAGCTCCGGATCGCCGTCTAATGCGTCTCTTGTCGCCTACACGGCAGGGAAAAGCTTTTCCACTCTGTCTAGGAAGGAGAAAGTGTGCCAGCACAGCAAATGCCTCCCGGACTTTCCCTGGAATTCAGCAAGTGCTTTGCAGCTTGAAATTGGAAGGAAAGCCTCAGATTTAGCAGCCAGAGCTTCAGGAGGAGCAGCAGCGAGCACAGCATCGGTTTTGCAGCAGCTCCTTCCATGTGCATGTTTTTGGGAGTGGAAAGGCTTGCAGAGTGTTAAAGTAGCTTTTTCTCTCCGCTGGAAAGCTGCACGCTCAGTGCCAGTCTTCTGCAGCTTCTTTCTTCACGTTTCAGCAGCTAGCACGCTCTCCGTGTGCTGGAGAAGCGGCAGAGGCTTCCTTGCCGGAGAAGCGGCACCTTCGCCGGCAGAGAGCATCCTGCCGGCCGCGGTGCGCTCCGGAGCGGGGGCTTGTGCCGAAAGAGGCCGGCAACAGGCGCTTACCTTCGGACAGCTCCGGATCGCCGTCTAATGCGTCTCTTGTCGCCTACACGGCAGGGAAAAGCTTTTCCACTCTGTCTAGGAAGGAGAAAGTGTGCCAGCACAGCAAATGCCTCCCGGGCTTTCCCTGGAATTCAGCAAGTGCTTTGCAGCTTGAAATTGGAAGGAAAGCCTCAGATTTAGCAGCCAGAGCTTCAGGAGGAGCAGCAGCGAGCACAGCATCGGTTTTGCAGCAGCTCCTTCCATGTGCATGTTTTTGGGAGTGGAAAGGCTTGCAGAGTGTTAAAGTAGCTTTTTCTCTCCGCTGGAAAGCTGCACGCTCAGTGCCAGTCTTCTGCAGCTTCTTTCTTCACGTTTCAGCAGCTAGCACGCTCTCCGTGTGCTGGAGAAGCGGCAGAGGCTTCCTTGCCGGAGAAGCGGCACCTTCGCCGGCAGAGAGCATCCTGCCGGCCGCGGTGCGCTCCGGAGCGGGGGCTTGTGCCGAAAGAGGCCGGCAACAGGCGCTTACCTTCGGACAGCTCCGGATCGCCGTCTAATGCGTCTCTTGTCGCCTACACGGCAGGGAAAAGCTTTTCCACTCTGTCTAGGAAGGAGAAAGTGTGCCAGCACAGCAAATGCCTCCCGGACTTTCCCTGGAATTCAGCAAGTGCTTTGCAGCTTGAAATTGGAAGGAAAGCCTCAGATTTAGCAGCCAGAGCTTCAGGAGGAGCAGCAGCGAGCACAGCATCGGTTTTGCAGCAGCTCCTTCCATGTGCATGTTTTTGGGAGTGGAAAGGCTTGCAGAGTGTTAAAGTAGCTTTTTCTCTCCGCTGGAAAGCTGCACGCTCAGTGCCAGTCTTCTGCAGCTTCTTTCTTCACGTTTCAGCAGCTAGCACGCTCTCCGTGTGCTGGAGAAGCGGCAGAGGCTTCCTTGCCGGAGAAGCGGCACCTTCGCCGGCAGAGAGCATCCTGCCGGCCGCGGTGCGCTCCGGAGCGGGGGCTTGTGCCGAAAGAGGCCGGCAACAGGCGCTTACCTTCGGACAGCTCCGGATCGCCGTCTAATGCGTCTCTTGTCGCCTACACGGCAGGGAAAAGCTTTTCCACTCTGTCTAGGAAGGAGAAAGTGTGCCAGCACAGCAAATGCCTCCCGGACTTTCCCTGCAATTCAGCAAGTGCTTTGCAGCTTGAAATTGGAAGGAAAGCCTCAGATTTAGCAGCCAGAGCTTCAGGAGGAGCAGCAGCGAGCACAGCATCGGTTTTGCAGCAGCTCCTTCCATGTGCATGTTTTTGGGAGTGGAAAGGCTTGCAGAGTGTTAAAGTAGCTTTTTCTCTCCGCTGGAAAGCTGCACGCTCAGTGCCAGTCTTCTGCAGCTTCTTTCTTCACGTTTCAGCAGCTAGCACGCTCTCCGTGTGCTGGAGAAGCGGCAGAGGCTTCCTTGCCGGAGAAGCGGCACCTTCGCCGGCAGAGAGCATCCTGCCGGCCGCGGTGCGCTCCGGAGCGGGGGCTTGTGCCGAAAGAGGCCGGCAACAGGCGCTTACCTTCGGACAGCTCCGGATCGCCGTCTAATGCGTCTCTTGTCGCCTACACGGCAGGGAAAAGCTTTTCCACTCTGTCTAGGAAGGAGAAAGTGTGCCAGCACAGCAAATGCCTCCCGGACTTTCCCTGCAATTCAGCAAGTGCTTTGCAGCTTGAAATTGGAAGGAAAGCCTCAGATTTAGCAGCCAGAGCTTCAGGAGGAGCAGCAGCGAGCACAGCATCGGTTTTGCAGCAGCTCCTTCCATGTGCATGTTTTTGGGAGTGGAAAGGCTTGCAGAGTGTTAAAGTAGCTTTTTCTCTCCGCTGGAAAGCTGCACGCTCAGTGCCAGTGTTCTGCAGCTTCTTTCTTCACGTTTCAGCAGCTAGCACGCTCTCCGTGTGCTGGAGAAGCGGCAGAGGCTTCCTTGCCGGAGAAGCGGCACCTTCGCCGGCAGAGAGCATCCTGCCGGCCGCGGTGCGCTCCGGAGCGGGGGCTTGTGCCGAAAGAGGCCGGCAACAGGCGCTTACCTTCGGACAGCTCCGGATCGCCGTCTAATGCGTCTCTTGTCGCCTACACGGCAGGGAAAAGCTTTTCCACTCTGTCTAGGAAGGAGAAAGTGTGCCAGCACAGCAAATGCCTCCCGGACTTTCCCTGGAATTCAGCAAGTGCTTTGCAGCTTGAAATTGGAAGGAAAGCCTCAGATTTAGCAGCCAGAGCTTCAGGAGGAGCAGCAGCGAGCACAGCATCGGTTTTGCAGCAGCTCCTTCCATGTGCATGTTTTTGGGAGTGGAAAGGCTTGCAGAGTGTTAAAGTAGCTTTTTCTCTCCGCTGGAAAGCTGCACGCTCAGTGCCAGTCTTCTGCAGCTTCTTTCTTCACGTTTCAGCAGCTAGCACGCTCTCCGTGTGCTGGAGAAGCGGCAGAGGCTTCCTTGCCGGAGAAGCGGCACCTTCGCCGGCAGAGAGCATCCTGCCGGCCGCGGTGCGCTCCGGAGCGGGGGCTTGTGCCGAAAGAGGCCGGCAACAGGCGCTTACCTTCGGACAGCTCCGGATCGCCGTCTAATGCGTCTCTTGTCGCCTACACGGCAGGGAAAAGCTTTTCCACTCTGTCTAGGAAGGAGAAAGTGTGCCAGCACAGCAAATGCCTCCCGGACTTTCCCTGGAATTCAGCAAGTGCTTTGCAGCTTGAAATTGGAAGGAAAGCCTCAGATTTAGCAGCCAGAGCTTCAGGAGGAGCAGCAGCGAGCACAGCATCGGTTTTGCAGCAGCTCCTTCCATGTGCATGTTTTTGGGAGTGGAAAGGCTTGCAGAGTGTTAAAGTAGCTTTTTCTCTCCGCTGGAAAGCTGCACGCTCAGTGCCAGTCTTCTGCAGCTTCTTTCTTCACGTTTCAGCAGCTAGCACGCTCTCCGTGTGCTGGAGAAGCGGCAGAGGCTTCCTTGCCGGAGAAGCGGCACCTTCGCCGGCAGAGAGCATCCTGCCGGCCGCGGTGCGCTCCGGAGCGGGGGCTTGTGCCGAAAGAGGCCGGCAACAGGCGCTTACCTTCGGACAGCTCCGGATCGCCATCTAATGCGTCTCTTGTCGCCTACACGGCAGGGAAAAGCTTTTCCACTCTGTCTAGGAAGGAGAAAGTGTGCCAGCACAGCAAATGCCTCCCGGACTTTCCCTGGAATTCAGCAAGTGCTTTGCAGCTTGAAATTGGAAGGAAAGCCTCAGATTTAGCAGCCAGAGCTTCAGGAGGAGCAGCAGCGAGCACAGCATCGGTTTTGCAGCAGCTCCTTCCATGTGCATGTTTTTGGGAGTGGAAAGGCTTGCAGAGTGTTAAAGTAGCTTTTTCTCTCCGCTGGAAAGCTGCACGCTCAGTGCCAGTCTTCTGCAGCTTCTTTCTTCACGTTTCAGCAGCTAGCACGCTCTCCGTGTGCTGGAGAAGCGGCAGAGGCTTCCTTGCCGGAGAAGCGGCACCTTCGCCGGCAGAGAGCATCCTGCCGGCCGCGGTGCGCTCCGGAGCGGGGGCTTGTGCCGAAAGAGGCCGGCAACAGGCGCTTACCTTCGGACAGCTCCGGATCGCCGTCTAATGCGTCTCTTGTCGCCTACACGGCAGGGAAAAGCTTTTCCACTCTGTCTAGGAAGGAGAAAGTGTGCCAGCACAGCAAATGCCTCCCGGACTTTCCCTGGAATTCAGCAAGTGCTTTGCAGCTTGAAATTGGAAGGAAAGCCTCAGATTTAGCAGCCAGAGCTTCAGGAGGAGCAGCAGCGAGCACAGCATCGGTTTTGCAGCAGCTCCTTCCATGTGCATGTTTTTGGGAGTGGAAAGGCTTGCAGAGTGTTAAAGTAGCTTTTTCTCTCCGCTGGAAAGCTGCACGCTCAGTGCCAGTCTTCTGCAGCTTCTTTCTTCACGTTTCAGCAGCTAGCACGCTCTCCGTGTGCTGGAGAAGCGGCAGAGGCTTCCTTGCCGGAGAAGCGGCACCTTCGCCGGCAGAGAGCATCCTGCCGGCCGCGGTGCGCTCCGGAGCGGGGGCTTGTGCCGAAAGAGGCCGGCAACAGGCGCTTACCTTCGGACAGCTCCGGATCGCCGTCTAATGCGTCTCTTGTCGCCTACACGGCAGGGAAAAGCTTTTCCACTCTGTCTAGGAAGGAGAAAGTGTGCCAGCACAGCAAATGCCTCCCGGACTTTCCCTGCAATTCAGCAAGTGCTTTGCAGCTTGAAATTGGAAGGAAAGCCTCAGATTTAGCAGCCAGAGCTTCAGGAGGAGCAGCAGCGAGCACAGCATCGGTTTTGCAGCAGCTCCTTCCATGTGCATGTTTTTGGGAGTGGAAAGGCTTGCAGAGTGTTAAAGTAGCTTTTTCTCTCCGCTGGAAAGCTGCACGCTCAGTGCCAGTCTTCTGCAGCTTCTTTCTTCACGTTTCAGCAGCTAGCACGCTCTCCGTGTGCTGGAGAAGCGGCAGAGGCTTCCTTGCCGGAGAAGCGGCACCTTCGCCGGCAGAGAGCATCCTGCCGGCCGCGGTGCGCTCCGGAGCGGGGGCTTGTGCCGAAAGAGGCCGGCAACAGGCGCTTACCTTCGGACAGCTCCGGATCGCCGTCTAATGCGTCTCTTGTCGCCTACACGGCAGGGAAAAGCTTTTCCACTCTGTCTAGGAAGGAGAAAGTGTGCCAGCACAGCAAATGCCTCCCGGACTTTCCCTGCAATTCAGCAAGTGCTTTGCAGCTTGAAATTGGAAGGAAAGCCTCAGATTTAGCAGCCAGAGCTTCAGGAGGAGCAGCAGCGAGCACAGCATCGGTTTTGCAGCAGCTCCTTCCATGTGCATGTTTTTGGGAGTGGAAAGGCTTGCAGAGTGTTAAAGTAGCTTTTTCTCTCCGCTGGAAAGCTGCACGCTCAGTGCCAGTCTTCTGCAGCTTCTTTCTTCACGTTTCAGCAGCTAGCACGCTCTCCGTGTGCTGGAGAAGCGGCAGAGGCTTCCTTGCCGGAGAAGCGGCACCTTCGCCGGCAGAGAGCATCCTGCCGGCCGCGGTGCGCTCCGGAGCGGGGGCTTGTGCCGAAAGAGGCCGGCAACAGGCGCTTACCTTCGGACAGCTCCGGATCGCCGTCTAATGCGTCTCTTGTCGCCTACACGGCAGGGAAAAGCTTTTCCACTCTGTCTAGGAAGGAGAAAGTGTGCCAGCACAGCAAATGCCTCCCGGACTTTCCCTGGAATTCACCAAGTGCTTTGCAGCTTGAAATTGGAAGGAAAGCCTCAGATTTAGCAGCCAGAGCTTCAGGAGGAGCAGCAGCGAGCACAGCATCGCTTTTGCAGCAGCTCCTTCCATGTGCATGTTTTTGGGAGTGGAAAGGCTTGCAGAGTGTTAAAGTAGCTTTTTCTCTCCGCTGGAAAGCTGCACGCTCAGTGCCAGTCTTCTGCAGCTTCTTTCTTCACGTTTCAGCAGCTAGCACGCTCTCCGTGTGCTGGAGAAGCGGCAGAGGCTTCCTTGCCGGAGAAGCGGCACCTTCGCCGGCAGAGAGCATCCTGCCGGCCGCGGTGCGCTCCGGAGCGGGGGCTTGTGCCGAAAGAGGCCGGCAGCAGGCGCTTACCTTCGGACAGCTCCGGATCGCCGTCTAATGCGTCTCTTGTCGCCTACACGGCAGGGAAAAGCTTTTCCACTCTGTCTAGGAAGGAGAAAGTGTGCCAGCACAGCAAATGCCTCCCGGACTTTCCCTGGAATTCAGCAAGTGCTTTGCAGCTTGAAATTGGAAGGAAAGCCTCAGATTTAGCAGCCAGAGCTTCAGGAGGAGCAGCAGCGAGCACAGCATCGGTTTTGCAGCAGCTCCTTCCATGTGCATGTTTTTGGGAGTGGAAAGGCTTGCAGAGTGTTAAAGTAGCTTTTTCTCTCCGCTGGAAAGCTGCACGCTCAGTGCCAGTCTTCTGCAGCTTCTTTCTTCACGTTTCAGCAGCTAGCACGCTCTCCGTGTGCTGGAGAAGCGGCAGAGGCTTCCTTGCCGGAGAAGCGGCACCTTCGCCGGCAGAGAGCATCCTGCCGGCCGCGGTGCGCTCCGGAGCGGGGGCTTGTGCCGAAAGAGGCCGGCAACAGGCGCTTACCTTCGGACAGCTCCGGATCGCCGTCTAATGCGTCTCTTGTCGCCTACACGGCAGGGAAAAGCTTTTCCACTCTGTCTAGGAAGGAGAAAGTGTGCCAGCACAGCAAATGCCTCCCGGACTTTCCCTGCAATTCAGCAAGTGCTTTGCAGCTTGAAATTGGAAGGAAAGCCTCAGATTTAGCAGCCAGAGCTTCAGGAGGAGCAGCAGCGAGCACAGCATCGGTTTTGCAGCAGCTCCTTCCATGTGCATGTTTTTGGGAGTGGAAAGGCTTGCAGAGTGTTAAAGTAGCTTTTTCTCTCCGCTGGAAAGCTGCACGCTCAGTGCCAGTCTTCTGCAGCTTCTTTCTTCACGTTTCAGCAGCTAGCACGCTCTCCGTGTGCTGGAGAAGCGGCAGAGGCTTCCTTGCCGGAGAAGCGGCACCTTCGCCGGCAGAGAGCATCCTGCCGGCCGCGGTGCGCTCCGGAGCGGGGGCTTGTGCCGAAAGAGGCCGGCAACAGGCGCTTACCTTCGGACAGCTCCGGATCGCCGTCTAATGCGTCTCTTGTCTCCTACACGGCAGGGAAAAGCTTTTCCACTCTGTCTAGGAAGGAGAAAGTGTGCCAGCACAGCAAATGCCTCCCGGACTTTCCCTGGAATTCAGCAAGTGCTTTGCAGCTTGAAATTGGAAGGAAAGCCTCAGATTTAGCAGCCAGAGCTTCAGGAGGAGCAGCAGCGAGCACAGCATCGGTTTTGCAGCAGCTCCTTCCATGTGCATGTTTTTGGGAGTGGAAAGGCTTGCAGAGTGTTAAAGTAGCTTTTTCTCTCCGCTGGAAAGCTGCACGCTCAGTGCCAGTCTTCTGCAGCTTCTTTCTTCACGTTTCAGCAGCTAGCACGCTCTCCGTGTGCTGGAGAAGCGGCAGAGGCTTCCTTGCCGGAGAAGCGGCACCTTCGCCGGCAGAGAGCATCCTGCCGGCCGCGGTGCGCTCCGGAGCGGGGGCTTGTGCCGAAAGAGGCCGGCAACAGGCGCTTACCTTCGGACAGCTCCGGATCGCCGTCTAATGCGTCTCTTGTCGCCTACACGGCAGGGAAAAGCTTTTCCACTCTGTCTAGGAAGGAGAAAGTGTGCCAGCACAGCAAATGCCTCCCGGACTTTCCCTGGAATTCAGCAAGTGCTTTGCAGCTTGAAATTGGAAGGAAAGCCTCAGATTTAGCAGCCAGAGCTTCAGGAGGAGCAGCAGCGAGCACAGCATCGGTTTTGCAGCAGCTCCTTCCATGTGCATGTTTTTGGGAGTGGAAAGGCTTGCAGAGTGTTAAAGTAGCTTTTTCTCTCCGCTGGAAAGCTGCACGCTCAGTGCCAGTCTTCTGCAGCTTCTTTCTTCACGTTTCAGCAGCTAGCACGCTCTCCGTGTGCTGGAGAAGCGGCAGAGGCTTCCTTGCCGGAGAAGCGGCACCTTCGCCGGCAGAGAGCATCCTGCCGGCCGCGGTGCGCTCCGGAGCGGGGGCTTGTGCCGAAAGAGGCCGGCAACAGGCGCTTACCTTCGGACAGCTCCGGATCGCCGTCTAATGCGTCTCTTGTCGCCTACACGGCAGGGAAAAGCTTTTCCACTCTGTCTAGGAAGGAGAAAGTGTGCCAGCACAGCAAATGCCTCCCGGGCTTTCCCTGGAATTCAGCAAGTGCTTTGCAGCTTGAAATTGGAAGGAAAGCCTCAGATTTAGCAGCCAGAGCTTCAGGAGGAGCAGCAGCGAGCACAGCATCGGTTTTGCAGCAGCTCCTTCCATGTGCATGTTTTTGGGAGTGGAAAGGCTTGCAGAGTGTTA
This sequence comes from Fringilla coelebs, assembly GCF_963513975.1. Lineage (NCBI taxonomy): Eukaryota > Metazoa > Chordata > Aves > Passeriformes > Fringillidae > Fringilla > Fringilla coelebs. The sequence continues at coordinate 171,739 of NW_028167494.1, read as the reverse complement.
AAGTAGCTTTTTCTCTCCGCTGGAAAGCTGCACGCTCAGTGCCAGTCTTCTGCAGCTTCTTTCTTCACGTTTCAGCAGCTAGCACGCTCTCCGTGTGCTGGAGAAGCGGCAGAGGCTTCCTTGCCGGAGAAGCGGCACCTTCGCCGGCAGAGAGCATCCTGCCGGCCGCGGTGCGCTCCGGAGCGGGGGCTTGTGCCGAAAGAGGCCGGCAACAGGCGCTTACCTTCGGACAGCTCCGGATCGCCGTCTAATGCGTCTCTTGTCGCCTACACGGCAGGGAAAAGCTTTTCCACTCTGTCTAGGAAGGAGAAAGTGTGCCAGCACAGCAAATGCCTCCCGGGCTTTCCCTGGAATTCAGCAAGTGCTTTGCAGCTTGAAATTGGAAGGAAAGCCTCAGATTTAGCAGCCAGAGCTTCAGGAGGAGCAGCAGCGAGCACAGCATCGGTTTTGCAGCAGCTCCTTCCATGTGCATGTTTTTGGGAGTGGAAAGGCTTGCAGAGTGTTAAAGTAGCTTTTTCTCTCCGCTGGAAAGCTGCACGCTCAGTGCCAGTCTTCTGCAGCTTCTTTCTTCACGTTTCAGCAGCTAGCACGCTCTCCGTGTGCTGGAGAAGCGGCAGAGGCTTCCTTGCCGGAGAAGCGGCACCTTCGCCGGCAGAGAGCATCCTGCCGGCCGCGGTGCGCTCCGGAGCGGGGGCTTGTGCCGAAAGAGGCCGGCAACAGGCGCTTACCTTCGGACAGCTCCGGATCGCCGTCTAATGCGTCTCTTGTCGCCTACACGGCAGGGAAAAGCTTTTCCACTCTGTCTAGGAAGGAGAAAGTGTGCCAGCACAGCAAATGCCTCCCGGGCTTTCCCTGGAATTCAGCAAGTGCTTTGCAGCTTGAAATTGGAAGGAAAGCCTCAGATTTAGCAGCCAGAGCTTCAGGAGGAGCAGCAGCGAGCACAGCATCGGTTTTGCAGCAGCTCCTTCCATGTGCATGTTTTTGGGAGTGGAAAGGCTTGCAGAGTGTTAAAGTAGCTTTTTCTCTCCGCTGGAAAGCTGCACGCTCAGTGCCAGTCTTCTGCAGCTTCTTTCTTCACGTTTCAGCAGCTAGCACGCTCTCCGTGTGCTGGAGAAGCGGCAGAGGCTTCCTTGCCGGAGAAGCGGCACCTTCGCCGGCAGAGAGCATCCTGCCGGCCGCGGTGCGCTCCGGAGCGGGGGCTTGTGCCGAAAGAGGCCGGCAACAGGCGCTTACCTTCGGACAGCTCCGGATCGCCGTCTAATGCGTCTCTTGTCGCCTACACGGCAGGGAAAAGCTTTTCCACTCTGTCTAGGAAGGAGAAAGTGTGCCAGCACAGCAAATGCCTCCCGGACTTTCCCTGGAATTCAGCAAGTGCTTTGCAGCTTGAAATTGGAAGGAAAGCCTCAGATTTAGCAGCCAGAGCTTCAGGAGGAGCAGCAGCGAGCACAGCATCGGTTTTGCAGCAGCTCCTTCCATGTGCATGTTTTTGGGAGTGGAAAGGCTTGCAGAGTGTTAAAGTAGCTTTTTCTCTCCGCTGGAAAGCTGCACGCTCAGTGCCAGTCTTCTGCAGCTTCTTTCTTCACGTTTCAGCAGCTAGCACGCTCTCCGTGTGCTGGAGAAGCGGCAGAGGCTTCCTTGCCGGAGAAGCGGCACCTTCGCCGGCAGAGAGCATCCTGCCGGCCGCGGTGCGCTCCGGAGCGGGGGCTTGTGCCGAAAGAGGCCGGCAACAGGCGCTTACCTTCGGACAGCTCCGGATCGCCGTCTAATGCGTCTCTTGTCGCCTACACGGCAGGGAAAAGCTTTTCCACTCTGTCTAGGAAGGAGAAAGTGTGCCAGCACAGCAAATGCCTCCCGGACTTTCCCTGGAATTCAGCAAGTGCTTTGCAGCTTGAAATTGGAAGGAAAGCCTCAGATTTAGCAGCCAGAGCTTCAGGAGGAGCAGCAGCGAGCACAGCATCGGTTTTGCAGCAGCTCCTTCCATGTGCATGTTTTTGGGAGTGGAAAGGCTTGCAGAGTGTTAAAGTAGCTTTTTCTCTCCGCTGGAAAGCTGCACGCTCAGTGCCAGTCTTCTGCAGCTTCTTTCTTCACGTTTCAGCAGCTAGCACGCTCTCCGTGTGCTGGAGAAGCGGCAGAGGCTTCCTTGCCGGAGAAGCGGCACCTTCGCCGGCAGAGAGCATCCTGCCGGCCGCGGTGCGCTCCGGAGCGGGGGCTTGTGCCGAAAGAGGCCGGCAACAGGCGCTTACCTTCGGACAGCTCCGGATCGCCGTCTAATGCGTCTCTTGTCGCCTACACGGCAGGGAAAAGCTTTTCCACTCTGTCTAGGAAGGAGAAAGTGTGCCAGCACAGCAAATGCCTCCCGGACTTTCCCTGGAATTCAGCAAGTGCTTTGCAGCTTGAAATTGGAAGGAAAGCCTCAGATTTAGCAGCCAGAGCTTCAGGAGGAGCAGCAGCGAGCACAGCATCGGTTTTGCAGCAGCTCCTTCCATGTGCATGTTTTTGGGAGTGGAAAGGCTTGCAGAGTGTTAAAGTAGCTTTTTCTCTCCGCTGGAAAGCTGCACGCTCAGTGCCAGTCTTCTGCAGCTTCTTTCTTCACGTTTCAGCAGCTAGCACGCTCTCCGTGTGCTGGAGAAGCGGCAGAGGCTTCCTTGCCGGAGAAGCGGCACCTTCGCCGGCAGAGAGCATCCTGCCGGCCGCGGTGCGCTCCGGAGCGGGGGCTTGTGCCGAAAGAGGCCGGCAACAGGCGCTTACCTTCGGACAGCTCCGGATCGCCGTCTAATGCGTCTCTTGTCGCCTACACGGCAGGGAAAAGCTTTTCCACTCTGTCTAGGAAGGAGAAAGTGTGCCAGCACAGCAAATGCCTCCCGGACTTTCCCTGGAATTCAGCAAGTGCTTTGCAGCTTGAAATTGGAAGGAAAGCCTCAGATTTAGCAGCCAGAGCTTCAGGAGGAGCAGCAGCGAGCACAGCATCGGTTTTGCAGCAGCTCCTTCCATGTGCATGTTTTTGGGAGTGGAAAGGCTTGCAGAGTGTTAAAGTAGCTTTTTCTCTCCGCTGGAAAGCTGCACGCTCAGTGCCAGTCTTCTGCAGCTTCTTTCTTCACGTTTCAGCAGCTAGCACGCTCTCCGTGTGCTGGAGAAGCGGCAGAGGCTTCCTTGCCGGAGAAGCGGCACCTTCGCCGGCAGAGAGCATCCTGCCGGCCGCGGTGCGCTCCGGAGCGGGGGCTTGTGCCGAAAGAGGCCGGCAACAGGCGCTTACCTTCGGACAGCTCCGGATCGCCGTCTAATGCGTCTCTTGTCGCCTACACGGCAGGGAAAAGCTTTTCCACTCTGTCTAGGAAGGAGAAAGTGTGCCAGCACAGCAAATGCCTCCCGGACTTTCCCTGCAATTCAGCAAGTGCTTTGCAGCTTGAAATTGGAAGGAAAGCCTCAGATTTAGCAGCCAGAGCTTCAGGAGGAGCAGCAGCGAGCACAGCATCGGTTTTGCAGCAGCTCCTTCCATGTGCATGTTTTTGGGAGTGGAAAGGCTTGCAGAGTGTTAAAGTAGCTTTTTCTCTCCGCTGGAAAGCTGCACGCTCAGTGCCAGTCTTCTGCAGCTTCTTTCTTCACGTTTCAGCAGCTAGCACGCTCTCCGTGTGCTGGAGAAGCGGCAGAGGCTTCCTTGCCGGAGAAGCGGCACCTTCGCCGGCAGAGAGCATCCTGCCGGCCGCGGTGCGCTCCGGAGCGGGGGCTTGTGCCGAAAGAGGCCGGCAACAGGCGCTTACCTTCGGACAGCTCCGGATCGCCGTCTAATGCGTCTCTTGTCGCCTACACGGCAGGGAAAAGCTTTTCCACTCTGTCTAGGAAGGAGAAAGTGTGCCAGCACAGCAAATGCCTCCCGGACTTTCCCTGCAATTCAGCAAGTGCTTTGCAGCTTGAAATTGGAAGGAAAGCCTCAGATTTAGCAGCCAGAGCTTCAGGAGGAGCAGCAGCGAGCACAGCATCGGTTTTGCAGCAGCTCCTTCCATGTGCATGTTTTTGGGAGTGGAAAGGCTTGCAGAGTGTTAAAGTAGCTTTTTCTCTCCGCTGGAAAGCTGCACGCTCAGTGCCAGTCTTCTGCAGCTTCTTTCTTCACGTTTCAGCAGCTAGCACGCTCTCCGTGTGCTGGAGAAGCGGCAGAGGCTTCCTTGCCGGAGAAGCGGCACCTTCGCCGGCAGAGAGCATCCTGCCGGCCGCGGTGCGCTCCGGAGCGGGGGCTTGTGCCGAAAGAGGCCGGCAACAGGCGCTTACCTTCGGACAGCTCCGGATCGCCGTCTAATGCGTCTCTTGTCGCCTACACGGCAGGGAAAAGCTTTTCCACTCTGTCTAGGAAGGAGAAAGTGTGCCAGCACAGCAAATGCCTCCCGGACTTTCCCTGGAATTCAGCAAGTGCTTTGCAGCTTGAAATTGGAAGGAAAGCCTCAGATTTAGCAGCCAGAGCTTCAGGAGGAGCAGCAGCGAGCACAGCATCGGTTTTGCAGCAGCTCCTTCCATGTGCATGTTTTTGGGAGTGGAAAGGCTTGCAGAGTGTTAAAGTAGCTTTTTCTCTCCGCTGGAAAGCTGCACGCTCAGTGCCAGTCTTCTGCAGCTTCTTTCTTCACGTTTCAGCAGCTAGCACGCTCTCCGTGTGCTGGAGAAGCGGCAGAGGCTTCCTTGCCGGAGAAGCGGCACCTTCGCCGGCAGAGAGCATCCTGCCGGCCGCGGTGCGCTCCGGAGCGGGGGCTTGTGCCGAAAGAGGCCGGCAACAGGCGCTTACCTTCGGACAGCTCCGGATCGCCGTCTAATGCGTCTCTTGTCGCCTACACGGCAGGGAAAAGCTTTTCCACTCTGTCTAGGAAGGAGAAAGTGTGCCAGCACAGCAAATGCCTCCCGGACTTTCCCTGCAATTCAGCAAGTGCTTTGCAGCTTGAAATTGGAAGGAAAGCCTCAGATTTAGCAGCCAGAGCTTCAGGAGGAGCAGCAGCGAGCACAGCATCGGTTTTGCAGCAGCTCCTTCCATGTGCATGTTTTTGGGAGTGGAAAGGCTTGCAGAGTGTTAAAGTAGCTTTTTCTCTCCGCTGGAAAGCTGCACGCTCAGTGCCAGTCTTCTGCAGCTTCTTTCTTCACGTTTCAGCAGCTAGCACGCTCTCCGTGTGCTGGAGAAGCGGCAGAGGCTTCCTTGCCGGAGAAGCGGCACCTTCGCCGGCAGAGAGCATCCTGCCGGCCGCGGTGCGCTCCGGAGCGGGGGCTTGTGCCGAAAGAGGCCGGCAACAGGCGCTTACCTTCGGACAGCTCCGGATCGCCGTCTAATGCGTCTCTTGTCTCCTACACGGCAGGGAAAAGCTTTTCCACTCTGTCTAGGAAGGAGAAAGTGTGCCAGCACAGCAAATGCCTCCCGGACTTTCCCTGGAATTCAGCAAGTGCTTTGCAGCTTGAAATTGGAAGGAAAGCCTCAGATTTAGCAGCCAGAGCTTCAGGAGGAGCAGCAGCGAGCACAGCATCGGTTTTGCAGCAGCTCCTTCCATGTGCATGTTTTTGGGAGTGGAAAGGCTTGCAGAGTGTTAAAGTAGCTTTTTCTCTCCGCTGGAAAGCTGCACGCTCAGTGCCAGTCTTCTGCAGCTTCTTTCTTCACGTTTCAGCAGCTAGCACGCTCTCCGTGTGCTGGAGAAGCGGCAGAGGCTTCCTTGCCGGAGAAGCGGCACCTTCGCCGGCAGAGAGCATCCTGCCGGCCGCGGTGCGCTCCGGAGCGGGGGCTTGTGCCGAAAGAGGCCGGCAACAGGCGCTTACCTTCGGACAGCTCCGGATCGCCGTCTAATGCGTCTCTTGTCGCCTACACGGCAGGGAAAAGCTTTTCCACTCTGTCTAGGAAGGAGAAAGTGTGCCAGCACAGCAAATGCCTCCCGGGCTTTCCCTGGAATTCAGCAAGTGCTTTGCAGCTTGAAATTGGAAGGAAAGCCTCAGATTTAGCAGCCAGAGCTTCAGGAGGAGCAGCAGCGAGCACAGCATCGGTTTTGCAGCAGCTCCTTCCATGTGCATGTTTTTGGGAGTGGAAAGGCTTGCAGAGTGTTAAAGTAGCTTTTTCTCTCCGCTGGAAAGCTGCACGCTCAGTGCCAGTCTTCTGCAGCTTCTTTCTTCACGTTTCAGCAGCTAGCACGCTCTCCGTGTGCTGGAGAAGCGGCAGAGGCTTCCTTGCCGGAGAAGCGGCACCTTCGCCGGCAGAGAGCATCCTGCCGGCCGCGGTGCGCTCCGGAGCGGGGGCTTGTGCCGAAAGAGGCCGGCAACAGGCGCTTACCTTCGGACAGCTCCGGATCGCCGTCTAATGCGTCTCTTGTCGCCTACACGGCAGGGAAAAGCTTTTCCACTCTGTCTAGGAAGGAGAAAGTGTGCCAGCACAGCAAATGCCTCCCGGGCTTTCCCTGGAATTCAGCAAGTGCTTTGCAGCTTGAAATTGGAAGGAAAGCCTCAGATTTAGCAGCCAGAGCTTCAGGAGGAGCAGCAGCGAGCACAGCATCGGTTTTGCAGCAGCTCCTTCCATGTGCATGTTTTTGGGAGTGGAAAGGCTTGCAGAGTGTTAAAGTAGCTTTTTCTCTCCGCTGGAAAGCTGCACGCTCAGTGCCAGTCTTCTGCAGCTTCTTTCTTCACGTTTCAGCAGCTAGCACGCTCTCCGTGTGCTGGAGAAGCGGCAGAGGCTTCCTTGCCGGAGAAGCGGCACCTTCGCCGGCAGAGAGCATCCTGCCGGCCGCGGTGCGCTCCGGAGCGGGGGCTTGTGCCGAAAGAGGCCGGCAACAGGCGCTTACCTTCGGACAGCTCCGGATCGCCGTCTAATGCGTCTCTTGTCGCCTACACGGCAGGGAAAAGCTTTTCCACTCTGTCTAGGAAGGAGAAAGTGTGCCAGCACAGCAAATGCCTCCCGGGCTTTCCCTGGAATTCAGCAAGTGCTTTGCAGCTTGAAATTGGAAGGAAAGCCTCAGATTTAGCAGCCAGAGCTTCAGGAGGAGCAGCAGCGAGCACAGCATCGGTTTTGCAGCAGCTCCTTCCATGTGCATGTTTTTGGGAGTGGAAAGGCTTGCAGAGTGTTAAAGTAGCTTTTTCTCTCCGCTGGAAAGCTGCACGCTCAGTGCCAGTCTTCTGCAGCTTCTTTCTTCACGTTTCAGCAGCTAGCACGCTCTCCGTGTGCTGGAGAAGCGGCAGAGGCTTCCTTGCCGGAGAAGCGGCACCTTCGCCGGCAGAGAGCATCCTGCCGGCCGCGGTGCGCTCCGGAGCGGGGGCTTGTGCCGAAAGAGGCCGGCAACAGGCGCTTACCTTCGGACAGCTCCGGATCGCCGTCTAATGCGTCTCTTGTCGCCTACACGGCAGGGAAAAGCTTTTCCACTCTGTCTAGGAAGGAGAAAGTGTGCCAGCACAGCAAATGCCTCCCGGACTTTCCCTGGAATTCAGCAAGTGCTTTGCAGCTTGAAATTGGAAGGAAAGCCTCAGATTTAGCAGCCAGAGCTTCAGGAGGAGCAGCAGCGAGCACAGCATCGGTTTTGCAGCAGCTCCTTCCATGTGCATGTTTTTGGGAGTGGAAAGGCTTGCAGAGTGTTAAAGTAGCTTTTTCTCTCCGCTGGAAAGCTGCACGCTCAGTGCCAGTCTTCTGCAGCTTCTTTCTTCACGTTTCAGCAGCTAGCACGCTCTCCGTGTGCTGGAGAAGCGGCAGAGGCTTCCTTGCCGGAGAAGCGGCACCTTCGCCGGCAGAGAGCATCCTGCCGGCCGCGGTGCGCTCCGGAGCGGGGGCTTGTGCCGAAAGAGGCCGGCAACAGGCGCTTACCTTCGGACAGCTCCGGATCGCCGTCTAATGCGTCTCTTGTCGCCTACACGGCAGGGAAAAGCTTTTCCACTCTGTCTAGGAAGGAGAAAGTGTGCCAGCACAGCAAATGCCTCCCGGACTTTCCCTGGAATTCAGCAAGTGCTTTGCAGCTTGAAATTGGAAGGAAAGCCTCAGATTTAGCAGCCAGAGCTTCAGGAGGAGCAGCAGCGAGCACAGCATCGGTTTTGCAGCAGCTCCTTCCATGTGCATGTTTTTGGGAGTGGAAAGGCTTGCAGAGTGTTAAAGTAGCTTTTTCTCTCCGCTGGAAAGCTGCACGCTCAGTGCCAGTCTTCTGCAGCTTCTTTCTTCACGTTTCAGCAGCTAGCACGCTCTCCGTGTGCTGGAGAAGCGGCAGAGGCTTCCTTGCCGGAGAAGCGGCACCTTCGCCGGCAGAGAGCATCCTGCCGGCCGCGGTGCGCTCCGGAGCGGGGGCTTGTGCCGAAAGAGGCCGGCAACAGGCGCTTACCTTCGGACAGCTCCGGATCGCCGTCTAATGCGTCTCTTGTCGCCTACACGGCAGGGAAAAGCTTTTCCACTCTGTCTAGGAAGGAGAAAGTGTGCCAGCACAGCAAATGCCTCCCGGACTTTCCCTGGAATTCAGCAAGTGCTTTGCAGCTTGAAATTGGAAGGAAAGCCTCAGATTTAGCAGCCAGAGCTTCAGGAGGAGCAGCAGCGAGCACAGCATCGGTTTTGCAGCAGCTCCTTCCATGTGCATGTTTTTGGGAGTGGAAAGGCTTGCAGAGTGTTAAAGTAGCTTTTTCTCTCCGCTGGAAAGCTGCACGCTCAGTGCCAGTCTTCTGCAGCTTCTTTCTTCACGTTTCAGCAGCTAGCACGCTCTCCGTGTGCTGGAGAAGCGGCAGAGGCTTCCTTGCCGGAGAAGCGGCACCTTCGCCGGCAGAGAGCATCCTGCCGGCCGCGGTGCGCTCCGGAGCGGGGGCTTGTGCCGAAAGAGGCCGGCAACAGGCGCTTACCTTCGGACAGCTCCGGATCGCCGTCTAATGCGTCTCTTGTCGCCTACACGGCAGGGAAAAGCTTTTCCACTCTGTCTAGGAAGGAGAAAGTGTGCCAGCACAGCAAATGCCTCCCGGACTTTCCCTGCAATTCAGCAAGTGCTTTGCAGCTTGAAATTGGAAGGAAAGCCTCAGATTTAGCAGCCAGAGCTTCAGGAGGAGCAGCAGCGAGCACAGCATCGGTTTTGCAGCAGCTCCTTCCATGTGCATGTTTTTGGGAGTGGAAAGGCTTGCAGAGTGTTAAAGTAGCTTTTTCTCTCCGCTGGAAAGCTGCACGCTCAGTGCCAGTCTTCTGCAGCTTCTTTCTTCACGTTTCAGCAGCTAGCACGCTCTCCGTGTGCTGGAGAAGCGGCAGAGGCTTCCTTGCCGGAGAAGCGGCACCTTCGCCGGCAGAGAGCATCCTGCCGGCCGCGGTGCGCTCCGGAGCGGGGGCTTGTGCCGAAAGAGGCCGGCAACAGGCGCTTACCTTCGGACAGCTCGGATCGCCGTCTAATGCGTCTCTTGTCGCCTACACGGCAGGGAAAAGCTTTTCCACTCTGTCTAGGAAGGAGAAAGTGTGCCAGCACAGCAAATGCCTCCCGGACTTTCCCTGCAATTCAGCAAGTGCTTTGCAGCTTGAAATTGGAAGGAAAGCCTCAGATTTAGCAGCCAGAGCTTCAGGAGGAGCAGCAGCGAGCACAGCATCGGTTTTGCAGCAGCTCCTTCCATGTGCATGTTTTTGGGAGTGGAAAGGCTTGCAGAGTGTTAAAGTAGCTTTTTCTCTCCGCTGGAAAGCTGCACGCTCAGTGCCAGTCTTCTGCAGCTTCTTTCTTCACGTTTCAGCAGCTAGCACGCTCTCCGTGTGCTGGAGAAGCGGCAGAGGCTTCCTTGCCGGAGAAGCGGCACCTTCGCCGGCAGAGAGCATCCTGCCGGCCGCGGTGCGCTCCGGAGCGGGGGCTTGTGCCGAAAGAGGCCGGCAACAGGCGCTTACCTTCGGACAGCTCCGGATCGCCGTCTAATGCGTCTCTTGTCGCCTACACGGCAGGGAAAAGCTTTTCCACTCTGTCTAGGAAGGAGAAAGTGTGCCAGCACAGCAAATGCCTCCCGGGCTTTCCCTGGAATTCAGCAAGTGCTTTGCAGCTTGAAATTGGAAGGAAAGCCTCAGATTTAGCAGCCAGAGCTTCAGGAGGAGCAGCAGCGAGCACAGCATCGGTTTTGCAGCAGCTCCTTCCATGTGCATGTTTTTGGGAGTGGAAAGGCTTGCAGAGTGTTAAAGTAGCTTTTTCTCTCCGCTGGAAAGCTGCACGCTCAGTGCCAGTCTTCTGCAGCTTCTTTCTTCACGTTTCAGCAGCTAGCACGCTCTCCGTGTGCCTGGAGAAGCGGCAGAGGCTTCCTTGCCGGAGAAGCGGCACCTTCGCCGGCAGAGAGCATCCTGCCGGCCGCGGTGCGCTCCGGAGCGGGGGCTTGTGCCGAAAGAGGCCGGCAACAGGCGCTTACCTTCGGACAGCTCCGGATCGCCGTCTAATGCGTCTCTTGTCGCCTACACGGCAGGGAAAAGCTTTTCCACTCTGTCTAGGAAGGAGAAAGTGTGCCAGCACAGCAAATGCCTCCCGGACTTTCCCTGCAATTCAGCAAGTGCTTTGCAGCTTGAAATTGGAAGGAAAGCCTCAGATTTAGCAGCCAGAGCTTCAGGAGGAGCAGCAGCGAGCACAGCATCGGTTTTGCAGCAGCTCCTTCCATGTGCATGTTTTTGGGAGTGGAAAGGCTTGCAGAGTGTTAAAGTAGCTTTTTCTCTCCGCTGGAAAGCTGCACGCTCAGTGCCAGTCTTCTGCAGCTTCTTTCTTCACGTTTCAGCAGCTAGCACGCTCTCCGTGTGCTGGAGAAGCGGCAGAGGCTTCCTTGCCGGAGAAGCGGCACCTTCGCCGGCAGAGAGCATCCTGCCGGCCGCGGTGCGCTCCGGAGCGGGGGCTTGTGCCGAAAGAGGCCGGCAACAGGCGCTTACCTTCGGACAGCTCCGGATCGCCGTCTAATGCGTCTCTTGTCGCCTACACGGCAGGGAAAAGCTTTTCCACTCTGTCTAGGAAGGAGAAAGTGTGCCAGCACAGCAAATGCCTCCCGGACTTTCCCTGGAATTCAGCAAGTGCTTTGCAGCTTGAAATTGGAAGGAAAGCCTCAGATTTAGCAGCCAGAGCTTCAGGAGGAGCAGCAGCGAGCACAGCATCGGTTTTGCAGCAGCTCCTTCCATGTGCATGTTTTTGGGAGTGGAAAGGCTTGCAGAGTGTTAAAGTAGCTTTTTCTCTCCGCTGGAAAGCTGCACGCTCAGTGCCAGTCTTCTGCAGCTTCTTTCTTCACGTTTCAGCAGCTAGCACGCTCTCCGTGTGCTGGAGAAGCGGCAGAGGCTTCCTTGCCGGAGAAGCGGCACCTTCGCCGGCAGAGAGCATCCTGCCGGCCGCGGTGCGCTCCGGAGCGGGGGCTTGTGCCGAAAGAGGCCGGCAACAGGCGCTTACCTTCGGACAGCTCCGGATCGCCGTCTAATGCGTCTCTTGTCGCCTACACGGCAGGGAAAAGCTTTTCCACTCTGTCTAGGAAGGAGAAAGTGTGCCAGCACAGCAAATGCCTCCCGGACTTTCCCTGGAATTCAGCAAGTGCTTTGCAGCTTGAAATTGGAAGGAAAGCCTCAGATTTAGCAGCCAGAGCTTCAGGAGGAGCAGCAGCGAGCACAGCATCGGTTTTGCAGCAGCTCCTTCCATGTGCATGTTTTTGGGAGTGGAAAGGCTTGCAGAGTGTTAAAGTAGCTTTTTCTCTCCGCTGGAAAGCTGCACGCTCAGTGCCAGTCTTCTGCAGCTTCTTTCTTCACGTTTCAGCAGCTAGCACGCTCTCCGTGTGCTGGAGAAGCGGCAGAGGCTTCCTTGCCGGAGAAGCGGCACCTTCGCCGGCAGAGAGCATCCTGCCGGCCGCGGTGCGCTCCGGAGCGGGGGCTTGTGCCGAAAGAGGCCGGCAACAGGCGCTTACCTTCGGACAGCTCCGGATCGCCGTCTAATGCGTCTCTTGTCGCCTACACGGCAGGGAAAAGCTTTTCCACTCTGTCTAGGAAGGAGAAAGTGTGCCAGCACAGCAAATGCCTCCCGGACTTTCCCTGCAATTCAGCAAGTGCTTTGCAGCTTGAAATTGGAAGGAAAGCCTCAGATTTAGCAGCCAGAGCTTCAGGAGGAGCAGCAGCGAGCACAGCATCGGTTTTGCAGCAGCTCCTTCCATGTGCATGTTTTTGGGAGTGGAAAGGCTTGCAGAGTGTTCAAGTAGCTTTTTCTCTCCGCTGGAAAGCTGCACGCTCAGTGCCAGTCTTCTGCAGCTTCTTTCTTCACGTTTCAGCAGCTAGCACGCTCTCCGTGTGCTGGAGAAGCGGCAGAGGCTTCCTTGCCGGAGAAGCGGCACCTTCGCCGGCAGAGAGCATCCTGCCGGCCGCGGTGCGCTCCGGAGCGGGGGCTTGTGCCGAAAGAGGCCGGCAACAGGCGCTTACCTTCGGACAGCTCCGGATCGCCGTCTAATGCGTCTCTTGTCGCCTACACGGCAGGGAAAAGCTTTTCCACTCTGTCTAGGAAGGAGAAAGTGTGCCAGCACAGCAAATGCCTCCCGGACTTTCCCTGCAATTCAGCAAGTGCTTTGCAGCTTGAAATTGGAAGGAAAGCCTCAGATTTAGCAGCCAGAGCTTCAGGAGGAGCAGCAGCGAGCACAGCATCGGTTTTGCAGCAGCTCCTTCCATGTGCATGTTTTTGGGAGTGGAAAGGCTTGCAGAGTGTTAAAGTAGCTTTTTCTCTCCGCTGGAAAGCTGCACGCTCAGTGCCAGTCTTCTGCAGCTTCTTTCTTCACGTTTCAGCAGCTAGCACGCTCTCCGTGTGCTGGAGAAGCGGCAGAGGCTTCCTTGCCGGAGAAGCGGCACCTTCGCCGGCAGAGAGCATCCTGCCGGCCGCGGTGCGCTCCGGAGCGGGGGCTTGTGCCGAAAGAGGCCGGCAACAGGCGCTTACCTTCGGACAGCTCCGGATCGCCGTCTCATGCGTCTCTTGTCGCCTACACGGCAGGGAAAAGCTTTTCCACTCTGTCTAGGAAGGAGAAAGTGTGCCAGCACAGCAAATGCCTCCCGGACTTTCCCTGCAATTCAGCAAGTGCTTTGCAGCTTGAAATTGGAAGGAAAGCCTCAGATTTAGCAGCCAGAGCTTCAGGAGGAGCAGCAGCGAGCACAGCATCGGTTTTGCAGCAGCTCCTTCCATGTGCATGTTTTTGGGAGTGGAAAGGCTTGCAGAGTGTTAAAGTAGCTTTTTCTCTCCGCTGGAAAGCTGCACGCTCAGTGCCAGTCTTCTGCAGCTTCTTTCTTCACGTTTCAGCAGCTAGCACGCTCTCCGTGTGCTGGAGAAGCGGCAGAGGCTTCCTTGCCGGAGAAGCGGCACCTTCGCCGGCAGAGAGCATCCTGCCGGCCGCGGTGCGCTCCGGAGCGGGGGCTTGTGCCGAAAGAGGCCGGCAACAGGCGCTTACCTTCGGACAGCTCCGGATCGCCGTCTAATGCGTCTCTTGTCGCCTACACGGCAGGGAAAAGCTTTTCCACTCTGTCTAGGAAGGAGAAAGTGTGCCAGCACAGCAAATGCCTCCCGGACTTTCCCTGGAATTCAGCAAGTGCTTTGCAGCTTGAAATTGGAAGGAAAGCCTCAGATTTAACAGCCAGAGCTTCAGGAGGAGCAGCAGCGAGCACAGCATCGGTTTTGCAGCAGCTCCTTCCATGTGCATGTTTTTGGGAGTGGAAAGGCTTGCAGAGTGTTAAAGTAGCTTTTTCTCTCCGCTGGAAAGCTGCACGCTCAGTGCCAGTCTTCTGCAGCTTCTTTCTTCACGTTTCAGCAGCTAGCACGCTCTCCGTGTGCTGGAGAAGCGGCAGAGGCTTCCTTGCCGGAGAAGCGGCACCTTCGCCGGCAGAGAGCATCCTGCCGGCCGCGGTGCGCTCCGGAGCGGGGGCTTGTGCCGAAAGAGGCCGGCAACAGGCGCTTACCTTCGGACAGCTCCGGATCGCCGTCTAATGCGTCTCTTGTCGCCTACACGGCAGGGAAAAGCTTTTCCACTCTGTCTAGGAAGGAGAAAGTGTGCCAGCACAGCAAATGCCTCCCGGACTTTCCCTGGAATTCAGCAAGTGCTTTGCAGCTTGAAATTGGAAGGAAAGCCTCAGATTTAGCAGCCAGAGCTTCAGGAGGAGCAGCAGCGAGCACAGCATCGGTTTTGCAGCAGCTCCTTCCATGTGCATGTTTTTGGGAGTGGAAAGGCTTGCAGAGTGTTAAAGTAGCTTTTTCTCTCCGCTGGAAAGCTGCACGCTCAGTGCCAGTCTTCTGCAGCTTCTTTCTTCACGTTTCAGCAGCTAGCACGCTCTCCGTGTGCTGGAGAAGCGGCAGAGGCTTCCTTGCCGGAGAAGCGGCACCTTCGCCGGCAGAGAGCATCCTGCCGGCCGCGGTGCGCTCCGGAGCGGGGGCTTGTGCCGAAAGAGGCCGGCAACAGGCGCTTACCTTCGGACAGCTCCGGATCGCCGTCTAATGCGTCTCTTGTCGCCTACACGGCAGGGAAAAGCTTTTCCACTCTGTCTAGGAAGGAGAAAGTGTGCCAGCACAGCAAATGCCTCCCGGACTTTCCCTGGAATTCAGCAAGTGCTTTGCAGCTTGAAATTGGAAGGAAAGCCTCAGATTTAGCAGCCAGAGCTTCAGGAGGAGCAGCAGCGAGCACAGCATCGCTTTTGCAGCAGCTCCTTCCATGTGCATGTTTTTGGGAGTGGAAAGGCTTGCAGAGTGTTAAAGTAGCTTTTTCTCTCCGCTGGAAAGCTGCACGCTCAGTGCCAGTGTTCTGCAGCTTCTTTCTTCACGTTTCAGCAGCTAGCACGCTCTCCGTGTGCTGGAGAAGCGGCAGAGGCTTCCTTGCCGGAGAAGCGGCACCTTCGCCGGCAGAGAGCATCCTGCCGGCCGCGGTGCGCTCCGGAGCGGGGGCTTGTGCCGAAAGAGGCCGGCAGCAGGCGCTTACCTTCGGACAGCTCCGGATCGCCGTCTAATGCGTCTCTTGTCGCCTACACGGCAGGGAAAAGCTTTTCCACTCTGTCTAGGAAGGAGAAAGTGTGCCAGCACAGCAAATGCCTCCCGGACTTTCCCTGGAATTCAGCAAGTGCTTTGCAGCTTGAAATTGGAAGGAAAGCCTCAGATTTAGCAGCCAGAGCTTCAGGAGGAGCAGCAGCGAGCACAGCATCGCTTTTGCAGCAGCTCCTTCCATGTGCATGTTTTTGGGAGTGGAAAGGCTTGCAGAGTGTTAAAGTAGCTTTTTCTCTCCGCTGGAAAGCTGCACGCTCAGTGCCAGTCTTCTGCAGCTTCTTTCTTCACGTTTCAGCAGCTAGCACGCTCTCCGTGTGCTGGAGAAGCGGCAGAGGCTTCCTTGCCGGAGAAGCGGCACCTTCGCCGGCAGAGAGCATCCTGCCGGCCGCGGTGCGCTCCGGAGCGGGGGCTTGTGCCGAAAGAGGCCGGCAACAGGCGCTTACCTTCGGACAGCTCCGGATCGCCGTCTAATGCGTCTCTTGTCGCCTACACGGCAGGGAAAAGCTTTTCCACTCTGTCTAGGAAGGAGAAAGTGTGCCAGCACAGCAAATGCCTCCCGGGCTTTCCCTGGAATTCAGCAAGTGCTTTGCAGCTTGAAATTGGAAGGAAAGCCTCAGATTTAGCAGCCAGAGCTTCAGGAGGAGCAGCAGCGAGCACAGCATCGGTTTTGCAGCAGCTCCTTCCATGTGCATGTTTTTGGGAGTGGAAAGGCTTGCAGAGTGTTAAAGTAGCTTTTTCTCTCCGCTGGAAAGCTGCACGCTCAGTGCCAGTCTTCTGCAGCTTCTTTCTTCACGTTTCAGCAGCTAGCACGCTCTCCGTGTGCTGGAGAAGCGGCAGAGGCTTCCTTGCCGGAGAAGCGGCACCTTCGCCGGCAGAGAGCATCCTGCCGGCCGCGGTGCGCTCCGGAGCGGGGGCTTGTGCCGAAAGAGGCCGGCAACAGGCGCTTACCTTCGGACAGCTCCGGATCGCCGTCTAATGCGTCTCTTGTCGCCTACACGGCAGGGAAAAGCTTTTCCACTCTGTCTAGGAAGGAGAAAGTGTGCCAGCACAGCAAATGCCTCCCGGACTTTCCCTGGAATTCAGCAAGTGCTTTGCAGCTTGAAATTGGAAGGAAAGCCTCAGATTTAGCAGCCAGAGCTTCAGGAGGAGCAGCAGCGAGCACAGCATCGGTTTTGCAGCAGCTCCTTCCATGTGCATGTTTTTGGGAGTGGAAAGGCTTGCAGAGTGTTAAAGTAGCTTTTTCTCTCCGCTGGAAAGCTGCACGCTCAGTGCCAGTCTTCTGCAGCTTCTTTCTTCACGTTTCAGCAGCTAGCACGCTCTCCGTGTGCTGGAGAAGCGGCAGAGGCTTCCTTGCCGGAGAAGCGGCACCTTCGCCGGCAGAGAGCATCCTGCCGGCCGCGGTGCGCTCCGGAGCGGGGGCTTGTGCCGAAAGAGGCCGGCAACAGGCGCTTACCTTCGGACAGCTCCGGATCGCCGTCTAATGCGTCTCTTGTCGCCTACACGGCAGGGAAAAGCTTTTCCACTCTGTCTAGGAAGGAGAAAGTGTGCCAGCACAGCAAATGCCTCCCGGACTTTCCCTGCAATTCAGCAAGTGCTTTGCAGCTTGAAATTGGAAGGAAAGCCTCAGATTTAGCAGCCAGAGCTTCAGGAGGAGCAGCAGCGAGCACAGCATCGGTTTTGCAGCAGCTCCTTCCATGTGCATGTTTTTGGGAGTGGAAAGGCTTGCAGAGTGTTAAAGTAGCTTTTTCTCTCCGCTGGAAAGCTGCACGCTCAGTGCCAGTCTTCTGCAGCTTCTTTCTTCACGTTTCAGCAGCTAGCACGCTCTCCGTGTGCTGGAGAAGCGGCAGAGGCTTCCTTGCCGGAGAAGCGGCACCTTCGCCGGCAGAGAGCATCCTGCCGGCCGCGGTGCGCTCCGGAGCGGGGGCTTGTGCCGAAAGAGGCCGGCAACAGGCGCTTACCTTCGGACAGCTCCGGATCGCCGTCTAATGCGTCTCTTGTCGCCTACACGGCAGGGAAAAGCTTTTCCACTCTGTCTAGGAAGGAGAAAGTGTGCCAGCACAGCAAATGCCTCCCGGACTTTCCCTGGAATTCAGCAAGTGCTTTGCAGCTTGAAATTGGAAGGAAAGCCTCAGATTTAGCAGCCAGAGCTTCAGGAGGAGCAGCAGCGAGCACAGCATCGGTTTTGCAGCAGCTCCTTCCATGTGCATGTTTTTGGGAGTGGAAAGGCTTGCAGAGTGTTAAAGTAGCTTTTTCTCTCCGCTGGAAAGCTGCACGCTCAGTGCCAGTGTTCTGCAGCTTCTTTCTTCACGTTTCAGCAGCTAGCACGCTCTCCGTGTGCTGGAGAAGCGGCAGAGGCTTCCTTGCCGGAGAAGCGGCACCTTCGCCGGCAGAGAGCATCCTGCCGGCCGCGGTGCGCTCCGGAGCGGGGGCTTGTGCCGAAAGAGGCCGGCAACAGGCGCTTACCTTCGGACAGCTCCGGATCGCCGTCTAATGCGTCTCTTGTCGCCTACACGGCAGGGAAAAGCTTTTCCACTCTGTCTAGGAAGGAGAAAGTGTGCCAGCACAGCAAATGCCTCCCGGACTTTCCCTGCAATTCAGCAAGTGCTTTGCAGCTTGAAATTGGAAGGAAAGCCTCAGATTTAGCAGCCAGAGCTTCAGGAGGAGCAGCAGCGAGCACAGCATCGGTTTTGCAGCAGCTCCTTCCATGTGCATGTTTTTGGGAGTGGAAAGGCTTGCAGAGTGTTAAAGTAGCTTTTTCTCTCCGCTGGAAAGCTGCACGCTCAGTGCCAGTCTTCTGCAGCTTCTTTCTTCACGTTTCAGCAGCTAGCACGCTCTCCGTGTGCTGGAGAAGCGGCAGAGGCTTCCTTGCCGGAGAAGCGGCACCTTCGCCGGCAGAGAGCATCCTGCCGGCCGCGGTGCGCTCCGGAGCGGGGGCTTGTGCCGAAAGAGGCCGGCAACAGGCGCTTACCTTCGGACAGCTCCGGATCGCCGTCTAATGCGTCTCTTGTCGCCTACACGGCAGGGAAAAGCTTTTCCACTCTGTCTAGGAAGGAGAAAGTGTGCCAGCACAGCAAATGCCTCCCGGGCTTTCCCTGGAATTCAGCAAGTGCTTTGCAGCTTGAAATTGGAAGGAAAGCCTCAGATTTAGCAGCCAGAGCTTCAGGAGGAGCAGCAGCGAGCACAGCATCGGTTTTGCAGCAGCTCCTTCCATGTGCATGTTTTTGGGAGTGGAAAGGCTTGCAGAGTGTTAAAGTAGCTTTTTCTCTCCGCTGGAAAGCTGCACGCTCAGTGCCAGTCTTCTGCAGCTTCTTTCTTCACGTTTCAGCAGCTAGCACGCTCTCCGTGTGCTGGAGAAGCGGCAGAGGCTTCCTTGCCGGAGAAGCGGCACCTTCGCCGGCAGAGAGCATCCTGCCGGCCGCGGTGCGCTCCGGAGCGGGGGCTTGTGCCGAAAGAGGCCGGCAACAGGCGCTTACCTTCGGACAGCTCCGGATCGCCGTCTAATGCGTCTCTTGTCGCCTACACGGCAGGGAAAAGCTTTTCCACTCTGTCTAGGAAGGAGAAAGTGTGCCAGCACAGCAAATGCCTCCCGGACTTTCCCTGGAATTCAGCAAGTGCTTTGCAGCTTGAAATTGGAAGGAAAGCCTCAGATTTAGCAGCCAGAGCTTCAGGAGGAGCAGCAGCGAGCACAGCATCGGTTTTGCAGCAGCTCCTTCCATGTGCATGTTTTTGGGAGTGGAAAGGCTTGCAGAGTGTTCAAGTAGCTTTTTCTCTCCGCTGGAAAGCTGCACGCTCAGTGCCAGTCTTCTGCAGCTTCTTTCTTCACGTTTCAGCAGCTAGCACGCTCTCCGTGTGCTGGAGAAGCGGCAGAGGCTTCCTTGCCGGAGAAGCGGCACCTTCGCCGGCAGAGAGCATCCTGCCGGCCGCGGTGCGCTCCGGAGCGGGGGCTTGTGCCGAAAGAGGCCGGCAACAGGCGCTTACCTTCGGACAGCTCCGGATCGCCGTCTAATGCGTCTCTTGTCGCCTACACGGCAGGGAAAAGCTTTTCCACTCTGTCTAGGAAGGAGAAAGTGTGCCAGCACAGCAAATGCCTCCCGGACTTTCCCTGGAATTCAGCAAGTGCTTTGCAGCTTGAAATTGGAAGGAAAGCCTCAGATTTAGCAGCCAGAGCTTCAGGAGGAGCAGCAGCGAGCACAGCATCGGTTTTGCAGCAGCTCCTTCCATGTGCATGTTTTTGGGAGTGGAAAGGCTTGCAGAGTGTTAAAGTAGCTTTTTCTCTCCGCTGGAAAGCTGCACGCTCAGTGCCAGTGTTCTGCAGCTTCTTTCTTCACGTTTCAGCAGCTAGCACGCTCTCCGTGTGCTGGAGAAGCGGCAGAGGCTTCCTTGCCGGAGAAGCGGCACCTTCGCCGGCAGAGAGCATCCTGCCGGCCGCGGTGCGCTCCGGAGCGGGGGCTTGTGCCGAAAGAGGCCGGCAACAGGCGCTTACCTTCGGACAGCTCCGGATCGCCGTCTAATGCGTCTCTTGTCGCCTACACGGCAGGGAAAAGCTTTTCCACTCTGTCTAGGAAGGAGAAAGTGTGCCAGCACAGCAAATGCCTCCCGGACTTTCCCTGCAATTCAGCAAGTGCTTTGCAGCTTGAAATTGGAAGGAAAGCCTCAGATTTAGCAGCCAGAGCTTCAGGAGGAGCAGCAGCGAGCACAGCATCGGTTTTGCAGCAGCTCCTTCCATGTGCATGTTTTTGGGAGTGGAAAGGCTTGCAGAGTGTTAAAGTAGCTTTTTCTCTCCGCTGGAAAGCTGCACGCTCAGTGCCAGTCTTCTGCAGCTTCTTTCTTCACGTTTCAGCAGCTAGCACGCTCTCCGTGTGCTGGAGAAGCGGCAGAGGCTTCCTTGCCGGAGAAGCGGCACCTTCGCCGGCAGAGAGCATCCTGCCGGCCGCGGTGCGCTCCGGAGCGGGGGCTTGTGCCGAAAGAGGCCGGCAACAGGCGCTTACCTTCGGACAGCTCCGGATCGCCGTCTAATGCGTCTCTTGTCGCCTACACGGCAGGGAAAAGCTTTTCCACTCTGTCTAGGAAGGAGAAAGTGTGCCAGCACAGCAAATGCCTCCCGGGCTTTCCCTGGAATTCAGCAAGTGCTTTGCAGCTTGAAATTGGAAGGAAAGCCTCAGATTTAGCAGCCAGAGCTTCAGGAGGAGCAGCAGCGAGCACAGCATCGGTTTTGCAGCAGCTCCTTCCATGTGCATGTTTTTGGGAGTGGAAAGGCTTGCAGAGTGTTAAAGTAGCTTTTTCTCTCCGCTGGAAAGCTGCACGCTCAGTGCCAGTCTTCTGCAGCTTCTTTCTTCACGTTTCAGCAGCTAGCACGCTCTCCGTGTGCTGGAGAAGCGGCAGAGGCTTCCTTGCCGGAGAAGCGGCACCTTCGCCGGCAGAGAGCATCCTGCCGGCCGCGGTGCGCTCCGGAGCGGGGGCTTGTGCCGAAAGAGGCCGGCAACAGGCGCTTACCTTCGGACAGCTCCGGATCGCCGTCTAATGCGTCTCTTGTCGCCTACACGGCAGGGAAAAGCTTTTCCACTCTGTCTAGGAAGGAGAAAGTGTGCCAGCACAGCAAATGCCTCCCGGACTTTCCCTGGAATTCAGCAAGTGCTTTGCAGCTTGAAATTGGAAGGAAAGCCTCAGATTTAGCAGCCAGAGCTTCAGGAGGAGCAGCAGCGAGCACAGCATCGGTTTTGCAGCAGCTCCTTCCATGTGCATGTTTTTGGGAGTGGAAAGGCTTGCAGAGTGTTCAAGTAGCTTTTTCTCTCCGCTGGAAAGCTGCACGCTCAGTGCCAGTCTTCTGCAGCTTCTTTCTTCACGTTTCAGCAGCTAGCACGCTCTCCGTGTGCTGGAGAAGCGGCAGAGGCTTCCTTGCCGGAGAAGCGGCACCTTCGCCGGCAGAGAGCATCCTGCCGGCCGCGGTGCGCTCCGGAGCGGGGGCTTGTGCCGAAAGAGGCCGGCAACAGGCGCTTACCTTCGGACAGCTCCGGATCGCCGTCTAATGCGTCTCTTGTCGCCTACACGGCAGGGAAAAGCTTTTCCACTCTGTCTAGGAAGGAGAAAGTGTGCCAGCACAGCAAATGCCTCCCGGACTTTCCCTGGAATTCAGCAAGTGCTTTGCAGCTTGAAATTGGAAGGAAAGCCTCAGATTTAGCAGCCAGAGCTTCAGGAGGAGCAGCAGCGAGCACAGCATCGGTTTTGCAGCAGCTCCTTCCATGTGCATGTTTTTGGGAGTGGAAAGGCTTGCAGAGTGTTAAAGTAGCTTTTTCTCTCCGCTGGAAAGCTGCACGCTCAGTGCCAGTCTTCTGCAGCTTCTTTCTTCACGTTTCAGCAGCTAGCACGCTCTCCGTGTGCTGGAGAAGCGGCAGAGGCTTCCTTGCCGGAGAAGCGGCACCTTCGCCGGCAGAGAGCATCCTGCCGGCCGCGGTGCGCTCCGGAGCGGGGGCTTGTGCCGAAAGAGGCCGGCAACAGGCGCTTACCTTCGGACAGCTCCGGATCGCCGTCTAATGCGTCTCTTGTCGCCTACACGGCAGGGAAAAGCTTTTCCACTCTGTCTAGGAAGGAGAAAGTGTGCCAGCACAGCAAATGCCTCCCGGACTTTCCCTGCAATTCAGCAAGTGCTTTGCAGCTTGAAATTGGAAGGAAAGCCTCAGATTTAGCAGCCAGAGCTTCAGGAGGAGCAGCAGCGAGCACAGCATCGGTTTTGCAGCAGCTCCTTCCATGTGCATGTTTTTGGGAGTGGAAAGGCTTGCAGAGTGTTAAAGTAGCTTTTTCTCTCCGCTGGAAAGCTGCACGCTCAGTGCCAGTCTTCTGCAGCTTCTTTCTTCACGTTTCAGCAGCTAGCACGCTCTCCGTGTGCTGGAGAAGCGGCAGAGGCTTCCTTGCCGGAGAAGCGGCACCTTCGCCGGCAGAGAGCATCCTGCCGGCCGCGGTGCGCTCCGGAGCGGGGGCTTGTGCCGAAAGAGGCCGGCAACAGGCGCTTACCTTCGGACAGCTCCGGATCGCCGTCTCATGCGTCTCTTGTCGCCTACACGGCAGGGAAAAGCTTTTCCACTCTGTCTAGGAAGGAGAAAGTGTGCCAGCACAGCAAATGCCTCCCGGACTTTCCCTGCAATTCAGCAAGTGCTTTGCAGCTTGAAATTGGAAGGAAAGCCTCAGATTTAGCAGCCAGAGCTTCAGGAGGAGCAGCAGCGAGCACAGCATCGGTTTTGCAGCAGCTCCTTCCATGTGCATGTTTTTGGGAGTGGAAAGGCTTGCAGAGTGTTAAAGTAGCTTTTTCTCTCCGCTGGAAAGCTGCACGCTCAGTGCCAGTCTTCTGCAGCTTCTTTCTTCACGTTTCAGCAGCTAGCACGCTCTCCGTGTGCTGGAGAAGCGGCAGAGGCTTCCTTGCCGGAGAAGCGGCACCTTCGCCGGCAGAGAGCATCCTGCCGGCCGCGGTGCGCTCCGGAGCGGGGGCTTGTGCCGAAAGAGGCCGGCAACAGGCGCTTACCTTCGGACAGCTCCGGATCGCCGTCTCATGCGTCTCTTGTCGCCTACACGGCAGGGAAAAGCTTTTCCACTCTGTCTAGGAAGGAGAAAGTGTGCCAGCACAGCAAATGCCTCCCGGACTTTCCCTGCAATTCAGCAAGTGCTTTGCAGCTTGAAATTGGAAGGAAAGCCTCAGATTTAGCAGCCAGAGCTTCAGGAGGAGCAGCAGCGAGCACAGCATCGGTTTTGCAGCAGCTCCTTCCATGTGCATGTTTTTGGGAGTGGAAAGGCTTGCAGAGTGTTAAAGTAGCTTTTTCTCTCCGCTGGAAAGCTGCACGCTCAGTGCCAGTCTTCTGCAGCTTCTTTCTTCACGTTTCAGCAGCTAGCACGCTCTCCGTGTGCTGGAGAAGCGGCAGAGGCTTCCTTGCCGGAGAAGCGGCACCTTCGCCGGCAGAGAGCATCCTGCCGGCCGCGGTGCGCTCCGGAGCGGGGGCTTGTGCCGAAAGAGGCCGGCAACAGGCGCTTACCTTCGGACAGCTCCGGATCGCCGTCTAATGCGTCTCTTGTCGCCTACACGGCAGGGAAAAGCTTTTCCACTCTGTCTAGGAAGGAGAAAGTGTGCCAGCACAGCAAATGCCTCCCGGACTTTCCCTGGAATTCAGCAAGTGCTTTGCAGCTTGAAATTGGAAGGAAAGCCTCAGATTTAACAGCCAGAGCTTCAGGAGGAGCAGCAGCGAGCACAGCATCGGTTTTGCAGCAGCTCCTTCCATGTGCATGTTTTTGGGAGTGGAAAGGCTTGCAGAGTGTTAAAGTAGCTTTTTCTCTCCGCTGGAAAGCTGCACGCTCAGTGCCAGTCTTCTGCAGCTTCTTTCTTCACGTTTCAGCAGCTAGCACGCTCTCCGTGTGCTGGAGAAGCGGCAGAGGCTTCCTTGCCGGAGAAGCGGCACCTTCGCCGGCAGAGAGCATCCTGCCGGCCGCGGTGCGCTCCGGAGCGGGGGCTTGTGCCGAAAGAGGCCGGCAACAGGCGCTTACCTTCGGACAGCTCCGGATCGCCGTCTCATGCGTCTCTTGTCGCCTACACGGCAGGGAAAAGCTTTTCCACTCTGTCTAGGAAGGAGAAAGTGTGCCAGCACAGCAAATGCCTCCCGGACTTTCCCTGCAATTCAGCAAGTGCTTTGCAGCTTGAAATTGGAAGGAAAGCCTCAGATTTAGCAGCCAGAGCTTCAGGAGGAGCAGCAGCGAGCACAGCATCGGTTTTGCAGCAGCTCCTTCCATGTGCATGTTTTTGGGAGTGGAAAGGCTTGCAGAGTGTTCAAGTAGCTTTTTCTCTCCGCTGGAAAGCTGCACGCTCAGTGCCAGTCTTCTGCAGCTTCTTTCTTCACGTTTCAGCAGCTAGCACGCTCTCCGTGTGCTGGAGAAGCGGCAGAGGCTTCCTTGCCGGAGAAGCGGCACCTTCGCCGGCAGAGAGCATCCTGCCGGCCGCGGTGCGCTCCGGAGCGGGGGCTTGTGCCGAAAGAGGCCGGCAACAGGCGCTTACCTTCGGACAGCTCCGGATCGCCGTCTAATGCGTCTCTTGTCGCCTACACGGCAGGGAAAAGCTTTTCCACTCTGTCTAGGAAGGAGAAAGTGTGCCAGCACAGCAAATGCCTCCCGGACTTTCCCTGGAATTCAGCAAGTGCTTTGCAGCTTGAAATTGGAAGGAAAGCCTCAGATTTAGCAGCCAGAGCTTCAGGAGGAGCAGCAGCGAGCACAGCATCGCTTTTGCATCAGCTCCTTCCATGTGCATGTTTTTGGGAGTGGAAAGGCTTGCAGAGTGTTAAAGTAGCTTTTTCTCTCCGCTGGAAAGCTGCACGCTCAGTGCCAGTGTTCTGCAGCTTCTTTCTTCACGTTTCAGCAGCTAGCACGCTCTCCGTGTGCTGGAGAAGCGGCAGAGGCTTCCTTGCCGGAGAAGCGGCACCTTCGCCGGCAGAGAGCATCCTGCCGGCCGCGGTGCGCTCCGGAGCGGGGGCTTGTGCCGAAAGAGGCCGGCAACAGGCGCTTACCTTCGGACAGCTCCGGATCGCCGTCTAATGCGTCTCTTGTCGCCTACACGGCAGGGAAAAGCTTTTCCACTCTGTCTAGGAAGGAGAAAGTGTGCCAGCACAGCAAATGCCTCCCGGACTTTCCCTGGAATTCAGCAAGTGCTTTGCAGCTTGAAATTGGAAGGAAAGCCTCAGATTTAGCAGCCAGAGCTTCAGGAGGAGCAGCAGCGAGCACAGCATCGGTTTTGCAGCAGCTCCTTCCATGTGCATGTTTTTGGGAGTGGAAAGGCTTGCAGAGTGTTAAAGTAGCTTTTTCTCTCCGCTGGAAAGCTGCACGCTCAGTGCCAGTCTTCTGCAGCTTCTTTCTTCACGTTTCAGCAGCTAGCACGCTCTCCGTGTGCTGGAGAAGCGGCAGAGGCTTCCTTGCCGGAGAAGCGGCACCTTCGCCGGCAGAGAGCATCCTGCCGGCCGCGGTGCGCTCCGGAGCGGGGGCTTGTGCCGAAAGAGGCCGGCAACAGGCGCTTACCTTCGGACAGCTCCGGATCGCCGTCTAATGCGTCTCTTGTCGCCTACACGGCAGGGAAAAGCTTTTCCACTCTGTCTAGGAAGGAGAAAGTGTGCCAGCACAGCAAATGCCTCCCGGACTTTCCCTGGAATTCAGCAAGTGCTTTGCAGCTTGAAATTGGAAGGAAAGCCTCAGATTTAGCAGCCAGAGCTTCAGGAGGAGCAGCAGCGAGCACAGCATCGGTTTTGCAGCAGCTCCTTCCATGTGCATGTTTTTGGGAGTGGAAAGGCTTGCAGAGTGTTAAAGTAGCTTTTTCTCTCCGCTGGAAAGCTGCACGCTCAGTGCCAGTGTTCTGCAGCTTCTTTCTTCACGTTTCAGCAGCTAGCACGCTCTCCGTGTGCTGGAGAAGCGGCAGAGGCTTCCTTGCCGGAGAAGCGGCACCTTCGCCGGCAGAGAGCATCCTGCCGGCCGCGGTGCGCTCCGGAGCGGGGGCTTGTGCCGAAAGAGGCCGGCAACAGGCGCTTACCTTCGGACAGCTCCGGATCGCCGTCTAATGCGTCTCTTGTCGCCTACACGGCAGGGAAAAGCTTTTCCACTCTGTCTAGGAAGGAGAAAGTGTGCCAGCACAGCAAATGCCTCCCGGACTTTCCCTGGAATTCAGCAAGTGCTTTGCAGCTTGAAATTGGAAGGAAAGCCTCAGATTTAGCAGCCAGAGCTTCAGGAGGAGCAGCAGCGAGCACAGCATCGGTTTTGCAGCAGCTCCTTCCATGTGCATGTTTTTGGGAGTGGAAAGGCTTGCAGAGTGTTAAAGTAGCTTTTTCTCTCCGCTGGAAAGCTGCACGCTCAGTGCCAGTCTTCTGCAGCTTCTTTCTTCACGTTTCAGCAGCTAGCACGCTCTCCGTGTGCTGGAGAAGCGGCAGAGGCTTCCTTGCCGGAGAAGCGGCACCTTCGCCGGCAGAGAGCATCCTGCCGGCCGCGGTGCGCTCCGGAGCGGGGGCTTGTGCCGAAAGAGGCCGGCAACAGGCGCTTACCTTCGGACAGCTCCGGATCGCCGTCTCATGCGTCTCTTGTCGCCTACACGGCAGGGAAAAGCTTTTCCACTCTGTCTAGGAAGGAGAAAGTGTGCCAGCACAGCAAATGCCTCCCGGACTTTCCCTGGAATTCAGCAAGTGCTTTGCAGCTTGAAATTGGAAGGAAAGCCTCAGATTTAGCAGCCAGAGCTTCAGGAGGAGCAGCAGCGAGCACAGCATCGGTTTTGCAGCAGCTCCTTCCATGTGCATGTTTTTGGGAGTGGAAAGGCTTGCAGAGTGTTAAAGTAGCTTTTTCTCTCCGCTGGAAAGCTGCACGCTCAGTGCCAGTCTTCTGCAGCTTCTTTCTTCACGTTTCAGCAGCTAGCACGCTCTCCGTGTGCTGGAGAAGCGGCAGAGGCTTCCTTGCCGGAGAAGCGGCACCTTCGCCGGCAGAGAGCATCCTGCCGGCCGCGGTGCGCTCCGGAGCGGGGGCTTGTGCCGAAAGAGGCCGGCAACAGGCGCTTACCTTCGGACAGCTCCGGATCGCCGTCTCATGCGTCTCTTGTCGCCTACACGGCAGGGAAAAGCTTTTCCACTCTGTCTAGGAAGGAGAAAGTGTGCCAGCACAGCAAATGCCTCCCGGACTTTCCCTGGAATTCAGCAAGTGCTTTGCAGCTTGAAATTGGAAGGAAAGCCTCAGATTTAGCAGCCAGAGCTTCAGGAGGAGCAGCAGCGAGCACAGCATCGGTTTTGCAGCAGCTCCTTCCATGTGCATGTTTTTGGGAGTGGAAAGGCTTGCAGAGTGTTAAAGTAGCTTTTTCTCTCCGCTGGAAAGCTGCACGCTCAGTGCCAGTCTTCTGCAGCTTCTTTCTTCACGTTTCAGCAGCTAGCACGCTCTCCGTGTGCTGGAGAAGCGGCAGAGGCTTCCTTGCCGGAGAAGCGGCACCTTCGCCGGCAGAGAGCATCCTGCCGGCCGCGGTGCGCTCCGGAGCGGGGGCTTGTGCCGAAAGAGGCCGGCAACAGGCGCTTACCTTCGGACAGCTCCGGATCGCCGTCTAATGCGTCTCTTGTCGCCTACACGGCAGGGAAAAGCTTTTCCACTCTGTCTAGGAAGGAGAAAGTGTGCCAGCACAGCAAATGCCTCCCGGACTTTCCCTGGAATTCAGCAAGTGCTTTGCAGCTTGAAATTGGAAGGAAAGCCTCAGATTTAGCAGCCAGAGCTTCAGGAGGAGCAGCAGCGAGCACAGCATCGGTTTTGCAGCAGCTCCTTCCATGTGCATGTTTTTGGGAGTGGAAAGGCTTGCAGAGTGTTAAAGTAGCTTTTTCTCTCCGCTGGAAAGCTGCACGCTCAGTGCCAGTCTTCTGCAGCTTCTTTCTTCACGTTTCAGCAGCTAGCACGCTCTCCGTGTGCTGGAGAAGCGGCAGAGGCTTCCTTGCCGGAGAAGCGGCACCTTCGCCGGCAGAGAGCATCCTGCCGGCCGCGGTGCGCTCCGGAGCGGGGGCTTGTGCCGAAAGAGGCCGGCAACAGGCGCTTACCTTCGGACAGCTCCGGATCGCCGTCTAATGCGTCTCTTGTCGCCTACACGGCAGGGAAAAGCTTTTCCACTCTGTCTAGGAAGGAGAAAGTGTGCCAGCACAGCAAATGCCTCCCGGACTTTCCCTGGAATTCAGCAAGTGCTTTGCAGCTTGAAATTGGAAGGAAAGCCTCAGATTTAGCAGCCAGAGCTTCAGGAGGAGCAGCAGCGAGCACAGCATCGGTTTTGCAGCAGCTCCTTCCATGTGCATGTTTTTGGGAGTGGAAAGGCTTGCAGAGTGTTAAAGTAGCTTTTTCTCTCCGCTGGAAAGCTGCACGCTCAGTGCCAGTGTTCTGCAGCTTCTTTCTTCACGTTTCAGCAGCTAGCACGCTCTCCGTGTGCTGGAGAAGCGGCAGAGGCTTCCTTGCCGGAGAAGCGGCACCTTCGCCGGCAGAGAGCATCCTGCCGGCCGCGGTGCGCTCCGGAGCGGGGGCTTGTGCCGAAAGAGGCCGGCAACAGGCGCTTACCTTCGGACAGCTCCGGATCGCCGTCTAATGCGTCTCTTGTCGCCTACACGGCAGGGAAAAGCTTTTCCACTCTGTCTAGGAAGGAGAAAGTGTGCCAGCACAGCAAATGCCTCCCGGACTTTCCCTGGAATTCAGCAAGTGCTTTGCAGCTTGAAATTGGAAGGAAAGCCTCAGATTTAGCAGCCAGAGCTTCAGGAGGAGCAGCAGCGAGCACAGCATCGGTTTTGCAGCAGCTCCTTCCATGTGCATGTTTTTGGGAGTGGAAAGGCTTGCAGAGTGTTAAAGTAGCTTTTTCTCTCCGCTGGAAAGCTGCACGCTCAGTGCCAGTGTTCTGCAGCTTCTTTCTTCACGTTTCAGCAGCTAGCACGCTCTCCGTGTGCTGGAGAAGCGGCAGAGGCTTCCTTGCCGGAGAAGCGGCACCTTCGCCGGCAGAGAGCATCCTGCCGGCCGCGGTGCGCTCCGGAGCGGGGGCTTGTGCCGAAAGAGGCCGGCAACAGGCGCTTACCTTCGGACAGCTCCGGATCGCCGTCTAATGCGTCTCTTGTCGCCTACACGGCAGGGAAAAGCTTTTCCACTCTGTCTAGGAAGGAGAAAGTGTGCCAGCACAGCAAATGCCTCCCGGACTTTCCCTGGAATTCAGCAAGTGCTTTGCAGCTTGAAATTGGAAGGAAAGCCTCAGATTTAGCAGCCAGAGCTTCAGGAGGAGCAGCAGCGAGCACAGCATCGGTTTTGCAGCAGCTCCTTCCATGTGCATGTTTTTGGGAGTGGAAAGGCTTGCAGAGTGTTAAAGTAGCTTTTTCTCTCCGCTGGAAAGCTGCACGCTCAGTGCCAGTCTTCTGCAGCTTCTTTCTTCACGTTTCAGCAGCTAGCACGCTCTCCGTGTGCTGGAGAAGCGGCAGAGGCTTCCTTGCCGGAGAAGCGGCACCTTCGCCGGCAGAGAGCATCCTGCCGGCCGCGGTGCGCTCCGGAGCGGGGGCTTGTGCCGAAAGAGGCCGGCAACAGGCGCTTACCTTCGGACAGCTCCGGATCGCCGTCTAATGCGTCTCTTGTCGCCTACACGGCAGGGAAAAGCTTTTCCACTCTGTCTAGGAAGGAGAAAGTGTGCCAGCACAGCAAATGCCTCCCGGACTTTCCCTGGAATTCAGCAAGTGCTTTGCAGCTTGAAATTGGAAGGAAAGCCTCAGATTTAGCAGCCAGAGCTTCAGGAGGAGCAGCAGCGAGCACAGCATCGGTTTTGCAGCAGCTCCTTCCATGTGCATGTTTTTGGGAGTGGAAAGGCTTGCAGAGTGTTAAAGTAGCTTTTTCTCTCCGCTGGAAAGCTGCACGCTCAGTGCCAGTCTTCTGCAGCTTCTTTCTTCACGTTTCAGCAGCTAGCACGCTCTCCGTGTGCTGGAGAAGCGGCAGAGGCTTCCTTGCCGGAGAAGCGGCACCTTCGCCGGCAGAGAGCATCCTGCCGGCCGCGGTGCGCTCCGGAGCGGGGGCTTGTGCCGAAAGAGGCCGGCAACAGGCGCTTACCTTCGGACAGCTCCGGATCGCCGTCTAATGCGTCTCTTGTCGCCTACACGGCAGGGAAAAGCTTTTCCACTCTGTCTAGGAAGGAGAAAGTGTGCCAGCACAGCAAATGCCTCCCGGACTTTCCCTGGAATTCAGCAAGTGCTTTGCAGCTTGAAATTGGAAGGAAAGCCTCAGATTTAGCAGCCAGAGCTTCAGGAGGAGCAGCAGCGAGCACAGCATCGGTTTTGCAGCAGCTCCTTCCATGTGCATGTTTTTGGGAGTGGAAAGGCTTGCAGAGTGTTAAAGTAGCTTTTTCTCTCCGCTGGAAAGCTGCACGCTCAGTGCCAGTCTTCTGCAGCTTCTTTCTTCACGTTTCAGCAGCTAGCACGCTCTCCGTGTGCTGGAGAAGCGGCAGAGGCTTCCTTGCCGGAGAAGCGGCACCTTCGCCGGCAGAGAGCATCCTGCCGGCCGCGGTGCGCTCCGGAGCGGGGGCTTGTGCCGAAAGAGGCCGGCAACAGGCGCTTACCTTCGGACAGCTCCGGATCGCCGTCTAATGCGTCTCTTGTCGCCTACACGGCAGGGAAAAGCTTTTCCACTCTGTCTAGGAAGGAGAAAGTGTGCCAGCACAGCAAATGCCTCCCGGACTTTCCCTGGAATTCAGCAAGTGCTTTGCAGCTTGAAATTGGAAGGAAAGCCTCAGATTTAGCAGCCAGAGCTTCAGGAGGAGCAGCAGCGAGCACAGCATCGGTTTTGCAGCAGCTCCTTCCATGTGCATGTTTTTGGGAGTGGAAAGGCTTGCAGAGTGTTAAAGTAGCTTTTTCTCTCCGCTGGAAAGCTGCACGCTCAGTGCCAGTCTTCTGCAGCTTCTTTCTTCACGTTTCAGCAGCTAGCACGCTCTCCGTGTGCAGGAGAAGCGGCAGAGGCTTCCTTGCCGGAGAAGCGGCACCTTCGCCGGCAGAGAGCATCCTGCCGGCCGCGGTGCGCTCCGGAGCGGGGGCTTGTGCCGAAAGAGGCCGGCAACAGGCGCTTACCTTCGGACAGCTCCGGATCGCCGTCTCATGCGTCTCTTGTCGCCTACACGGCAGGGAAAAGCTTTTCCACTCTGTCTAGGAAGGAGAAAGTGTGCCAGCACAGCAAATGCCTCCCGGACTTTCCCTGCAATTCAGCAAGTGCTTTGCAGCTTGAAATTGGAAGGAAAGCCTCAGATTTAGCAGCCAGAGCTTCAGGAGGAGCAGCAGCGAGCACAGCATCGGTTTTGCAGCAGCTCCTTCCATGTGCATGTTTTTGGGAGTGGAAAGGCTTGCAGAGTGTTAAAGTAGCTTTTTCTCTCCGCTGGAAAGCTGCACGCTCAGTGCCAGTCTTCTGCAGCTTCTTTCTTCACGTTTC
The DNA here is from genome assembly GCF_963513975.1 of Fringilla coelebs. Taxonomy (NCBI): domain Eukaryota; kingdom Metazoa; phylum Chordata; class Aves; order Passeriformes; family Fringillidae; genus Fringilla; species Fringilla coelebs. The sequence continues at coordinate 140,861 of NW_028167494.1, read as the reverse complement.
AGCAGCTAGCACGCTCTCCGTGTGCTGGAGAAGCGGCAGAGGCTTCCTTGCCGGAGAAGCGGCACCTTCGCCGGCAGAGAGCATCCTGCCGGCCGCGGTGCGCTCCGGAGCGGGGGCTTGTGCCGAAAGAGGCCGGCAACAGGCGCTTACCTTCGGACAGCTCCGGATCGCCGTCTAATGCGTCTCTTGTCGCCTACACGGCAGGGAAAAGCTTTTCCACTCTGTCTAGGAAGGAGAAAGTGTGCCAGCACAGCAAATGCCTCCCGGACTTTCCCTGGAATTCAGCAAGTGCTTTGCAGCTTGAAATTGGAAGGAAAGCCTCAGATTTAGCAGCCAGAGCTTCAGGAGGAGCAGCAGCGAGCACAGCATCGGTTTTGCAGCAGCTCCTTCCATGTGCATGTTTTTGGGAGTGGAAAGGCTTGCAGAGTGTTAAAGTAGCTTTTTCTCTCCGCTGGAAAGCTGCACGCTCAGTGCCAGTCTTCTGCAGCTTCTTTCTTCACGTTTCAGCAGCTAGCACGCTCTCCGTGTGCTGGAGAAGCGGCAGAGGCTTCCTTGCCGGAGAAGCGGCACCTTCGCCGGCAGAGAGCATCCTGCCGGCCGCGGTGCGCTCCGGAGCGGGGGCTTGTGCCGAAAGAGGCCGGCAACAGGCGCTTACCTTCGGACAGCTCCGGATCGCCGTCTAATGCGTCTCTTGTCGCCTACACGGCAGGGAAAAGCTTTTCCACTCTGTCTAGGAAGGAGAAAGTGTGCCAGCACAGCAAATGCCTCCCGGACTTTCCCTGGAATTCAGCAAGTGCTTTGCAGCTTGAAATTGGAAGGAAAGCCTCAGATTTAGCAGCCAGAGCTTCAGGAGGAGCAGCAGCGAGCACAGCATCGGTTTTGCAGCAGCTCCTTCCATGTGCATGTTTTTGGGAGTGGAAAGGCTTGCAGAGTGTTAAAGTAGCTTTTTCTCTCCGCTGGAAAGCTGCACGCTCAGTGCCAGTCTTCTGCAGCTTCTTTCTTCACGTTTCAGCAGCTAGCACGCTCTCCGTGTGCAGGAGAAGCGGCAGAGGCTTCCTTGCCGGAGAAGCGGCACCTTCGCCGGCAGAGAGCATCCTGCCGGCCGCGGTGCGCTCCGGAGCGGGGGCTTGTGCCGAAAGAGGCCGGCAACAGGCGCTTACCTTCGGACAGCTCCGGATCGCCGTCTAATGCGTCTCTTGTCGCCTACACGGCAGGGAAAAGCTTTTCCACTCTGTCTAGGAAGGAGAAAGTGTGCCAGCACAGCAAATGCCTCCCGGACTTTCCCTGCAATTCAGCAAGTGCTTTGCAGCTTGAAATTGGAAGGAAAGCCTCAGATTTAGCAGCCAGAGCTTCAGGAGGAGCAGCAGCGAGCACAGCATCGGTTTTGCAGCAGCTCCTTCCATGTGCATGTTTTTGGGAGTGGAAAGGCTTGCAGAGTGTTAAAGTAGCTTTTTCTCTCCGCTGGAAAGCTGCACGCTCAGTGCCAGTCTTCTGCAGCTTCTTTCTTCACGTTTCAGCAGCTAGCACGCTCTCCGTGTGCTGGAGAAGCGGCAGAGGCTTCCTTGCCGGAGAAGCGGCACCTTCGCCGGCAGAGAGCATCCTGCCGGCCGCGGTGCGCTCCGGAGCGGGGGCTTGTGCCGAAAGAGGCCGGCAACAGGCGCTTACCTTCGGACAGCTCCGGATCGCCGTCTAATGCGTCTCTTGTCGCCTACACGGCAGGGAAAAGCTTTTCCACTCTGTCTAGGAAGGAGAAAGTGTGCCAGCACAGCAAATGCCTCCCGGACTTTCCCTGGAATTCAGCAAGTGCTTTGCAGCTTGAAATTGGAAGGAAAGCCTCAGATTTAGCAGCCAGAGCTTCAGGAGGAGCAGCAGCGAGCACAGCATCGGTTTTGCAGCAGCTCCTTCCATGTGCATGTTTTTGGGAGTGGAAAGGCTTGCAGAGTGTTAAAGTAGCTTTTTCTCTCCGCTGGAAAGCTGCACGCTCAGTGCCAGTGTTCTGCAGCTTCTTTCTTCACGTTTCAGCAGCTAGCACGCTCTCCGTGTGCTGGAGAAGCGGCAGAGGCTTCCTTGCCGGAGAAGCGGCACCTTCGCCGGCAGAGAGCATCCTGCCGGCCGCGGTGCGCTCCGGAGCGGGGGCTTGTGCCGAAAGAGGCCGGCAACAGGCGCTTACCTTCGGACAGCTCCGGATCGCCGTCTAATGCGCCTCTTGTCGCCTACACGGCAGGGAAAAGCTTTTCCACTCTGTCTAGGAAGGAGAAAGTGTGCCAGCACAGCAAATGCCTCCCGGACTTTCCCTGCAATTCAGCAAGTGCTTTGCAGCTTGAAATTGGAAGGAAAGCCTCAGATTTAGCAGCCAGAGCTTCAGGAGGAGCAGCAGCGAGCACAGCATCGGTTTTGCAGCAGCTCCTTCCATGTGCATGTTTTTGGGAGTGGAAAGGCTTGCAGAGTGTTAAAGTAGCTTTTTCTCTCCGCTGGAAAGCTGCACGCTCAGTGCCAGTCTTCTGCAGCCTTATTCTTCACGTTTCAGCAGCTAGCACGCTCTCCGTGTGCTGGAGAAGCGGCAGAGGCTTCCTTGCCGGAGAAGCGGCACCTTCGCCGGCAGAGAGCATCCTGCCGGCCGCGGTGCGCTCCGGAGCGGGGGCTTGTGCCGAAAGAGGCCGGCAACAGGCGCTTACCTTCGGACAGCTCCGGATCGCCGTCTAATGCGTCTCTTGTCGCCTACACGGCAGGGAAAAGCTTTTCCACTCTGTCTAGGAAGGAGAAAGTGTGCCAGCACAGCAAATGCCTCCCGGACTTTCCCTGCAATTCAGCAAGTGCTTTGCAGCTTGAAATTGGAAGGAAAGCCTCAGATTTAGCAGCCAGAGCTTCAGGAGGAGCAGCAGCGAGCACAGCATCGGTTTTGCAGCAGCTCCTTCCATGTGCATGTTTTTGGGAGTGGAAAGGCTTGCAGAGTGTTAAAGTAGCTTTTTCTCTCCGCTGGAAAGCTGCACGCTCAGTGCCAGTCTTCTGCAGCTTCTTTCTTCACGTTTCAGCAGCTAGCACGCTCTCCGTGTGCTGGAGAAGCGGCAGAGGCTTCCTTGCCGGAGAAGCGGCACCTTCGCCGGCAGAGAGCATCCTGCCGGCCGCGGTGCGCTCCGGAGCGGGGGCTTGTGCCGAAAGAGGCCGGCAACAGGCGCTTACCTTCGGACAGCTCCGGATCGCCGTCTAATGCGTCTCTTGTCGCCTACACGGCAGGGAAAAGCTTTTCCACTCTGTCTAGGAAGGAGAAAGTGTGCCAGCACAGCAAATGCCTCCCGGACTTTCCCTGGAATTCAGCAAGTGCTTTGCAGCTTGAAATTGGAAGGAAAGCCTCAGATTTAGCAGCCAGAGCTTCAGGAGGAGCAGCAGCGAGCACAGCATCGGTTTTGCAGCAGCTCCTTCCATGTGCATGTTTTTGGGAGTGGAAAGGCTTGCAGAGTGTTAAAGTAGCTTTTTCTCTCCGCTGGAAAGCTGCACGCTCAGTGCCAGTCTTCTGCAGCTTCTTTCTTCACGTTTCAGCAGCTAGCACGCTCTCCGTGTGCTGGAGAAGCGGCAGAGGCTTCCTTGCCGGAGAAGCGGCACCTTCGCCGGCAGAGAGCATCCTGCCGGCCGCGGTGCGCTCCGGAGCGGGGGCTTGTGCCGAAAGAGGCCGGCAACAGGCGCTTACCTTCGGACAGCTCCGGATCGCCGTCTAATGCGCCTCTTGTCGCCTACACGGCAGGGAAAAGCTTTTCCACTCTGTCTAGGAAGGAGAAAGTGTGCCAGCACAGCAAATGCCTCCCGGACTTTCCCTGCAATTCAGCAAGTGCTTTGCAGCTTGAAATTGGAAGGAAAGCCTCAGATTTAGCAGCCAGAGCTTCAGGAGGAGCAGCAGCGAGCACAGCATCGGTTTTGCAGCAGCTCCTTCCATGTGCATGTTTTTGGGAGTGGAAAGGCTTGCAGAGTGTTAAAGTAGCTTTTTCTCTCCGCTGGAAAGCTGCACGCTCAGTGCCAGTCTTCTGCAGCTTCTTTCTTCACGTTTCAGCAGCTAGCACGCTCTCCGTGTGCTGGAGAAGCGGCAGAGGCTTCCTTGCCGGAGAAGCGGCACCTTCGCCGGCAGAGAGCATCCTGCCGGCCGCGGTGCGCTCCGGAGCGGGGGCTTGTGCCGAAAGAGGCCGGCAACAGGCGCTTACCTTCGGACAGCTCCGGATCGCCGTCTAATGCGTCTCTTGTCGCCTACACGGCAGGGAAAAGCTTTTCCACTCTGTCTAGGAAGGAGAAAGTGTGCCAGCACAGCAAATGCCTCCCGGACTTTCCCTGGAATTCAGCAAGTGCTTTGCAGCTTGAAATTGGAAGGAAAGCCTCAGATTTAGCAGCCAGAGCTTCAGGAGGAGCAGCAGCGAGCACAGCATCGGTTTTGCAGCAGCTCCTTCCATGTGCATGTTTTTGGGAGTGGAAAGGCTTGCAGAGTGTTAAAGTAGCTTTTTCTCTCCGCTGGAAAGCTGCACGCTCAGTGCCAGTCTTCTGCAGCTTCTTTCTTCACGTTTCAGCAGCTAGCACGCTCTCCGTGTGCTGGAGAAGCGGCAGAGGCTTCCTTGCCGGAGAAGCGGCACCTTCGCCGGCAGAGAGCATCCTGCCGGCCGCGGTGCGCTCCGGAGCGGGGGCTTGTGCCGAAAGAGGCCGGCAACAGGCGCTTACCTTCGGACAGCTCCGGATCGCCGTCTAATGCGTCTCTTGTCGCCTACACGGCAGGGAAAAGCTTTTCCACTCTGTCTAGGAAGGAGAAAGTGTGCCAGCACAGCAAATGCCTCCCGGACTTTCCCTGGAATTCAGCAAGTGCTTTGCAGCTTGAAATTGGAAGGAAAGCCTCAGATTTAGCAGCCAGAGCTTCAGGAGGAGCAGCAGCGAGCACAGCATCGGTTTTGCAGCAGCTCCTTCCATGTGCATGTTTTTGGGAGTGGAAAGGCTTGCAGAGTGTTAAAGTAGCTTTTTCTCTCCGCTGGAAAGCTGCACGCTCAGTGCCAGTCTTCTGCAGCTTCTTTCTTCACGTTTCAGCAGCTAGCACGCTCTCCGTGTGCTGGAGAAGCGGCAGAGGCTTCCTTGCCGGAGAAGCGGCACCTTCGCCGGCAGAGAGCATCCTGCCGGCCGCGGTGCGCTCCGGAGCGGGGGCTTGTGCCGAAAGAGGCCGGCAACAGGCGCTTACCTTCGGACAGCTCCGGATCGCCGTCTAATGCGTCTCTTGTCGCCTACACGGCAGGGAAAAGCTTTTCCACTCTGTCTAGGAAGGAGAAAGTGTGCCAGCACAGCAAATGCCTCCCGGACTTTCCCTGCAATTCAGCAAGTGCTTTGCAGCTTGAAATTGGAAGGAAAGCCTCAGATTTAGCAGCCAGAGCTTCAGGAGGAGCAGCAGCGAGCACAGCATCGCTTTTGCAGCAGCTCCTTCCATGTGCATGTTTTTGGGAGTGGAAAGGCTTGCAGAGTGTTAAAGTAGCTTTTTCTCTCCGCTGGAAAGCTGCACGCTCAGTGCCAGTCTTCTGCAGCTTCTTTCTTCACGTTTCAGCAGCTAGCACGCTCTCCGTGTGCTGGAGAAGCGGCAGAGGCTTCCTTGCCGGAGAAGCGGCACCTTCGCCGGCAGAGAGCATCCTGCCGGCCGCGGTGCGCTCCGGAGCGGGGGCTTGTGCCGAAAGAGGCCGGCAACAGGCGCTTACCTTCGGACAGCTCCGGATCGCCGTCTAATGCGTCTCTTGTCGCCTACACGGCAGGGAAAAGCTTTTCCACTCTGTCTAGGAAGGAGAAAGTGTGCCAGCACAGCAAATGCCTCCCGGACTTTCCCTGCAATTCAGCAAGTGCTTTGCAGCTTGAAATTGGAAGGAAAGCCTCAGATTTAGCAGCCAGAGCTTCAGGAGGAGCAGCAGCGAGCACAGCATCGGTTTTGCAGCAGCTCCTTCCATGTGCATGTTTTTGGGAGTGGAAAGGCTTGCAGAGTGTTAAAGTAGCTTTTTCTCTCCGCTGGAAAGCTGCACGCTCAGTGCCAGTCTTCTGCAGCTTCTTTCTTCACGTTTCAGCAGCTAGCACGCTCTCCGTGTGCTGGAGAAGCGGCAGAGGCTTCCTTGCCGGAGAAGCGGCACCTTCGCCGGCAGAGAGCATCCTGCCGGCCGCGGTGCGCTCCGGAGCGGGGGCTTGTGCCGAAAGAGGCCGGCAACAGGCGCTTACCTTCGGACAGCTCCGGATCGCCGTCTAATGCGTCTCTTGTCGCCTACACGGCAGGGAAAAGCTTTTCCACTCTGTCTAGGAAGGAGAAAGTGTGCCAGCACAGCAAATGCCTCCCGGACTTTCCCTGCAATTCAGCAAGTGCTTTGCAGCTTGAAATTGGAAGGAAAGCCTCAGATTTAGCAGCCAGAGCTTCAGGAGGAGCAGCAGCGAGCACAGCATCGGTTTTGCAGCAGCTCCTTCTATGTGCATGTTTTTGGGAGTGGAAAGGCTTGCAGAGTGTTAAAGTAGCTTTTTCTCTCCGCTGGAAAGCTGCACGCTCAGTGCCAGTCTTCTGCAGCTTCTTTCTTCACGTTTCAGCAGCTAGCACGCTCTCCGTGTGCTGGAGAAGCGGCAGAGGCTTCCTTGCCGGAGAAGCGGCACCTTCGCCGGCAGAGAGCATCCTGCCGGCCGCGGTGCGCTCCGGAGCGGGGGCTTGTGCCGAAAGAGGCCGGCAACAGGCGCTTACCTTCGGACAGCTCCGGATCGCCGTCTAATGCGCCTCTTGTCGCCTACACGGCAGGGAAAAGCTTTTCCACTCTGTCTAGGAAGGAGAAAGTGTGCCAGCACAGCAAATGCCTCCCGGACTTTCCCTGGAATTCAGCAAGTGCTTTGCAGCTTGAAATTGGAAGGAAAGCCTCAGATTTAGCAGCCAGAGCTTCAGGAGGAGCAGCAGCGAGCACAGCATCGGTTTTGCAGCAGCTCCTTCCATGTGCATGTTTTTGGGAGTGGAAAGGCTTGCAGAGTGTTAAAGTAGCTTTTTCTCTCCGCTGGAAAGCTGCACGCTCAGTGCCAGTCTTCTGCAGCTTCTTTCTTCACGTTTCAGCAGCTAGCACGCTCTCCGTGTGCTGGAGAAGCGGCAGAGGCTTCCTTGCCGGAGAAGCGGCACCTTCGCCGGCAGAGAGCATCCTGCCGGCCGCGGTGCGCTCCGGAGCGGGGGCTTGTGCCGAAAGAGGCCGGCAACAGGCGCTTACCTTCGGACAGCTCCGGATCGCCGTCTAATGCGTCTCTTGTCGCCTACACGGCAGGGAAAAGCTTTTCCACTCTGTCTAGGAAGGAGAAAGTGTGCCAGCACAGCAAATGCCTCCCGGACTTTCCCTGGAATTCAGCAAGTGCTTTGCAGCTTGAAATTGGAAGGAAAGCCTCAGATTTAGCAGCCAGAGCTTCAGGAGGAGCAGCAGCGAGCACAGCATCGGTTTTGCAGCAGCTCCTTCCATGTGCATGTTTTTGGGAGTGGAAAGGCTTGCAGAGTGTTAAAGTAGCTTTTTCTCTCCGCTGGAAAGCTGCACGCTCAGTGCCAGTCTTCTGCAGCTTCTTTCTTCACGTTTCAGCAGCTAGCACGCTCTCCGTGTGCTGGAGAAGCGGCAGAGGCTTCCTTGCCGGAGAAGCGGCACCTTCGCCGGCAGAGAGCATCCTGCCGGCCGCGGTGCGCTCCGGAGCGGGGGCTTGTGCCGAAAGAGGCCGGCAACAGGCGCTTACCTTCGGACAGCTCCGGATCGCCGTCTAATGCGTCTCTTGTCGCCTACACGGCAGGGAAAAGCTTTTCCACTCTGTCTAGGAAGGAGAAAGTGTGCCAGCACAGCAAATGCCTCCCGGACTTTCCCTGGAATTCAGCAAGTGCTTTGCAGCTTGAAATTGGAAGGAAAGCCTCAGATTTAGCAGCCAGAGCTTCAGGAGGAGCAGCAGCGAGCACAGCATCGGTTTTGCAGCAGCTCCTTCCATGTGCATGTTTTTGGGAGTGGAAAGGCTTGCAGAGTGTTAAAGTAGCTTTTTCTCTCCGCTGGAAAGCTGCACGCTCAGTGCCAGTCTTCTGCAGCTTCTTTCTTCACGTTTCAGCAGCTAGCACGCTCTCCGTGTGCTGGAGAAGCGGCAGAGGCTTCCTTGCCGGAGAAGCGGCACCTTCGCCGGCAGAGAGCATCCTGCCGGCCGCGGTGCGCTCCGGAGCGGGGGCTTGTGCCGAAAGAGGCCGGCAACAGGCGCTTACCTTCGGACAGCTCCGGATCGCCGTCTAATGCGTCTCTTGTCGCCTACACGGCAGGGAAAAGCTTTTCCACTCTGTCTAGGAAGGAGAAAGTGTGCCAGCACAGCAAATGCCTCCCGGACTTTCCCTGGAATTCAGCAAGTGCTTTGCAGCTTGAAATTGGAAGGAAAGCCTCAGATTTAGCAGCCAGAGCTTCAGGAGGAGCAGCAGCGAGCACAGCATCGGTTTTGCAGCAGCTCCTTCCATGTGCATGTTTTTGGGAGTGGAAAGGCTTGCAGAGTGTTAAAGTAGCTTTTTCTCTCCGCTGGAAAGCTGCACGCTCAGTGCCAGTCTTCTGCAGCTTCTTTCTTCACGTTTCAGCAGCTAGCACGCTCTCCGTGTGCTGGAGAAGCGGCAGAGGCTTCCTTGCCGGAGAAGCGGCACCTTCGCCGGCAGAGAGCATCCTGCCGGCCGCGGTGCGCTCCGGAGCGGGGGCTTGTGCCGAAAGAGGCCGGCAACAGGCGCTTACCTTCGGACAGCTCCGGATCGCCGTCTAATGCGTCTCTTGTCGCCTACACGGCAGGGAAAAGCTTTTCCACTCTGTCTAGGAAGGAGAAAGTGTGCCAGCACAGCAAATGCCTCCCGGACTTTCCCTGCAATTCAGCAAGTGCTTTGCAGCTTGAAATTGGAAGGAAAGCCTCAGATTTAGCAGCCAGAGCTTCAGGAGGAGCAGCAGCGAGCACAGCATCGCTTTTGCAGCAGCTCCTTCCATGTGCATGTTTTTGGGAGTGGAAAGGCTTGCAGAGTGTTAAAGTAGCTTTTTCTCTCCGCTGGAAAGCTGCACGCTCAGTGCCAGTCTTCTGCAGCTTCTTTCTTCACGTTTCAGCAGCTAGCACGCTCTCCGTGTGCTGGAGAAGCGGCAGAGGCTTCCTTGCCGGAGAAGCGGCACCTTCGCCGGCAGAGAGCATCCTGCCGGCCGCGGTGCGCTCCGGAGCGGGGGCTTGTGCCGAAAGAGGCCGGCAACAGGCGCTTACCTTCGGACAGCTCCGGATCGCCGTCTAATGCGTCTCTTGTCGCCTACACGGCAGGGAAAAGCTTTTCCACTCTGTCTAGGAAGGAGAAAGTGTGCCAGCACAGCAAATGCCTCCCGGACTTTCCCTGCAATTCAGCAAGTGCTTTGCAGCTTGAAATTGGAAGGAAAGCCTCAGATTTAGCAGCCAGAGCTTCAGGAGGAGCAGCAGCGAGCACAGCATCGGTTTTGCAGCAGCTCCTTCCATGTGCATGTTTTTGGGAGTGGAAAGGCTTGCAGAGTGTTAAAGTAGCTTTTTCTCTCCGCTGGAAAGCTGCACGCTCAGTGCCAGTCTTCTGCAGCTTCTTTCTTCACGTTTCAGCAGCTAGCACGCTCTCCGTGTGCTGGAGAAGCGGCAGAGGCTTCCTTGCCGGAGAAGCGGCACCTTCGCCGGCAGAGAGCATCCTGCCGGCCGCGGTGCGCTCCGGAGCGGGGGGCTTGTGCCGAAAGAGGCCGGCAACAGGCGCTTACCTTCGGACAGCTCCGGATCGCCGTCTAATGCGTCTCTTGTCGCCTACACGGCAGGGAAAAGCTTTTCCACTCTGTCTAGGAAGGAGAAAGTGTGCCAGCACAGCAAATGCCTCCCGGACTTTCCCTGCAATTCAGCAAGTGCTTTGCAGCTTGAAATTGGAAGGAAAGCCTCAGATTTAGCAGCCAGAGCTTCAGGAGGAGCAGCAGCGAGCACAGCATCGGTTTTGCAGCAGCTCCTTCTATGTGCATGTTTTTGGGAGTGGAAAGGCTTGCAGAGTGTTAAAGTAGCTTTTTCTCTCCGCTGGAAAGCTGCACGCTCAGTGCCAGTCTTCTGCAGCTTCTTTCTTCACGTTTCAGCAGCTAGCACGCTCTCCGTGTGCTGGAGAAGCGGCAGAGGCTTCCTTGCCGGAGAAGCGGCACCTTCGCCGGCAGAGAGCATCCTGCCGGCCGCGGTGCGCTCCGGAGCGGGGGCTTGTGCCGAAAGAGGCCGGCAACAGGCGCTTACCTTCGGACAGCTCCGGATCGCCGTCTAATGCGTCTCTTGTCGCCTACACGGCAGGGAAAAGCTTTTCCACTCTGTCTAGGAAGGAGAAAGTGTGCCAGCACAGCAAATGCCTCCCGGACTTTCCCTGGAATTCAGCAAGTGCTTTGCAGCTTGAAATTGGAAGGAAAGCCTCAGATTTAGCAGCCAGAGCTTCAGGAGGAGCAGCAGCGAGCACAGCATCGGTTTTGCAGCAGCTCCTTCCATGTGCATGTTTTTGGGAGTGGAAAGGCTTGCAGAGTGTTAAAGTAGCTTTTTCTCTCCGCTGGAAAGCTGCACGCTCAGTGCCAGTCTTCTGCAGCTTCTTTCTTCACGTTTCAGCAGCTAGCACGCTCTCCGTGTGCTGGAGAAGCGGCAGAGGCTTCCTTGCCGGAGAAGCGGCACCTTCGCCGGCAGAGAGCATCCTGCCGGCCGCGGTGCGCTCCGGAGCGGGGGCTTGTGCCGAAAGAGGCCGGCAACAGGCGCTTACCTTCGGACAGCTCCGGATCGCCGTCTAATGCGTCTCTTGTCGCCTACACGGCAGGGAAAAGCTTTTCCACTCTGTCTAGGAAGGAGAAAGTGTGCCAGCACAGCAAATGCCTCCCGGACTTTCCCTGGAATTCAGCAAGTGCTTTGCAGCTTGAAATTGGAAGGAAAGCCTCAGATTTAGCAGCCAGAGCTTCAGGAGGAGCAGCAGCGAGCACAGCATCGGTTTTGCAGCAGCTCCTTCCATGTGCATGTTTTTGGGAGTGGAAAGGCTTGCAGAGTGTTAAAGTAGCTTTTTCTCTCCGCTGGAAAGCTGCACGCTCAGTGCCAGTCTTCTGCAGCTTCTTTCTTCACGTTTCAGCAGCTAGCACGCTCTCCGTGTGCTGGAGAAGCGGCAGAGGCTTCCTTGCCGGAGAAGCGGCACCTTCGCCGGCAGAGAGCATCCTGCCGGCCGCGGTGCGCTCCGGAGCGGGGGCTTGTGCCGAAAGAGGCCGGCAACAGGCGCTTACCTTCGGACAGCTCCGGATCGCCGTCTAATGCGCCTCTTGTCGCCTACACGGCAGGGAAAAGCTTTTCCACTCTGTCTAGGAAGGAGAAAGTGTGCCAGCACAGCAAATGCCTCCCGGACTTTCCCTGGAATTCAGCAAGTGCTTTGCAGCTTGAAATTGGAAGGAAAGCCTCAGATTTAGCAGCCAGAGCTTCAGGAGGAGCAGCAGCGAGCACAGCATCGGTTTTGCAGCAGCTCCTTCCATGTGCATGTTTTTGGGAGTGGAAAGGCTTGCAGAGTGTTAAAGTAGCTTTTTCTCTCCGCTGGAAAGCTGCACGCTCAGTGCCAGTCTTCTGCAGCTTCTTTCTTCACGTTTCAGCAGCTAGCACGCTCTCCGTGTGCTGGAGAAGCGGCAGAGGCTTCCTTGCCGGAGAAGCGGCACCTTCGCCGGCAGAGAGCATCCTGCCGGCCGCGGTGCGCTCCGGAGCGGGGGCTTGTGCCGAAAGAGGCCGGCAACAGGCGCTTACCTTCGGACAGCTCCGGATCGCCGTCTAATGCGTCTCTTGTCGCCTACACGGCAGGGAAAAGCTTTTCCACTCTGTCTAGGAAGGAGAAAGTGTGCCAGCACAGCAAATGCCTCCGGACTTTCCCTGGAATTCAGCAAGTGCTTTGCAGCTTGAAATTGGAAGGAAAGCCTCAGATTTAGCAGCCAGAGCTTCAGGAGGAGCAGCAGCGAGCACAGCATCGGTTTGCAGCAGCTCCTTCCATGTGCATGTTTTTGGGAGTGGAAAGGCTTGCAGAGTGTTAAAGTAGCTTTTTCTCTCCGCTGGAAAGCTGCACGCTCAGTGCCAGTCTTCTGCAGCTTCTTTCTTCACGTTTCAGCAGCTAGCACGCTCTCCGTGTGCTGGAGAAGCGGCAGAGGCTTCCTTGCCGGAGAAGCGGCACCTTCGCCGGCAGAGAGCATCCTGCCGGCCGCGGTGCGCTCCGGAGCGGGGGCTTGTGCCGAAAGAGGCCGGCAACAGGCGCTTACCTTCGGACAGCTCCGGATCGCCGTCTAATGCGCCTCTTGTCGCCTACACGGCAGGGAAAAGCTTTTCCACTCTGTCTAGGAAGGAGAAAGTGTGCCAGCACAGCAAATGCCTCCGGACTTTCCCTGGAATTCAGCAAGTGCTTTGCAGCTTGAAATTGGAAGGAAAGCCTCAGATTTAGCAGCCAGAGCTTCAGGAGGAGCAGCAGCGAGCACAGCATCGGTTTTGCAGCAGCTCCTTCCATGTGCATGTTTTTGGGAGTGGAAAGGCTTGCAGAGTGTTAAAGTAGCTTTTTCTCTCCGCTGGAAAGCTGCACGCTCAGTGCCAGTCTTCTGCAGCTTCTTTCTTCACGTTTTCAGCAGCTAGCACGCTCTCCGTGTGCTGGAGAAGCGGCAGAGGCTTCCTTGCCGGAGAAGCGGCACCTTCGCCGGCAGAGAGCATCCTGCCGGCCGCGGTGCGCTCCGGAGCGGGGGCTTGTGCCGAAAGAGGCCGGCAACAGGCGCTTACCTTCGGACAGCTCCGGATCGCCGTCTAATGCGTCTCTTGTCGCCTACACGGCAGGGAAAAGCTTTTCCACTCTGTCTAGGAAGGAGAAAGTGTGCCAGCACAGCAAATGCCTCCCGGACTTTCCCTGGAATTCAGCAAGTGCTTTGCAGCTTGAAATTGGAAGGAAAGCCTCAGATTTAGCAGCCAGAGCTTCAGGAGGAGCAGCAGCGAGCACAGCATCGGTTTTGCAGCAGCTCCTTCCATGTGCATGTTTTTGGGAGTGGAAAGGCTTGCAGAGTGTTAAAGTAGCTTTTTCTCTCCGCTGGAAAGCTGCACGCTCAGTGCCAGTCTTCTGCAGCTTCTTTCTTCACGTTTCAGCAGCTAGCACGCTCTCCGTGTGCTGGAGAAGCGGCAGAGGCTTCCTTGCCGGAGAAGCGGCACCTTCGCCGGCAGAGAGCATCCTGCCGGCCGCGGTGCGCTCCGGAGCGGGGGCTTGTGCCGAAAGAGGCCGGCAACAGGCGCTTACCTTCGGACAGCTCCGGATCGCCGTCTAATGCGTCTCTTGTCGCCTACACGGCAGGGAAAAGCTTTTCCACTCTGTCTAGGAAGGAGAAAGTGTGCCAGCACAGCAAATGCCTCCCGGACTTTCCCTGGAATTCAGCAAGTGCTTTGCAGCTTGAAATTGGAAGGAAAGCCTCAGATTTAGCAGCCAGAGCTTCAGGAGGAGCAGCAGCGAGCACAGCATCGCTTTTGCAGCAGCTCCTTCCATGTGCATGTTTTTGGGAGTGGAAAGGCTTGCAGAGTGTTAAAAGTAGCTTTTTCTCTCCGCTGGAAAGCTGCACGCTCAGTGCCAGTCTTCTGCAGCTTCTTTCTTCACGTTTCAGCAGCTAGCACGCTCTCCGTGTGCTGGAGAAGCGGCAGAGGCTTCCTTGCCGAGAAGCGGCACCTTCGCCGGCAGAGAGCATCCTGCCGGCCGCGGTGCGCTCCGGAGCGGGGGCTTGTGCCGAAAGAGGCCGGCAACAGGCGCTTACCTTCGGACAGCTCCGGATCGCCGTCTCATGCGTCTCTTGTCGCCTACACGGCAGGGAAAAGCTTTTCCACTCTGTCTAGGAAGGAGAAAGTGTGCCAGCACAGCAAATGCCTCCCGGACTTTCCCTGCAATTCAGCAAGTGCTTTGCAGCTTGAAATTGGAAGGAAAGCTCAGATTTAGCAGCCAGAGCTTCAGGAGGAGCAGCAGCGAGCACAGCATCGGTTTTGCAGCAGCTCCTTCCATGTGCATGTTTTTGGGAGTGGAAAGGCTTGCAGAGTGTTAAAGTAGCTTTTTCTCTCCGCTGGAAAGCTGCACGCTCAGTGCCAGTCTTCTGCAGCTTCTTTCTTCACGTTTCAGCAGCTAGCACGCTCTCCGTGTGCTGGAGAAGCGGCAGAGGCTTCCTTGCCGGAGAAGCGGCACCTTCGCCGGCAGAGAGCATCCTGCCGGCCGCGGTGCGCTCCGGAGCGGGGGCTTGTGCCGAAAGAGGCCGGCAACAGGCGCTTACCTTCGGACAGCTCCGGATCGCCGTCTAATGCGTCTCTTGTCGCCTACACGGCAGGGAAAAGCTTTTCCACTCTTCTAGGAAGGAGAAAGTGTGCCAGCACAGCAAATGCCTCCCGGACTTTCCCTGCAATTCAGCAAGTGCTTTGCAGCTTGAAATTGGAAGGAAAGCCTCAGATTTAGCAGCCAGAGCTTCAGGAGGAGCAGCAGCGAGCACAGCATCGGTTTTGCAGCAGCTCCTCCATGTGCATGTTTTTGGGAGTGGAAAGGCTTGCAGAGTGTTAAAGTAGCTTTTTCTCTCCGCTGGAAAGCTGCACGCTCAGTGCCAGTGTTCTGCAGCTTCTTTCTTCACGTTTCAGCAGCTAGCACGCTCTCCGTGTGCTGGAGAAGCGGCAGAGGCTTCCTTGCCGGAGAAGCGGCACCTTCGCCGGCAGAGAGCATCCTGCCGGCCGCGGTGCGCTCCGGAGCGGGGGCTTGTGCCGAAAGAGGCCGGCAACAGGCGCTTACCTTCGGACAGCTCCGGATCGCCGTCTAATGCGTCTCTTGTCGCCTACACGGCAGGGAAAAGCTTTTCCACTCTGTCTAGGAAGGAGAAAGTGTGCCAGCACAGCAAATGCCTCCCGGACTTTCCCTGGAATTCAGCAAGTGCTTTGCAGCTTGAAATTGGAAGGAAAGCCTCAGATTTAGCAGCCAGAGCTTCAGGAGGAGCAGCAGCGAGCACAGCATCGGTTTTGCAGCAGCTCCTTCCATGTGCATGTTTTTGGGAGTGGAAAGGCTTGCAGAGTGTTAAAGTAGCTTTTTCTCTCCGCTGGAAAGCTGCACGCTCAGTGCCAGTCTTCTGCAGCTTCTTTCTTCACGTTTCAGCAGCTAGCACGCTCTCCGTGTGCTGGAGAAGCGGCAGAGGCTTCCTTGCCGGAGAAGCGGCACCTTCGCCGGCAGAGAGCATCCTGCCGGCCGCGGTGCGCTCCGGAGCGGGGGCTTGTGCCGAAAGAGGCCGGCAACAGGCGCTTACCTTCGGACAGCTCCGGATCGCCGTCTAATGCGTCTCTTGTCGCCTACACGGCAGGGAAAAGCTTTTCCACTCTGTCTAGGAAGGAGAAAGTGTGCCAGCACAGCAAATGCCTCCCGGACTTTCCCTGCAATTCAGCAAGTGCTTTGCAGCTTGAAATTGGAAGGAAAGCCTCAGATTTAGCAGCCAGAGCTTCAGGAGGAGCAGCAGCGAGCACAGCATCGGTTTTGCAGCAGCTCCTTCCATGTGCATGTTTTTGGGAGTGGAAAGGCTTGCAGAGTGTTAAAGTAGCTTTTTCTCTCCGCTGGAAAGCTGCACGCTCAGTGCCAGTCTTCTGCAGCTTCTTTCTTCACGTTTCAGCAGCTAGCACGCTCTCCGTGTGCTGGAGAAGCGGCAGAGGCTTCCTTGCCGGAGAAGCGGCACCTTCGCCGGCAGAGAGCATCCTGCCGGCCGCGGTGCGCTCCGGAGCGGGGGCTTGTGCCGAAAGAGGCCGGCAACAGGCGCTTACCTTCGGACAGCTCCGGATCGCCGTCTAATGCGTCTCTTGTCGCCTACACGGCAGGGAAAAGCTTTTCCACTCTGTCTAGGAAGGAGAAAGTGTGCCAGCACAGCAAATGCCTCCCGGACTTTCCCTGGAATTCAGCAAGTGCTTTGCAGCTTGAAATTGGAAGGAAAGCCTCAGATTTAGCAGCCAGAGCTTCAGGAGGAGCAGCAGCGAGCACAGCATCGGTTTTGCAGCAGCTCCTTCCATGTGCATGTTTTTGGGAGTGGAAAGGCTTGCAGAGTGTTAAAGTAGCTTTTTCTCTCCGCTGGAAAGCTGCACGCTCAGTGCCAGTCTTCTGCAGCTTCTTTCTTCACGTTTCAGCAGCTAGCACGCTCTCCGTGTGCTGGAGAAGCGGCAGAGGCTTCCTTGCCGGAGAAGCGGCACCTTCGCCGGCAGAGAGCATCCTGCCGGCCGCGGTGCGCTCCGGAGCGGGGGCTTGTGCCGAAAGAGGCCGGCAACAGGCGCTTACCTTCGGACAGCTCCGGATCGCCGTCTCATGCGTCTCTTGTCGCCTACACGGCAGGGAAAAGCTTTTCCACTCTGTCTAGGAAGGAGAAAGTGTGCCAGCACAGCAAATGCCTCCCGGACTTTCCCTGGAATTCAGCAAGTGCTTTGCAGCTTGAAATTGGAAGGAAAGACTCAGATTTAGCAGCCAGAGCTTCAGGAGGAGCAGCAGCGAGCACAGCATCGGTTTTGCAGCAGCTCCTTCCATGTGCATGTTTTTGGGAGTGGAAAGGCTTGCAGAGTGTTAAAGTAGCTTTTTCTCTCCGCTGGAAAGCTGCACGCTCAGTGCCAGTCTTCTGCAGCTTCTTTCTTCACGTTTCAGCAGCTAGCACGCTCTCCGTGTGCTGGAGAAGCGGCAGAGGCTTCCTTGCCGGAGAAGCGGCACCTTCGCCGGCAGAGAGCATCCTGCCGGCCGCGGTGCGCTCCGGAGCGGGGGCTTGTGCCGAAAGAGGCCGGCAACAGGCGCTTACCTTCGGACAGCTCCGGATCGCCGTCTAATGCGTCTCTTGTCGCCTACACGGCAGGGAAAAGCTTTTCCACTCTGTCTAGGAAGGAGAAAGTGTGCCAGCACAGCAAATGCCTCCCGGACTTTCCCTGGAATTCAGCAAGTGCTTTGCAGCTTGAAATTGGAAGGAAAGCCTCAGATTTAGCAGCCAGAGCTTCAGGAGGAGCAGCAGCGAGCACAGCATCGGTTTTGCAGCAGCTCCTTCCATGTGCATGTTTTTGGGAGTGGAAAGGCTTGCAGAGTGTTAAAGTAGCTTTTTCTCTCCGCTGGAAAGCTGCACGCTCAGTGCCAGTCTTCTGCAGCTTCTTTCTTCACGTTTCAGCAGCTAGCACGCTCTCCGTGTGCTGGAGAAGCGGCAGAGGCTTCCTTGCCGGAGAAGCGGCACCTTCGCCGGCAGAGAGCATCCTGCCGGCCGCGGTGCGCTCCGGAGCGGGGGCTTGTGCCGAAAGAGGCCGGCAACAGGCGCTTACCTTCGGACAGCTCCGGATCGCCGTCTAATGCGTCTCTTGTCGCCTACACGGCAGGGAAAAGCTTTTCCACTCTGTCTAGGAAGGAGAAAGTGTGCCAGCACAGCAAATGCCTCCCGGACTTTCCCTGCAATTCAGCAAGTGCTTTGCAGCTTGAAATTGGAAGGAAAGCCTCAGATTTAGCAGCCAGAGCTTCAGGAGGAGCAGCAGCGAGCACAGCATCGGTTTTGCAGCAGCTCCTTCCATGTGCATGTTTTTGGGAGTGGAAAGGCTTGCAGAGTGTTAAAGTAGCTTTTTCTCTCCGCTGGAAAGCTGCACGCTCAGTGCCAGTCTTCTGCAGCTTCTTTCTTCACGTTTC
This sequence comes from Fringilla coelebs, assembly GCF_963513975.1. Classification (NCBI taxonomy): domain Eukaryota; kingdom Metazoa; phylum Chordata; class Aves; order Passeriformes; family Fringillidae; genus Fringilla; species Fringilla coelebs. The sequence goes on along the minus strand of NW_028167494.1, from coordinate 123,190 downwards.
AGCAGCTAGCACGCTCTCCGTGTGCAGGAGAAGCGGCAGAGGCTTCCTTGCCGGAGAAGCGGCACCTTCGCCGGCAGAGAGCATCCTGCCGGCCGCGGTGCGCTCCGGAGCGGGGGCTTGTGCCGAAAGAGGCCGGCAACAGGCGCTTACCTTCGGACAGCTCCGGATCGCCGTCTAATGCGTCTCTTGTCGCCTACACGGCAGGGAAAAGCTTTTCCACTCTGTCTAGGAAGGAGAAAGTGTGCCAGCACAGCAAATGCCTCCCGGACTTTCCCTGGAATTCAGCAAGTGCTTTGCAGCTTGAAATTGGAAGGAAAGCCTCAGATTTAGCAGCCAGAGCTTCAGGAGGAGCAGCAGCGAGCACAGCATCGGTTTTGCAGCAGCTCCTTCCATGTGCATGTTTTTGGGAGTGGAAAGGCTTGCAGAGTGTTAAAGTAGCTTTTTCTCTCCGCTGGAAAGCTGCACGCTCAGTGCCAGTCTTCTGCAGCTTCTTTCTTCACGTTTCAGCAGCTAGCACGCTCTCCGTGTGCTGGAGAAGCGGCAGAGGCTTCCTTGCCGGAGAAGCGGCACCTTCGCCGGCAGAGAGCATCCTGCCGGCCGCGGTGCGCTCCGGAGCGGGGGCTTGTGCCGAAAGAGGCCGGCAACAGGCGCTTACCTTCGGACAGCTCCGGATCGCCGTCTAATGCGTCTCTTGTCGCCTACACGGCAGGGAAAAGCTTTTCCACTCTGTCTAGGAAGGAGAAAGTGTGCCAGCACAGCAAATGCCTCCCGGACTTTCCCTGCAATTCAGCAAGTGCTTTGCAGCTTGAAATTGGAAGGAAAGCCTCAGATTTAGCAGCCAGAGCTTCAGGAGGAGCAGCAGCGAGCACAGCATCGGTTTTGCAGCAGCTCCTTCCATGTGCATGTTTTTGGGAGTGGAAAGGCTTGCAGAGTGTTAAAGTAGCTTTTTCTCTCCGCTGGAAAGCTGCACGCTCAGTGCCAGTCTTCTGCAGCTTCTTTCTTCACGTTTCAGCAGCTAGCACGCTCTCCGTGTGCAGGAGAAGCGGCAGAGGCTTCCTTGCCGGAGAAGCGGCACCTTCGCCGGCAGAGAGCATCCTGCCGGCCGCGGTGCGCTCCGGAGCGGGGGCTTGTGCCGAAAGAGGCCGGCAACAGGCGCTTACCTTCGGACAGCTCCGGATCGCCGTCTAATGCGTCTCTTGTCGCCTACACGGCAGGGAAAAGCTTTTCCACTCTGTCTAGGAAGGAGAAAGTGTGCCAGCACAGCAAATGCCTCCCGGACTTTCCCTGGAATTCAGCAAGTGCTTTGCAGCTTGAAATTGGAAGGAAAGCCTCAGATTTAGCAGCCAGAGCTTCAGGAGGAGCAGCAGCGAGCACAGCATCGGTTTTGCAGCAGCTCCTTCCATGTGCATGTTTTTGGGAGTGGAAAGGCTTGCAGAGTGTTAAAGTAGCTTTTTCTCTCCGCTGGAAAGCTGCACGCTCAGTGCCAGTCTTCTGCAGCTTCTTTCTTCACGTTTCAGCAGCTAGCACGCTCTCCGTGTGCTGGAGAAGCGGCAGAGGCTTCCTTGCCGGAGAAGCGGCACCTTCGCCGGCAGAGAGCATCCTGCCGGCCGCGGTGCGCTCCGGAGCGGGGGCTTGTGCCGAAAGAGGCCGGCAACAGGCGCTTACCTTCGGACAGCTCCGGATCGCCGTCTAATGCGTCTCTTGTCGCCTACACGGCAGGGAAAAGCTTTTCCACTCTGTCTAGGAAGGAGAAAGTGTGCCAGCACAGCAAATGCCTCCCGGACTTTCCCTGGAATTCAGCAAGTGCTTTGCAGCTTGAAATTGGAAGGAAAGCCTCAGATTTAGCAGCCAGAGCTTCAGGAGGAGCAGCAGCGAGCACAGCATCGGTTTTGCAGCAGCTCCTTCCATGTGCATGTTTTTGGGAGTGGAAAGGCTTGCAGAGTGTTAAAGTAGCTTTTTCTCTCCGCTGGAAAGCTGCACGCTCAGTGCCAGTCTTCTGCAGCTTCTTTCTTCACGTTTCAGCAGCTAGCACGCTCTCCGTGTGCTGGAGAAGCGGCAGAGGCTTCCTTGCCGGAGAAGCGGCACCTTCGCCGGCAGAGAGCATCCTGCCGGCCGCGGTGCGCTCCGGAGCGGGGGCTTGTGCCGAAAGAGGCCGGCAACAGGCGCTTACCTTCGGACAGCTCCGGATCGCCGTCTAATGCGTCTCTTGTCGCCTACACGGCAGGGAAAAGCTTTTCCACTCTGTCTAGGAAGGAGAAAGTGTGCCAGCACAGCAAATGCCTCCCGGACTTTCCCTGGAATTCAGCAAGTGCTTTGCAGCTTGAAATTGGAAGGAAAGCCTCAGATTTAGCAGCCAGAGCTTCAGGAGGAGCAGCAGCGAGCACAGCATCGGTTTTGCAGCAGCTCCTTCCATGTGCATGTTTTTGGGAGTGGAAAGGCTTGCAGAGTGTTAAAGTAGCTTTTTCTCTCCGCTGGAAAGCTGCACGCTCAGTGCCAGTCTTCTGCAGCTTCTTTCTTCACGTTTCAGCAGCTAGCACGCTCTCCGTGTGCTGGAGAAGCGGCAGAGGCTTCCTTGCCGGAGAAGCGGCACCTTCGCCGGCAGAGAGCATCCTGCCGGCCGCGGTGCGCTCCGGAGCGGGGGCTTGTGCCGAAAGAGGCCGGCAACAGGCGCTTACCTTCGGACAGCTCCGGATCGCCGTCTCATGCGTCTCTTGTCGCCTACACGGCAGGGAAAAGCTTTTCCACTCTGTCTAGGAAGGAGAAAGTGTGCCAGCACAGCAAATGCCTCCCGGACTTTCCCTGGAATTCAGCAAGTGCTTTGCAGCTTGAAATTGGAAGGAAAGCCTCAGATTTAGCAGCCAGAGCTTCAGGAGGAGCAGCAGCGAGCACAGCATCGGTTTTGCAGCAGCTCCTTCCATGTGCATGTTTTTGGGAGTGGAAAGGCTTGCAGAGTGTTAAAGTAGCTTTTTCTCTCCGCTGGAAAGCTGCACGCTCAGTGCCAGTCTTCTGCAGCTTCTTTCTTCACGTTTCAGCAGCTAGCACGCTCTCCGTGTGCTGGAGAAGCGGCAGAGGCTTCCTTGCCGGAGAAGCGGCACCTTCGCCGGCAGAGAGCATCCTGCCGGCCGCGGTGCGCTCCGGAGCGGGGGCTTGTGCCGAAAGAGGCCGGCAACAGGCGCTTACCTTCGGACAGCTCCGGATCGCCGTCTAATGCGCCTCTTGTCGCCTACACGGCAGGGAAAAGCTTTTCCACTCTGTCTAGGAAGGAGAAAGTGTGCCAGCACAGCAAATGCCTCCCGGACTTTCCCTGGAATTCAGCAAGTGCTTTGCAGCTTGAAATTGGAAGGAAAGCCTCAGATTTAGCAGCCAGAGCTTCAGGAGGAGCAGCAGCGAGCACAGCATCGGTTTTGCAGCAGCTCCTTCCATGTGCATGTTTTTGGGAGTGGAAAGGCTTGCAGAGTGTTAAAGTAGCTTTTTCTCTCCGCTGGAAAGCTGCACGCTCAGTGCCAGTCTTCTGCAGCTTCTTTCTTCACGTTTCAGCAGCTAGCACGCTCTCCGTGTGCTGGAGAAGCGGCAGAGGCTTCCTTGCCGGAGAAGCGGCACCTTCGCCGGCAGAGAGCATCCTGCCGGCCGCGGTGCGCTCCGGAGCGGGGGCTTGTGCCGAAAGAGGCCGGCAACAGGCGCTTACCTTCGGACAGCTCCGGATCGCCGTCTAATGCGTCTCTTGTCGCCTACACGGCAGGGAAAAGCTTTTCCACTCTGTCTAGGAAGGAGAAAGTGTGCCAGCACAGCAAATGCCTCCCGGACTTTCCCTGGAATTCAGCAAGTGCTTTGCAGCTTGAAATTGGAAGGAAAGCCTCAGATTTAGCAGCCAGAGCTTCAGGAGGAGCAGCAGCGAGCACAGCATCGGTTTTGCAGCAGCTCCTTCCATGTGCATGTTTTTGGGAGTGGAAAGGCTTGCAGAGTGTTAAAGTAGCTTTTTCTCTCCGCTGGAAAGCTGCACGCTCAGTGCCAGTCTTCTGCAGCTTCTTTCTTCACGTTTCAGCAGCTAGCACGCTCTCCGTGTGCTGGAGAAGCGGCAGAGGCTTCCTTGCCGGAGAAGCGGCACCTTCGCCGGCAGAGAGCATCCTGCCGGCCGCGGTGCGCTCCGGAGCGGGGGCTTGTGCCGAAAGAGGCCGGCAACAGGCGCTTACCTTCGGACAGCTCCGGATCGCCGTCTAATGCGTCTCTTGTCGCCTACACGGCAGGGAAAAGCTTTTCCACTCTGTCTAGGAAGGAGAAAGTGTGCCAGCACAGCAAATGCCTCCCGGACTTTCCCTGGAATTCAGCAAGTGCTTTGCAGCTTGAAATTGGAAGGAAAGCCTCAGATTTAGCAGCCAGAGCTTCAGGAGGAGCAGCAGCGAGCACAGCATCGCTTTTGCAGCAGCTCCTTCCATGTGCATGTTTTTGGGAGTGGAAAGGCTTGCAGAGTGTTAAAGTAGCTTTTTCTCTCCGCTGGAAAGCTGCACGCTCAGTGCCAGTCTTCTGCAGCTTCTTTCTTCACGTTTCAGCAGCTAGCACGCTCTCCGTGTGCTGGAGAAGCGGCAGAGGCTTCCTTGCCGGAGAAGCGGCACCTTCGCCGGCAGAGAGCATCCTGCCGGCCGCGGTGCGCTCCGGAGCGGGGGCTTGTGCCGAAAGAGGCCGGCAACAGGCGCTTACCTTCGGACAGCTCCGGATCGCCGTCTCATGCGTCTCTTGTCGCCTACACGGCAGGGAAAAGCTTTTCCACTCTGTCTAGGAAGGAGAAAGTGTGCCAGCACAGCAAATGCCTCCCGGACTTTCCCTGCAATTCAGCAAGTGCTTTGCAGCTTGAAATTGGAAGGAAAGCCTCAGATTTAGCAGCCAGAGCTTCAGGAGGAGCAGCAGCGAGCACAGCATCGGTTTTGCAGCAGCTCCTTCCATGTGCATGTTTTTGGGAGTGGAAAGGCTTGCAGAGTGTTAAAGTAGCTTTTTCTCTCCGCTGGAAAGCTGCACGCTCAGTGCCAGTCTTCTGCAGCTTCTTTCTTCACGTTTCAGCAGCTAGCACGCTCTCCGTGTGCTGGAGAAGCGGCAGAGGCTTCCTTGCCGGAGAAGCGGCACCTTCGCCGGCAGAGAGCATCCTGCCGGCCGCGGTGCGCTCCGGAGCGGGGGCTTGTGCCGAAAGAGGCCGGCAACAGGCGCTTACCTTCGGACAGCTCCGGATCGCCGTCTAATGCGTCTCTTGTCGCCTACACGGCAGGGAAAAGCTTTTCCACTCTGTCTAGGAAGGAGAAAGTGTGCCAGCACAGCAAATGCCTCCCGGACTTTCCCTGCAATTCAGCAAGTGCTTTGCAGCTTGAAATTGGAAGGAAAGCCTCAGATTTAGCAGCCAGAGCTTCAGGAGGAGCAGCAGCGAGCACAGCATCGGTTTTGCAGCAGCTCCTTCCATGTGCATGTTTTTGGGAGTGGAAAGGCTTGCAGAGTGTTAAAGTAGCTTTTTCTCTCCGCTGGAAAGCTGCACGCTCAGTGCCAGTCTTCTGCAGCTTCTTTCTTCACGTTTCAGCAGCTAGCACGCTCTCCGTGTGCTGGAGAAGCGGCAGAGGCTTCCTTGCCGGAGAAGCGGCACCTTCGCCGGCAGAGAGCATCCTGCCGGCCGCGGTGCGCTCCGGAGCGGGGGCTTGTGCCGAAAGAGGCCGGCAACAGGCGCTTACCTTCGGACAGCTCCGGATCGCCGTCTAATGCGTCTCTTGTCGCCTACACGGCAGGGAAAAGCTTTTCCACTCTGTCTAGGAAGGAGAAAGTGTGCCAGCACAGCAAATGCCTCCCGGACTTTCCCTGCAATTCAGCAAGTGCTTTGCAGCTTGAAATTGGAAGGAAAGCCTCAGATTTAGCAGCCAGAGCTTCAGGAGGAGCAGCAGCGAGCACAGCATCGGTTTTGCAGCAGCTCCTTCCATGTGCATGTTTTTGGGAGTGGAAAGGCTTGCAGAGTGTTAAAGTAGCTTTTTCTCTCCGCTGGAAAGCTGCACGCTCAGTGCCAGTCTTCTGCAGCTTCTTTCTTCACGTTTCAGCAGCTAGCACGCTCTCCGTGTGCTGGAGAAGCGGCAGAGGCTTCCTTGCCGGAGAAGCGGCACCTTCGCCGGCAGAGAGCATCCTGCCGGCCGCGGTGCGCTCCGGAGCGGGGGCTTGTGCCGAAAGAGGCCGGCAACAGGCGCTTACCTTCGGACAGCTCCGGATCGCCGTCTAATGCGTCTCTTGTCGCCTACACGGCAGGGAAAAGCTTTTCCACTCTGTCTAGGAAGGAGAAAGTGTGCCAGCACAGCAAATGCCTCCCGGACTTTCCCTGGAATTCAGCAAGTGCTTTGCAGCTTGAAATTGGAAGGAAAGCCTCAGATTTAGCAGCCAGAGCTTCAGGAGGAGCAGCAGCGAGCACAGCATCGCTTTTGCAGCAGCTCCTTCCATGTGCATGTTTTTGGGAGTGGAAAGGCTTGCAGAGTGTTAAAGTAGCTTTTTCTCTCCGCTGGAAAGCTGCACGCTCAGTGCCAGTCTTCTGCAGCTTCTTTCTTCACGTTTCAGCAGCTAGCACGCTCTCCGTGTGCTGGAGAAGCGGCAGAGGCTTCCTTGCCGGAGAAGCGGCACCTTCGCCGGCAGAGAGCATCCTGCCGGCCGCGGTGCGCTCCGGAGCGGGGGCTTGTGCCGAAAGAGGCCGGCAACAGGCGCTTACCTTCGGACAGCTCCGGATCGCCGTCTCATGCGTCTCTTGTCGCCTACACGGCAGGGAAAAGCTTTTCCACTCTGTCTAGGAAGGAGAAAGTGTGCCAGCACAGCAAATGCCTCCCGGACTTTCCCTGGAATTCAGCAAGTGCTTTGCAGCTTGAAATTGGAAGGAAAGACTCAGATTTAGCAGCCAGAGCTTCAGGAGGAGCAGCAGCGAGCACAGCATCGGTTTTGCAGCAGCTCCTTCCATGTGCATGTTTTTGGGAGTGGAAAGGCTTGCAGAGTGTTAAAGTAGCTTTTTCTCTCCGCTGGAAAGCTGCACGCTCAGTGCCAGTCTTCTGCAGCTTCTTTCTTCACGTTTCAGCAGCTAGCACGCTCTCCGTGTGCTGGAGAAGCGGCAGAGGCTTCCTTGCCGGAGAAGCGGCACCTTCGCCGGCAGAGAGCATCCTGCCGGCCGCGGTGCGCTCCGGAGCGGGGGCTTGTGCCGAAAGAGGCCGGCAACAGGCGCTTACCTTCGGACAGCTCCGGACAGCCGTCTAATGCGTCTCTTGTCGCCTACACGGCAGGGAAAAGCTTTTCCACTCTGTCTAGGAAGGAGAAAGTGTGCCAGCACAGCAAATGCCTCCCGGACTTTCCCTGGAATTCAGCAAGTGCTTTGCAGCTTGAAATTGGAAGGAAAGCCTCAGATTTAGCAGCCAGAGCTTCAGGAGGAGCAGCAGCGAGCACAGCATCGGTTTTGCAGCAGCTCCTTCCATGTGCATGTTTTTGGGAGTGGAAAGGCTTGCAGAGTGTTAAAGTAGCTTTTTCTCTCCGCTGGAAAGCTGCACGCTCAGTGCCAGTCTTCTGCAGCTTCTTTCTTCACGTTTCAGCAGCTAGCACGCTCTCCGTGTGCTGGAGAAGCGGCAGAGGCTTCCTTGCCGGAGAAGCGGCACCTTCGCCGGCAGAGAGCATCCTGCCGGCCGCGGTGCGCTCCGGAGCGGGGGCTTGTGCCGAAAGAGGCCGGCAACAGGCGCTTACCTTCGGACAGCTCCGGATCGCCGTCTAATGCGTCTCTTGTCGCCTACACGGCAGGGAAAAGCTTTTCCACTCTGTCTAGGAAGGAGAAAGTGTGCCAGCACAGCAAATGCCTCCCGGACTTTCCCTGCAATTCAGCAAGTGCTTTGCAGCTTGAAATTGGAAGGAAAGCCTCAGATTTAGCAGCCAGAGCTTCAGGAGGAGCAGCAGCGAGCACAGCATCGGTTTTGCAGCAGCTCCTTCCATGTGCATGTTTTTGGGAGTGGAAAGGCTTGCAGAGTGTTAAAGTAGCTTTTTCTCTCCGCTGGAAAGCTGCACGCTCAGTGCCAGTCTTCTGCAGCTTCTTTCTTCACGTTTCAGCAGCTAGCACGCTCTCCGTGTGCAGGAGAAGCGGCAGAGGCTTCCTTGCCGGAGAAGCGGCACCTTCGCCGGCAGAGAGCATCCTGCCGGCCGCGGTGCGCTCCGGAGCGGGGGCTTGTGCCGAAAGAGGCCGGCAACAGGCGCTTACCTTCGGACAGCTCCGGATCGCCGTCTAATGCGTCTCTTGTCGCCTACACGGCAGGGAAAAGCTTTTCCACTCTGTCTAGGAAGGAGAAAGTGTGCCAGCACAGCAAATGCCTCCCGGACTTTCCCTGGAATTCAGCAAGTGCTTTGCAGCTTGAAATTGGAAGGAAAGCCTCAGATTTAGCAGCCAGAGCTTCAGGAGGAGCAGCAGCGAGCACAGCATCGGTTTTGCAGCAGCTCCTTCCATGTGCATGTTTTTGGGAGTGGAAAGGCTTGCAGAGTGTTAAAGTAGCTTTTTCTCTCCGCTGGAAAGCTGCACGCTCAGTGCCAGTCTTCTGCAGCTTCTTTCTTCACGTTTCAGCAGCTAGCACGCTCTCCGTGTGCTGGAGAAGCGGCAGAGGCTTCCTTGCCGGAGAAGCGGCACCTTCGCCGGCAGAGAGCATCCTGCCGGCCGCGGTGCGCTCCGGAGCGGGGGCTTGTGCCGAAAGAGGCCGGCAACAGGCGCTTACCTTCGGACAGCTCCGGATCGCCGTCTAATGCGTCTCTTGTCGCCTACACGGCAGGGAAAAGCTTTTCCACTCTGTCTAGGAAGGAGAAAGTGTGCCAGCACAGCAAATGCCTCCCGGACTTTCCCTGCAATTCAGCAAGTGCTTTGCAGCTTGAAATTGGAAGGAAAGCCTCAGATTTAGCAGCCAGAGCTTCAGGAGGAGCAGCAGCGAGCACAGCATCGGTTTTGCAGCAGCTCCTTCCATGTGCATGTTTTTGGGAGTGGAAAGGCTTGCAGAGTGTTAAAGTAGCTTTTTCTCTCCGCTGGAAAGCTGCACGCTCAGTGCCAGTCTTCTGCAGCTTCTTTCTTCACGTTTCAGCAGCTAGCACGCTCTCCGTGTGCAGGAGAAGCGGCAGAGGCTTCCTTGCCGGAGAAGCGGCACCTTCGCCGGCAGAGAGCATCCTGCCGGCCGCGGTGCGCTCCGGAGCGGGGGCTTGTGCCGAAAGAGGCCGGCAACAGGCGCTTACCTTCGGACAGCTCCGGATCGCCGTCTAATGCGTCTCTTGTCGCCTACACGGCAGGGAAAAGCTTTTCCACTCTGTCTAGGAAGGAGAAAGTGTGCCAGCACAGCAAATGCCTCCCGGACTTTCCCTGGAATTCAGCAAGTGCTTTGCAGCTTGAAATTGGAAGGAAAGCCTCAGATTTAGCAGCCAGAGCTTCAGGAGGAGCAGCAGCGAGCACAGCATCGCTTTTGCAGCAGCTCCTTCCATGTGCATGTTTTTGGGAGTGGAAAGGCTTGCAGAGTGTTAAAGTAGCTTTTTCTCTCCGCTGGAAAGCTGCACGCTCAGTGCCAGTCTTCTGCAGCTTCTTTCTTCACGTTTCAGCAGCTAGCACGCTCTCCGTGTGCTGGAGAAGCGGCAGAGGCTTCCTTGCCGGAGAAGCGGCACCTTCGCCGGCAGAGAGCATCCTGCCGGCCGCGGTGCGCTCCGGAGCGGGGGCTTGTGCCGAAAGAGGCCGGCAACAGGCGCTTACCTTCGGACAGCTCCGGATCGCCGTCTAATGCGTCTCTTGTCGCCTACACGGCAGGGAAAAGCTTTTCCACTCTGTCTAGGAAGGAGAAAGTGTGCCAGCACAGCAAATGCCTCCCGGACTTTCCCTGGAATTCAGCAAGTGCTTTGCAGCTTGAAATTGGAAGGAAAGCCTCAGATTTAGCAGCCAGAGCTTCAGGAGGAGCAGCAGCGAGCACAGCATCGGTTTTGCAGCAGCTCCTTCCATGTGCATGTTTTTGGGAGTGGAAAGGCTTGCAGAGTGTTAAAGTAGCTTTTTCTCTCCGCTGGAAAGCTGCACGCTCAGTGCCAGTCTTCTGCAGCTTCTTTCTTCACGTTTCAGCAGCTAGCACGCTCTCCGTGTGCTGGAGAAGCGGCAGAGGCTTCCTTGCCGGAGAAGCGGCACCTTCGCCGGCAGAGAGCATCCTGCCGGCCGCGGTGCGCTCCGGAGCGGGGGCTTGTGCCGAAAGAGGCCGGCAACAGGCGCTTACCTTCGGACAGCTCCGGATCGCCGTCTAATGCGCCTCTTGTCGCCTACACGGCAGGGAAAAGCTTTTCCACTCTGTCTAGGAAGGAGAAAGTGTGCCAGCACAGCAAATGCCTCCCGGACTTTCCCTGGAATTCAGCAAGTGCTTTGCAGCTTGAAATTGGAAGGAAAGCCTCAGATTTAGCAGCCAGAGCTTCAGGAGGAGCAGCAGCGAGCACAGCATCGCTTTTGCAGCAGCTCCTTCCATGTGCATGTTTTTGGGAGTGGAAAGGCTTGCAGAGTGTTAAAGTAGCTTTTTCTCTCCGCTGGAAAGCTGCACGCTCAGTGCCAGTCTTCTGCAGCTTCTTTCTTCACGTTTCAGCAGCTAGCACGCTCTCCGTGTGCTGGAGAAGCGGCAGAGGCTTCCTTGCCGGAGAAGCGGCACCTTCGCCGGCAGAGAGCATCCTGCCGGCCGCGGTGCGCTCCGGAGCGGGGGCTTGTGCCGAAAGAGGCCGGCAACAGGCGCTTACCTTCGGACAGCTCCGGATCGCCGTCTAATGCGTCTCTTGTCGCCTACACGGCAGGGAAAAGCTTTTCCACTCTGTCTAGGAAGGAGAAAGTGTGCCAGCACAGCAAATGCCTCCCGGACTTTCCCTGGAATTCAGCAAGTGCTTTGCAGCTTGAAATTGGAAGGAAAGCCTCAGATTTAGCAGCCAGAGCTTCAGGAGGAGCAGCAGCGAGCACAGCATCGCTTTTGCAGCAGCTCCTTCCATGTGCATGTTTTTGGGAGTGGAAAGGCTTGCAGAGTGTTAAAGTAGCTTTTTCTCTCCGCTGGAAAGCTGCACGCTCAGTGCCAGTCTTCTGCAGCTTCTTTCTTCACGTTTCAGCAGCTAGCACGCTCTCCGTGTGCAGGAGAAGCGGCAGAGGCTTCCTTGCCGGAGAAGCGGCACCTTCGCCGGCAGAGAGCATCCTGCCGGCCGCGGTGCGCTCCGGAGCGGGGGCTTGTGCCGAAAGAGGCCGGCAACAGGCGCTTACCTTCGGACAGCTCCGGATCGCCGTCTAATGCGTCTCTTGTCGCCTACACGGCAGGGAAAAGCTTTTCCACTCTGTCTAGGAAGGAGAAAGTGTGCCAGCACAGCAAATGCCTCCCGGACTTTCCCTGGAATTCAGCAAGTGCTTTGCAGCTTGAAATTGGAAGGAAAGCCTCAGATTTAGCAGCCAGAGCTTCAGGAGGAGCAGCAGCGAGCACAGCATCGGTTTTGCAGCAGCTCCTTCCATGTGCATGTTTTTGGGAGTGGAAAGGCTTGCAGAGTGTTAAAGTAGCTTTTTCTCTCCGCTGGAAAGCTGCACGCTCAGTGCCAGTCTTCTGCAGCTTCTTTCTTCACGTTTCAGCAGCTAGCACGCTCTCCGTGTGCTGGAGAAGCGGCAGAGGCTTCCTTGCCGGAGAAGCGGCACCTTCGCCGGCAGAGAGCATCCTGCCGGCCGCGGTGCGCTCCGGAGCGGGGGCTTGTGCCGAAAGAGGCCGGCAACAGGCGCTTACCTTCGGACAGCTCCGGATCGCCGTCTAATGCGTCTCTTGTCGCCTACACGGCAGGGAAAAGCTTTTCCACTCTGTCTAGGAAGGAGAAAGTGTGCCAGCACAGCAAATGCCTCCCGGACTTTCCCTGGAATTCAGCAAGTGCTTTGCAGCTTGAAATTGGAAGGAAAGCCTCAGATTTAGCAGCCAGAGCTTCAGGAGGAGCAGCAGCGAGCACAGCATCGCTTTTGCAGCAGCTCCTTCCATGTGCATGTTTTTGGGAGTGGAAAGGCTTGCAGAGTGTTAAAGTAGCTTTTTCTCTCCGCTGGAAAGCTGCACGCTCAGTGCCAGTCTTCTGCAGCTTCTTTCTTCACGTTTCAGCAGCTAGCACGCTCTCCGTGTGCAGGAGAAGCGGCAGAGGCTTCCTTGCCGGAGAAGCGGCACCTTCGCCGGCAGAGAGCATCCTGCCGGCCGCGGTGCGCTCCGGAGCGGGGGCTTGTGCCGAAAGAGGCCGGCAACAGGCGCTTACCTTCGGACAGCTCCGGATCGCCGTCTAATGCGTCTCTTGTCGCCTACACGGCAGGGAAAAGCTTTTCCACTCTGTCTAGGAAGGAGAAAGTGTGCCAGCACAGCAAATGCCTCCCGGACTTTCCCTGGAATTCAGCAAGTGCTTTGCAGCTTGAAATTGGAAGGAAAGCCTCAGATTTAGCAGCCAGAGCTTCAGGAGGAGCAGCAGCGAGCACAGCATCGGTTTTGCAGCAGCTCCTTCCATGTGCATGTTTTTGGGAGTGGAAAGGCTTGCAGAGTGTTAAAGTAGCTTTTTCTCTCCGCTGGAAAGCTGCACGCTCAGTGCCAGTCTTCTGCAGCTTCTTTCTTCACGTTTCAGCAGCTAGCACGCTCTCCGTGTGCTGGAGAAGCGGCAGAGGCTTCCTTGCCGGAGAAGCGGCACCTTCGCCGGCAGAGAGCATCCTGCCGGCCGCGGTGCGCTCCGGAGCGGGGGCTTGTGCCGAAAGAGGCCGGCAACAGGCGCTTACCTTCGGACAGCTCCGGATCGCCGTCTAATGCGTCTCTTGTCGCCTACACGGCAGGGAAAAGCTTTTCCACTCTGTCTAGGAAGGAGAAAGTGTGCCAGCACAGCAAATGCCTCCCGGACTTTCCCTGGAATTCAGCAAGTGCTTTGCAGCTTGAAATTGGAAGGAAAGCCTCAGATTTAGCAGCCAGAGCTTCAGGAGGAGCAGCAGCGAGCACAGCATCGGTTTTGCAGCAGCTCCTTCCATGTGCATGTTTTTGGGAGTGGAAAGGCTTGCAGAGTGTTAAAGTAGCTTTTTCTCTCCGCTGGAAAGCTGCACGCTCAGTGCCAGTCTTCTGCAGCTTCTTTCTTCACGTTTCAGCAGCTAGCACGCTCTCCGTGTGCTGGAGAAGCGGCAGAGGCTTCCTTGCCGGAGAAGCGGCACCTTCGCCGGCAGAGAGCATCCTGCCGGCCGCGGTGCGCTCCGGAGCGGGGGCTTGTGCCGAAAGAGGCCGGCAACAGGCGCTTACCTTCGGACAGCTCCGGATCGCCGTCTAATGCGCCTCTTGTCGCCTACACGGCAGGGAAAAGCTTTTCCACTCTGTCTAGGAAGGAGAAAGTGTGCCAGCACAGCAAATGCCTCCCGGACTTTCCCTGGAATTCAGCAAGTGCTTTGCAGCTTGAAATTGGAAGGAAAGCCTCAGATTTAGCAGCCAGAGCTTCAGGAGGAGCAGCAGCGAGCACAGCATCGGTTTTGCAGCAGCTCCTTCCATGTGCATGTTTTTGGGAGTGGAAAGGCTTGCAGAGTGTTAAAGTAGCTTTTTCTCTCCGCTGGAAAGCTGCACGCTCAGTGCCAGTCTTCTGCAGCCTTATTCTTCACGTTTCAGCAGCTAGCACGCTCTCCGTGTGCTGGAGAAGCGGCAGAGGCTTCCTTGCCGGAGAAGCGGCACCTTCGCCGGCAGAGAGCATCCTGCCGGCCGCGGTGCGCTCCGGAGCGGGGGCTTGTGCCGAAAGAGGCCGGCAACAGGCGCTTACCTTCGGACAGCTCCGGATCGCCGTCTAATGCGTCTCTTGTCGCCTACACGGCAGGGAAAAGCTTTTCCACTCTGTCTAGGAAGGAGAAAGTGTGCCAGCACAGCAAATGCCTCCCGGACTTTCCCTGGAATTCAGCAAGTGCTTTGCAGCTTGAAATTGGAAGGAAAGCCTCAGATTTAGCAGCCAGAGCTTCAGGAGGAGCAGCAGCGAGCACAGCATCGGTTTTGCAGCAGCTCCTTCCATGTGCATGTTTTTGGGAGTGGAAAGGCTTGCAGAGTGTTAAAGTAGCTTTTTCTCTCCGCTGGAAAGCTGCACGCTCAGTGCCAGTCTTCTGCAGCTTCTTTCTTCACGTTTCAGCAGCTAGCACGCTCTCCGTGTGCTGGAGAAGCGGCAGAGGCTTCCTTGCCGGAGAAGCGGCACCTTCGCCGGCAGAGAGCATCCTGCCGGCCGCGGTGCGCTCCGGAGCGGGGGCTTGTGCCGAAAGAGGCCGGCAACAGGCGCTTACCTTCGGACAGCTCCGGATCGCCGTCTAATGCGTCTCTTGTCGCCTACACGGCAGGGAAAAGCTTTTCCACTCTGTCTAGGAAGGAGAAAGTGTGCCAGCACAGCAAATGCCTCCCGGACTTTCCCTGGAATTCAGCAAGTGCTTTGCAGCTTGAAATTGGAAGGAAAGCCTCAGATTTAGCAGCCAGAGCTTCAGGAGGAGCAGCAGCGAGCACAGCATCGGTTTTGCAGCAGCTCCTTCCATGTGCATGTTTTTGGGAGTGGAAAGGCTTGCAGAGTGTTAAAGTAGCTTTTTCTCTCCGCTGGAAAGCTGCACGCTCAGTGCCAGTCTTCTGCAGCTTCTTTCTTCACGTTTCAGCAGCTAGCACGCTCTCCGTGTGCTGGAGAAGCGGCAGAGGCTTCCTTGCCGGAGAAGCGGCACCTTCGCCGGCAGAGAGCATCCTGCCGGCCGCGGTGCGCTCCGGAGCGGGGGCTTGTGCCGAAAGAGGCCGGCAACAGGCGCTTACCTTCGGACAGCTCCGGATCGCCGTCTAATGCGCCTCTTGTCGCCTACACGGCAGGGAAAAGCTTTTCCACTCTGTCTAGGAAGGAGAAAGTGTGCCAGCACAGCAAATGCCTCCCGGACTTTCCCTGGAATTCAGCAAGTGCTTTGCAGCTTGAAATTGGAAGGAAAACCTCAGATTTAGCAGCCAGAGCTTCAGGAGGAGCAGCAGCGAGCACAGCATCGGTTTTGCAGCAGCTCCTTCCATGTGCATGTTTTTGGGAGTGGAAAGGCTTGCAGAGTGTTAAAGTAGCTTTTTCTCTCCGCTGGAAAGCTGCACGCTCAGTGCCAGTCTTCTGCAGCTTCTTTCTTCACGTTTCAGCAGCTAGCACGCTCTCCGTGTGCTGGAGAAGCGGCAGAGGCTTCCTTGCCGGAGAAGCGGCACCTTCGCCGGCAGAGAGCATCCTGCCGGCCGCGGTGCGCTCCGGAGCGGGGGCTTGTGCCGAAAGAGGCCGGCAACAGGCGCTTACCTTCGGACAGCTCCGGATCGCCGTCTAATGCGTCTCTTGTCGCCTACACGGCAGGGAAAAGCTTTTCCACTCTGTCTAGGAAGGAGAAAGTGTGCCAGCACAGCAAATGCCTCCCGGACTTTCCCTGCAATTCAGCAAGTGCTTTGCAGCTTGAAATTGGAAGGAAAGCCTCAGATTTAGCAGCCAGAGCTTCAGGAGGAGCAGCAGCGAGCACAGCATCGGTTTTGCAGCAGCTCCTTCCATGTGCATGTTTTTGGGAGTGGAAAGGCTTGCAGAGTGTTAAAGTAGCTTTTTCTCTCCGCTGGAAAGCTGCACGCTCAGTGCCAGTGTTCTGCAGCTTCTTTCTTCACGTTTCAGCAGCTAGCACGCTCTCCGTGTGCTGGAGAAGCGGCAGAGGCTTCCTTGCCGGAGAAGCGGCACCTTCGCCGGCAGAGAGCATCCTGCCGGCCGCGGTGCGCTCCGGAGCGGGGGCTTGTGCCGAAAGAGGCCGGCAACAGGCGCTTACCTTCGGACAGCTCCGGATCGCCGTCTAATGCGTCTCTTGTCGCCTACACGGCAGGGAAAAGCTTTTCCACTCTGTCTAGGAAGGAGAAAGTGTGCCAGCACAGCAAATGCCTCCCGGACTTTCCCTGGAATTCAGCAAGTGCTTTGCAGCTTGAAATTGGAAGGAAAGCCTCAGATTTAGCAGCCAGAGCTTCAGGAGGAGCAGCAGCGAGCACAGCATCGCTTTTGCAGCAGCTCCTTCCATGTGCATGTTTTTGGGAGTGGAAAGGCTTGCAGAGTGTTAAAGTAGCTTTTTCTCTCCGCTGGAAAGCTGCACGCTCAGTGCCAGTCTTCTGCAGCTTCTTTCTTCACGTTTCAGCAGCTAGCACGCTCTCCGTGTGCTGGAGAAGCGGCAGAGGCTTCCTTGCCGGAGAAGCGGCACCTTCGCCGGCAGAGAGCATCCTGCCGGCCGCGGTGCGCTCCGGAGCGGGGGCTTGTGCCGAAAGAGGCCGGCAACAGGCGCTTACCTTCGGACAGCTCCGGATCGCCGTCTAATGCGTCTCTTGTCGCCTACACGGCAGGGAAAAGCTTTTCCACTCTGTCTAGGAAGGAGAAAGTGTGCCAGCACAGCAAATGCCTCCCGGACTTTCCCTGCAATTCAGCAAGTGCTTTGCAGCTTGAAATTGGAAGGAAAGCCTCAGATTTAGCAGCCAGAGCTTCAGGAGGAGCAGCAGCGAGCACAGCATCGGTTTTGCAGCAGCTCCTTCCATGTGCATGTTTTTGGGAGTGGAAAGGCTTGCAGAGTGTTAAAGTAGCTTTTTCTCTCCGCTGGAAAGCTGCACGCTCAGTGCCAGTGTTCTGCAGCTTCTTTCTTCACGTTTCAGCAGCTAGCACGCTCTCCGTGTGCTGGAGAAGCGGCAGAGGCTTCCTTGCCGGAGAAGCGGCACCTTCGCCGGCAGAGAGCATCCTGCCGGCCGCGGTGCGCTCCGGAGCGGGGGCTTGTGCCGAAAGAGGCCGGCAACAGGCGCTTACCTTCGGACAGCTCCGGATCGCCGTCTAATGCGTCTCTTGTCGCCTACACGGCAGGGAAAAGCTTTTCCACTCTGTCTAGGAAGGAGAAAGTGTGCCAGCACAGCAAATGCCTCCCGGACTTTCCCTGCAATTCAGCAAGTGCTTTGCAGCTTGAAATTGGAAGGAAAGCCTCAGATTTAGCAGCCAGAGCTTCAGGAGGAGCAGCAGCGAGCACAGCATCGGTTTTGCAGCAGCTCCTTCCATGTGCATGTTTTTGGGAGTGGAAAGGCTTGCAGAGTGTTAAAGTAGCTTTTTCTCTCCGCTGGAAAGCTGCACGCTCAGTGCCAGTCTTCTGCAGCTTCTTTCTTCACGTTTCAGCAGCTAGCACGCTCTCCGTGTGCTGGAGAAGCGGCAGAGGCTTCCTTGCCGGAGAAGCGGCACCTTCGCCGGCAGAGAGCATCCTGCCGGCCGCGGTGCGCTCCGGAGCGGGGGCTTGTGCCGAAAGAGGCCGGCAACAGGCGCTTACCTTCGGACAGCTCCGGATCGCCGTCTAATGCGTCTCTTGTCGCCTACACGGCAGGGAAAAGCTTTTCCACTCTGTCTAGGAAGGAGAAAGTGTGCCAGCACAGCAAATGCCTCCCGGGCTTTCCCTGGAATTCAGCAAGTGCTTTGCAGCTTGAAATTGGAAGGAAAGCCTCAGATTTAGCAGCCAGAGCTTCAGGAGGAGCAGCAGCGAGCACAGCATCGGTTTTGCAGCAGCTCCTTCCATGTGCATGTTTTTGGGAGTGGAAAGGCTTGCAGAGTGTTAAAGTAGCTTTTTCTCTCCGCTGGAAAGCTGCACGCTCAGTGCCAGTCTTCTGCAGCTTCTTTCTTCACGTTTCAGCAGCTAGCACGCTCTCCGTGTGCTGGAGAAGCGGCAGAGGCTTCCTTGCCGGAGAAGCGGCACCTTCGCCGGCAGAGAGCATCCTGCCGGCCGCGGTGCGCTCCGGAGCGGGGGCTTGTGCCGAAAGAGGCCGGCAACAGGCGCTTACCTTCGGACAGCTCCGGATCGCCGTCTAATGCGTCTCTTGTCGCCTACACGGCAGGGAAAAGCTTTTCCACTCTGTCTAGGAAGGAGAAAGTGTGCCAGCACAGCAAATGCCTCCCGGACTTTCCCTGGAATTCAGCAAGTGCTTTGCAGCTTGAAATTGGAAGGAAAGCCTCAGATTTAGCAGCCAGAGCTTCAGGAGGAGCAGCAGCGAGCACAGCATCGCTTTTGCAGCAGCTCCTTCCATGTGCATGTTTTTGGGAGTGGAAAGGCTTGCAGAGTGTTAAAGTAGCTTTTTCTCTCCGCTGGAAAGCTGCACGCTCAGTGCCAGTCTTCTGCAGCTTCTTTCTTCACGTTTCAGCAGCTAGCACGCTCTCCGTGTGCTGGAGAAGCGGCAGAGGCTTCCTTGCCGGAGAAGCGGCACCTTCGCCGGCAGAGAGCATCCTGCCGGCCGCGGTGCGCTCCGGAGCGGGGGCTTGTGCCGAAAGAGGCCGGCAACAGGCGCTTACCTTCGGACAGCTCCGGATCGCCGTCTAATGCGCCTCTTGTCGCCTACACGGCAGGGAAAAGCTTTTCCACTCTGTCTAGGAAGGAGAAAGTGTGCCAGCACAGCAAATGCCTCCCGGACTTTCCCTGGAATTCAGCAAGTGCTTTGCAGCTTGAAATTGGAAGGAAAGCCTCAGATTTAGCAGCCAGAGCTTCAGGAGGAGCAGCAGCGAGCACAGCATCGCTTTTGCAGCAGCTCCTTCCATGTGCATGTTTTTGGGAGTGGAAAGGCTTGCAGAGTGTTAAAGTAGCTTTTTCTCTCCGCTGGAAAGCTGCACGCTCAGTGCCAGTCTTCTGCAGCTTCTTTCTTCACGTTTCAGCAGCTAGCACGCTCTCCGTGTGCTGGAGAAGCGGCAGAGGCTTCCTTGCCGGAGAAGCGGCACCTTCGCCGGCAGAGAGCATCCTGCCGGCCGCGGTGCGCTCCGGAGCGGGGGCTTGTGCCGAAAGAGGCCGGCAACAGGCGCTTACCTTCGGACAGCTCCGGATCGCCGTCTAATGCGTCTCTTGTCGCCTACACGGCAGGGAAAAGCTTTTCCACTCTGTCTAGGAAGGAGAAAGTGTGCCAGCACAGCAAATGCCTCCCGGACTTTCCCTGGAATTCAGCAAGTGCTTTGCAGCTTGAAATTGGAAGGAAAGCCTCAGATTTAGCAGCCAGAGCTTCAGGAGGAGCAGCAGCGAGCACAGCATCGGTTTTGCAGCAGCTCCTTCCATGTGCATGTTTTTGGGAGTGGAAAGGCTTGCAGAGTGTTAAAGTAGCTTTTTCTCTCCGCTGGAAAGCTGCACGCTCAGTGCCAGTCTTCTGCAGCTTCTTTCTTCACGTTTCAGCAGCTAGCACGCTCTCCGTGTGCTGGAGAAGCGGCAGAGGCTTCCTTGCCGGAGAAGCGGCACCTTCGCCGGCAGAGAGCATCCTGCCGGCCGCGGTGCGCTCCGGAGCGGGGGCTTGTGCCGAAAGAGGCCGGCAACAGGCGCTTACCTTCGGACAGCTCCGGATCGCCGTCTAATGCGCCTCTTGTCGCCTACACGGCAGGGAAAAGCTTTTCCACTCTGTCTAGGAAGGAGAAAGTGTGCCAGCACAGCAAATGCCTCCCGGACTTTCCCTGGAATTCAGCAAGTGCTTTGCAGCTTGAAATTGGAAGGAAAGCCTCAGATTTAGCAGCCAGAGCTTCAGGAGGAGCAGCAGCGAGCACAGCATCGGTTTTGCAGCAGCTCCTTCCATGTGCATGTTTTTGGGAGTGGAAAGGCTTGCAGAGTGTTAAAGTAGCTTTTTCTCTCCGCTGGAAAGCTGCACGCTCAGTGCCAGTCTTCTGCAGCTTCTTTCTTCACGTTTCAGCAGCTAGCACGCTCTCCGTGTGCTGGAGAAGCGGCAGAGGCTTCCTTGCCGGAGAAGCGGCACCTTCGCCGGCAGAGAGCATCCTGCCGGCCGCGGTGCGCTCCGGAGCGGGGGCTTGTGCCGAAAGAGGCCGGCAACAGGCGCTTACCTTCGGACAGCTCCGGATCGCCGTCTAATGCGTCTCTTGTCGCCTACACGGCAGGGAAAAGCTTTTCCACTCTGTCTAGGAAGGAGAAAGTGTGCCAGCACAGCAAATGCCTCCCGGACTTTCCCTGGAATTCAGCAAGTGCTTTGCAGCTTGAAATTGGAAGGAAAGCCTCAGATTTAGCAGCCAGAGCTTCAGGAGGAGCAGCAGCGAGCACAGCATCGGTTTTGCAGCAGCTCCTTCCATGTGCATGTTTTTGGGAGTGGAAAGGCTTGCAGAGTGTTAAAGTAGCTTTTTCTCTCCGCTGGAAAGCTGCACGCTCAGTGCCAGTCTTCTGCAGCTTCTTTCTTCACGTTTCAGCAGCTAGCACGCTCTCCGTGTGCTGGAGAAGCGGCAGAGGCTTCCTTGCCGGAGAAGCGGCACCTTCGCCGGCAGAGAGCATCCTGCCGGCCGCGGTGCGCTCCGGAGCGGGGGCTTGTGCCGAAAGAGGCCGGCAACAGGCGCTTACCTTCGGACAGCTCCGGATCGCCGTCTAATGCGTCTCTTGTCGCCTACACGGCAGGGAAAAGCTTTTCCACTCTGTCTAGGAAGGAGAAAGTGTGCCAGCACAGCAAATGCCTCCCGGACTTTCCCTGGAATTCAGCAAGTGCTTTGCAGCTTGAAATTGGAAGGAAAGCCTCAGATTTAGCAGCCAGAGCTTCAGGAGGAGCAGCAGCGAGCACAGCATCGCTTTTGCAGCAGCTCCTTCCATGTGCATGTTTTTGGGAGTGGAAAGGCTTGCAGAGTGTTAAAGTAGCTTTTTCTCTCCGCTGGAAAACTGCA
The DNA here is from genome assembly GCF_963513975.1 of Fringilla coelebs. Taxonomy (NCBI): domain Eukaryota; kingdom Metazoa; phylum Chordata; class Aves; order Passeriformes; family Fringillidae; genus Fringilla; species Fringilla coelebs. The sequence goes on along the minus strand of NW_028167494.1, from coordinate 102,526 downwards.
CGCTCAGTGCCAGTCTTCTGCAGCTTCTTTCTTCACGTTTCAGCAGCTAGCACGCTCTCCGTGTGCTGGAGAAGCGGCAGAGGCTTCCTTGCCGGAGAAGCGGCACCTTCGCCGGCAGAGAGCATCCTGCCGGCCGCGGTGCGCTCCGGAGCGGGGGCTTGTGCCGAAAGAGGCCGGCAACAGGCGCTTACCTTCGGACAGCTCCGGATCGCCGTCTAATGCGTCTCTTGTCGCCTACACGGCAGGGAAAAGCTTTTCCACTCTGTCTAGGAAGGAGAAAGTGTGCCAGCACAGCAAATGCCTCCCGGACTTTCCCTGCAATTCAGCAAGTGCTTTGCAGCTTGAAATTGGAAGGAAAGCCTCAGATTTAGCAGCCAGAGCTTCAGGAGGAGCAGCAGCGAGCACAGCATCGGTTTTGCAGCAGCTCCTTCCATGTGCATGTTTTTGGGAGTGGAAAGGCTTGCAGAGTGTTAAAGTAGCTTTTTCTCTCCGCTGGAAAGCTGCACGCTCAGTGCCAGTCTTCTGCAGCTTCTTTCTTCACGTTTCAGCAGCTAGCACGCTCTCCGTGTGCTGGAGAAGCGGCAGAGGCTTCCTTGCCGGAGAAGCGGCACCTTCGCCGGCAGAGAGCATCCTGCCGGCCGCGGTGCGCTCCGGAGCGGGGGCTTGTGCCGAAAGAGGCCGGCAACAGGCGCTTACCTTCGGACAGCTCCGGATCGCCGTCTAATGCGTCTCTTGTCGCCTACACGGCAGGGAAAAGCTTTTCCACTCTGTCTAGGAAGGAGAAAGTGTGCCAGCACAGCAAATGCCTCCCGGACTTTCCCTGGAATTCAGCAAGTGCTTTGCAGCTTGAAATTGGAAGGAAAGCCTCAGATTTAGCAGCCAGAGCTTCAGGAGGAGCAGCAGCGAGCACAGCATCGGTTTTGCAGCAGCTCCTTCCATGTGCATGTTTTTGGGAGTGGAAAGGCTTGCAGAGTGTTAAAGTAGCTTTTTCTCTCCGCTGGAAAGCTGCACGCTCAGTGCCAGTCTTCTGCAGCTTCTTTCTTCACGTTTCAGCAGCTAGCACGCTCTCCGTGTGCTGGAGAAGCGGCAGAGGCTTCCTTGCCGGAGAAGCGGCACCTTCGCCGGCAGAGAGCATCCTGCCGGCCGCGGTGCGCTCCGGAGCGGGGGCTTGTGCCGAAAGAGGCCGGCAACAGGCGCTTACCTTCGGACAGCTCCGGATCGCCGTCTAATGCGTCTCTTGTCGCCTACACGGCAGGGAAAAGCTTTTCCACTCTGTCTAGGAAGGAGAAAGTGTGCCAGCACAGCAAATGCCTCCCGGACTTTCCCTGGAATTCAGCAAGTGCTTTGCAGCTTGAAATTGGAAGGAAAGCCTCAGATTTAGCAGCCAGAGCTTCAGGAGGAGCAGCAGCGAGCACAGCATCGCTTTTGCAGCAGCTCCTTCCATGTGCATGTTTTTGGGAGTGGAAAGGCTTGCAGAGTGTTAAAGTAGCTTATTCTCTCCGCTGGAAAGCTGCACGCTCAGTGCCAGTCTTCTGCAGCTTCTTTCTTCACGTTTCAGCAGCTAGCACGCTCTCCGTGTGCTGGAGAAGCGGCAGAGGCTTCCTTGCCGGAGAAGCGGCACCTTCGCCGGCAGAGAGCATCCTGCCGGCCGCGGTGCGCTCCGGAGCGGGGGCTTGTGCCGAAAGAGGCCGGCAACAGGCGCTTACCTTCGGACAGCTCCGGATCGCCGTCTAATGCGTCTCTTGTCGCCTACACGGCAGGGAAAAGCTTTTCCACTCTGTCTAGGAAGGAGAAAGTGTGCCAGCACAGCAAATGCCTCCCGGACTTTCCCTGGAATTCAGCAAGTGCTTTGCAGCTTGAAATTGGAAGGAAAGCCTCAGATTTAGCAGCCAGAGCTTCAGGAGGAGCAGCAGCGAGCACAGCATCGGTTTTGCAGCAGCTCCTTCCATGTGCATGTTTTTGGGAGTTGAAAGGCTTGCAGAGTGTTAAAGTAGCTTTTTCTCTCCGCCGGAAAGCTGCACGCTCAGTGCCAGTGTTCTGCAGCTTCTTTTTTCACGTTTCAGCAGCTAGCACGCTCTCCGTGTGCAGGAGAAGCGGCAGAGGCTTCCTTGCCGGAGAAGCGGCACCTTCGCCGGCAGAGAGCATCCTGCCGGCCGCGGTGCGCTCCGGAGCGGGGGCTTGTGCCGAAAGAGGCCGGCAACAGGCGCTTACCTTCGGACAGCTCCGGATCGCCGTCTAATGCGTCTCTTGTCGCCTACACGGCAGGGAAAAGCTTTTCCACTCTGTCTAGGAAGGAGAAAGTGTGCCAGCACAGCAAATGCCTCCCGGACTTTCCCTGCAATTCAGCAAGTGCTTTGCAGCTTGAAATTGGAAGGAAAGCCTCAGATTTAGCAGCCAGAGCTTCAGGAGGAGCAGCAGCGAGCACAGCATCGGTTTTGCAGCAGCTCCTTCCATGTGCATGTTTTTGGGAGTGGAAAGGCTTGCAGAGTGTTAAAGTAGCTTTTTCTCTCCGCTGGAAAGCTGCACGCTCAGTGCCAGTCTTCTGCAGCTTCTTTCTTCACGTTTCAGCAGCTAGCACGCTCTCCGTGTGCTGGAGAAGCGGCAGAGGCTTCCTTGCCGGAGAAGCGGCACCTTCGCCGGCAGAGAGCATCCTGCCGGCCGCGGTGCGCTCCGGAGCGGGGGCTTGTGCCGAAAGAGGCCGGCAACAGGCGCTTACCTTCGGACAGCTCCGGATCGCCGTCTAATGCGTCTCTTGTCGCCTACACGGCAGGGAAAAGCTTTTCCACTCTGTCTAGGAAGGAGAAAGTGTGCCAGCACAGCAAATGCCTCCCGGACTTTCCCTGGAATTCAGCAAGTGCTTTGCAGCTTGAAATTGGAAGGAAAGCCTCAGATTTAGCAGCCAGAGCTTCAGGAGGAGCAGCAGCGAGCACAGCATCGCTTTTGCAGCAGCTCCTTCCATGTGCATGTTTTTGGGAGTGGAAAGGCTTGCAGAGTGTTAAAGTAGCTTATTCTCTCCGCTGGAAAGCTGCACGCTCAGTGCCAGTGTTCTGCAGCTTCTTTCTTCACGTTTCAGCAGCTAGCACGCTCTCCGTGTGCTGGAGAAGCGGCAGAGGCTTCCTTGCCGGAGAAGCGGCACCTTCGCCGGCAGAGAGCATCCTGCCGGCCGCGGTGCGCTCCGGAGCGGGGGCTTGTGCCGAAAGAGGCCGGCAACAGGCGCTTACCTTCGGACAGCTCCGGATCGCCGTCTAATGCGTCTCTTGTCGCCTACACGGCAGGGAAAAGCTTTTCCACTCTGTCTAGGAAGGAGAAAGTGTGCCAGCACAGCAAATGCCTCCCGGGCTTTCCCTGGAATTCAGCAAGTGCTTTGCAGCTTGAAATTGGAAGGAAAGCCTCAGATTTAGCAGCCAGAGCTTCAGGAGGAGCAGCAGCGAGCACAGCATCGGTTTTGCAGCAGCTCCTTCCATGTGCATGTTTTTGGGAGTGGAAAGGCTTGCAGAGTGTTAAAGTAGCTTTTTCTCTCCGCTGGAAAGCTGCACGCTCAGTGCCAGTCTTCTGCAGCTTCTTTCTTCACGTTTCAGCAGCTAGCACGCTCTCCGTGTGCTGGAGAAGCGGCAGAGGCTTCCTTGCCGGAGAAGCGGCACCTTCGCCGGCAGAGAGCATCCTGCCGGCCGCGGTGCGCTCCGGAGCGGGGACTTGTGCCGAAAGAGGCCGGCAACAGGCGCTTACCTTCGGACAGCTCCGGATCGCCGTCTAATGCGCCTCTTGTCGCCTACACGGCAGGGAAAAGCTTTTCCACTCTGTCTAGGAAGGAGAAAGTGTGCCAGCACAGCAAATGCCTCCCGGACTTTCCCTGCAATTCAGCAAGTGCTTTGCAGCTTGAAATTGGAAGGAAAGCCTCAGATTTAGCAGCCAGAGCTTCAGGAGGAGCAGCAGCGAGCACAGCATCGGTTTTGCAGCAGCTCCTTCCATGTGCATGTTTTTGGGAGTGGAAAGGCTTGCAGAGTGTTAAAGTAGCTTTTTCTCCCGCTGGAAAGCTGCACGCTCAGTGCCAGTCTTCTGCAGCTTCTTTCTTCACGTTTCAGCAGCTAGCACGCTCTCCGTGTGCTGGAGAAGCGGCAGAGGCTTCCTTGCCGGAGAAGCGGCACCTTCGCCGGCAGAGAGCATCCTGCCGGCCGCGGTGCGCTCCGGAGCGGGGGCTTGTGCCGAAAGAGGCCGGCAACAGGCGCTTACCTTCGGACAGCTCCGGATCGCCGTCTAATGCGTCTCTTGTCGCCTACACGGCAGGGAAAAGCTTTTCCACTCTGTCTAGGAAAGAGAAAGTGTGCCAGCACAGCAAATGCCTCCCGGGCTTTCCCTGGAATTCAGCAAGTGCTTTGCAGCTTGAAATTGGAAGGAAAGCCTCAGATTTAGCAGCCAGAGCTTCAGGAGGAGCAGCAGCGAGCACAGCATCGGTTTTGCAGCAGCTCCTTCCATGTGCATGTTTTTGGGAGTGGAAAGGCTTGCAGAGTGTTAAAGTAGCTTTTTCTCTCCGCTGGAAAGCTGCACGCTCAGTGCCAGTGTTCTGCAGCTTCTTTCTTCACGTTTCAGCAGCTAGCACGCTCTCCGTGTGCTGGAGAAGCGGCCGAGGCTTCCTTGCCGGAGAAGCGGCACCTTCGCCGGCAGAGAGCATCCTGCCGGCCGCGGTGCGCTCCGGAGCGGGGGCTTGTGCCGAAAGAGGCCGGCAACAGGCGCTTACCTTCGGACAGCTCCGGATCGCCGTCTAATGCGTCTCTTGTCGCCTACACGGCAGGGAAAAGCTTTTCCACTCTGTCTAGGAAGGAGAAAGTGTGCCAGCACAGCAAATGCCTCCCGGACTTTCCCTGGAATTCAGCAAGTGCTTTGCAGCTTGAAATTGGAAGGAAAGCCTCAGATTTAGCAGCCAGAGCTTCAGGAGGAGCAGCAGCGAGCACAGCATCGCTTTTGCAGCAGCTCCTTCCATGTGCATGTTTTTGGGAGTGGAAAGGCTTGCAGAGTGTTAAAGTAGCTTTTTCTCTCCGCTGGAAAGCTGCACGCTCAGTGCCAGTCTTCTGCAGCTTCTTTCTTCACGTTTCAGCAGCTAGCACGCTCTCCGTGTGCTGGAGAAGCGGCAGAGGCTTCCTTGCCGGAGAAGCGGCACCTTCGCCGGCAGAGAGCATCCTGCCGGCCGCGGTGCGCTCCGGAGCGGGGGCTTGTGCCGAAAGAGGCCGGCAACAGGCGCTTACCTTCGGACAGCTCCGGATCGCCGTCTAATGCGTCTCTTGTCGCCTACACGGCAGGGAAAAGCTTTTCCACTCTGTCTAGGAAGGAGAAAGTGTGCCAGCACAGCAAATGCCTCCCGGACTTTCCCTGCAATTCAGCAAGTGCTTTGCAGCTTGAAATTGGAAGGAAAGCCTCAGATTTAGCAGCCAGAGCTTCAGGAGGAGCAGCAGCGAGCACAGCATCGGTTTTGCAGCAGCTCCTTCCATGTGCATGTTTTTGGGAGTGGAAAGGCTTGCAGAGTGTTAAAGTAGCTTTTTCTCTCCGCTGGAAAGCTGCACGCTCAGTGCCAGTCTTCTGCAGCTTCTTTCTTCACGTTTCAGCAGCTAGCACGCTCTCCGTGTGCTGGAGAAGCGGCAGAGGCTTCCTTGCCGGAGAAGCGGCACCTTCGCCGGCAGAGAGCATCCTGCCGGCCGCGGTGCGCTCCGGAGCGGGGGCTTGTGCCGAAAGAGGCCGGCAACAGGCGCTTACCTTCGGACAGCTCCGGATCGCCGTCTAATGCGCCTCTTGTCGCCTACACGGCAGGGAAAAGCTTTTCCACTCTGTCTAGGAAGGAGAAAGTGTGCCAGCACAGCAAATGCCTCCCGGACTTTCCCTGGAATTCAGCAAGTGCTTTGCAGCTTGAAATTGGAAGGAAAGCCTCAGATTTAGCAGCCAGAGCTTCAGGAGGAGCAGCAGCGAGCACAGCATCGGTTTTGCAGCAGCTCCTTCCATGTGCATGTTTTTGGGAGTGGAAAGGCTTGCAGAGTGTTAAAGTAGCTTTTTCTCTCCGCTGGAAAGCTGCACGCTCAGTGCCAGTCTTCTGCAGCTTCTTTCTTCACGTTTCAGCAGCTAGCACGCTCTCCGTGTGCTGGAGAAGCGGCAGAGGCTTCCTTGCCGGAGAAGCGGCACCTTCGCCGGCAGAGAGCATCCTGCCGGCCGCGGTGCGCTCCGGAGCGGGGGCTTGTGCCGAAAGAGGCCGGCAACAGGCGCTTACCTTCGGACAGCTCCGGATCGCCGTCTAATGCGTCTCTTGTCGCCTACACGGCAGGGAAAAGCTTTTCCACTCTGTCTAGGAAGGAGAAAGTGTGCCAGCACAGCAAATGCCTCCCGGACTTTCCCTGCAATTCAGCAAGTGCTTTGCAGCTTGAAATTGGAAGGAAAGCCTCAGATTTAGCAGCCAGAGCTTCAGGAGGAGCAGCAGCGAGCACAGCATCGGTTTTGCAGCAGCTCCTTCCATGTGCATGTTTTTGGGAGTGGAAAGGCTTGCAGAGTGTTAAAGTAGCTTTTTCTCTCCGCTGGAAAGCTGCACGCTCAGTGCCAGTCTTCTGCAGCTTCTTTCTTCACGTTTCAGCAGCTAGCACGCTCTCCGTGTGCTGGAGAAGCGGCAGAGGCTTCCTTGCCGGAGAAGCGGCACCTTCGCCGGCAGAGAGCATCCTGCCGGCCGCGGTGCGCTCCGGAGCGGGGGCTTGTGCCGAAAGAGGCCGGCAACAGGCGCTTACCTTCGGACAGCTCCGGATCGCCGTCTAATGCGTCTCTTGTCGCCTACACGGCAGGGAAAAGCTTTTCCACTCTGTCTAGGAAGGAGAAAGTGTGCCAGCACAGCAAATGCCTCCCGGACTTTCCCTGGAATTCAGCAAGTGCTTTGCAGCTTGAAATTGGAAGGAAAGCCTCAGATTTAGCAGCCAGAGCTTCAGGAGGAGCAGCAGCGAGCACAGCATCGGTTTTGCAGCAGCTCCTTCCATGTGCATGTTTTTGGGAGTGGAAAGGCTTGCAGAGTGTTAAAGTAGCTTTTTCTCTCCGCTGGAAAGCTGCACGCTCAGTGCCAGTCTTCTGCAGCTTCTTTCTTCACGTTTCAGCAGCTAGCACGCTCTCCGTGTGCTGGAGAAGCGGCCGAGGCTTCCTTGCCGGAGAAGCGGCACCTTCGCCGGCAGAGAGCATCCTGCCGGCCGCGGTGCGCTCCGGAGCGGGGGCTTGTGCCGAAAGAGGCCGGCAACAGGCGCTTACCTTCGGACAGCTCCGGATCGCCGTCTAATGCGTCTCTTGTCGCCTACACGGCAGGGAAAAGCTTTTCCACTCTGTCTAGGAAGGAGAAAGTGTGCCAGCACAGCAAATGCCTCCCGGACTTTCCCTGCAATTCAGCAAGTGCTTTGCAGCTTGAAATTGGAAGGAAAGCCTCAGATTTAGCAGCCAGAGCTTCAGGAGGAGCAGCAGCGAGCACAGCATCGGTTTTGCAGCAGCTCCTTCCATGTGCATGTTTTTGGGAGTGGAAAGGCTTGCAGAGTGTTAAAGTAGCTTATTCTCTCCGCTGGAAAGCTGCACGCTCAGTGCCAGTGTTCTGCAGCTTCTTTCTTCACGTTTCAGCAGCTAGCACGCTCTCCGTGTGCTGGAGAAGCGGCAGAGGCTTCCTTGCCGGAGAAGCGGCACCTTCGCCGGCAGAGAGCATCCTGCCGGCCGCGGTGCGCTCCGGAGCGGGGGCTTGTGCCGAAAGAGGCCGGCAACAGGCGCTTACCTTCGGACAGCTCCGGATCGCCGTCTAATGCGCCTCTTGTCGCCTACACGGCAGGGAAAAGCTTTTCCACTCTGTCTAGGAAGGAGAAAGTGTGCCAGCACAGCAAATGCCTCCCGGGCTTTCCCTGGAATTCAGCAAGTGCTTTGCAGCTTGAAATTGGAAGGAAAGCCTCAGATTTAGCAGCCAGAGCTTCAGGAGGAGCAGCAGCGAGCACAGCATCGGTTTTGCAGCAGCTCCTTCCATGTGCATGTTTTTGGGAGTGGAAAGGCTTGCAGAGTGTTAAAGTAGCTTTTTCTCTCCGCTGGAAAGCTGCACGCTCAGTGCCAGTCTTCTGCAGCTTCTTTCTTCACGTTTCAGCAGCTAGCACGCTCTCCGTGTGCTGGAGAAGCGGCAGAGGCTTCCTTGCCGGAGAAGCGGCACCTTCGCCGGCAGAGAGCATCCTGCCGGCCGCGGTGCGCTCCGGAGCGGGGACTTGTGCCGAAAGAGGCCGGCAACAGGCGCTTACCTTCGGACAGCTCCGGATCGCCGTCTAATGCGCCTCTTGTCGCCTACACGGCAGGGAAAAGCTTTTCCACTCTGTCTAGGAAGGAGAAAGTGTGCCAGCACAGCAAATGCCTCCCGGACTTTCCCTGCAATTCAGCAAGTGCTTTGCAGCTTGAAATTGGAAGGAAAGCCTCAGATTTAGCAGCCAGAGCTTCAGGAGGAGCAGCAGCGAGCACAGCATCGGTTTTGCAGCAGCTCCTTCCATGTGCATGTTTTTGGGAGTGGAAAGGCTTGCAGAGTGTTAAAGTAGCTTTTTCTCTCCGCTGGAAAGCTGCACGCTCAGTGCCAGTCTTCTGCAGCTTCTTTCTTCACGTTTCAGCAGCTAGCACGCTCTCCGTGTGCTGGAGAAGCGGCAGAGGCTTCCTTGCCGGAGAAGCGGCACCTTCGCCGGCAGAGAGCATCCTGCCGGCCGCGGTGCGCTCCGGAGCGGGGGCTTGTGCCGAAAGAGGCCGGCAACAGGCGCTTACCTTCGGACAGCTCCGGATCGCCGTCTAATGCGTCTCTTGTCGCCTACACGGCAGGGAAAAGCTTTTCCACTCTGTCTAGGAAAGAGAAAGTGTGCCAGCACAGCAAATGCCTCCCGGGCTTTCCCTGCAATTCAGCAAGTGCTTTGCAGCTTGAAATTGGAAGGAAAGCCTCAGATTTAGCAGCCAGAGCTTCAGGAGGAGCAGCAGCGAGCACAGCATCGGTTTTGCAGCAGCTCCTTCCATGTGCATGTTTTTGGGAGTGGAAAGGCTTGCAGAGTGTTAAAGTAGCTTTTTCTCTCCGCTGGAAAGCTGCACGCTCAGTGCCAGTGTTCTGCAGCTTCTTTCTTCACGTTTCAGCAGCTAGCACGCTCTCCGTGTGCTGGAGAAGCGGCCGAGGCTTCCTTGCCGGAGAAGCGGCACCTTCGCCGGCAGAGAGCATCCTGCCGGCCGCGGTGCGCTCCGGAGCGGGGGCTTGTGCCGAAAGAGGCCGGCAACAGGCGCTTACCTTCGGACAGCTCCGGATCGCCGTCTAATGCGTCTCTTGTCGCCTACACGGCAGGGAAAAGCTTTTCCACTCTGTCTAGGAAGGAGAAAGTGTGCCAGCACAGCAAATGCCTCCCGGACTTTCCCTGGAATTCAGCAAGTGCTTTGCAGCTTGAAATTGGAAGGAAAGCCTCAGATTTAGCAGCCAGAGCTTCAGGAGGAGCAGCAGCGAGCACAGCATCGCTTTTGCAGCAGCTCCTTCCATGTGCATGTTTTTGGGAGTGGAAAGGCTTGCAGAGTGTTAAAGTAGCTTTTTCTCTCCGCTGGAAAGCTGCACGCTCAGTGCCAGTCTTCTGCAGCTTCTTTCTTCACGTTTCAGCAGCTAGCACGCTCTCCGTGTGCTGGAGAAGCGGCAGAGGCTTCCTTGCCGAAGAAGCGGCACCTTCGCCGGCAGAGAGCATCCTGCCGGCCGCGGTGCGCTCCGGAGCGGGGGCTTGTGCCGAAAGAGGCCGGCAACAGGCGCTTACCTTCGGACAGCTCCGGATCGCCGTCTAATGCGTCTCTTGTCGCCTACACGGCAGGGAAAAGCTTTTCCACTCTGTCTAGGAAGGAGAAAGTGTGCCAGCACAGCAAATGCCTCCCGGACTTTCCCTGGAATTCAGCAAGTGCTTTGCAGCTTGAAATTGGAAGGAAAGCCTCAGATTTAGCAGCCAGAGCTTCAGGAGGAGCAGCAGCGAGCACAGCATCGCTTTTGCAGCAGCTCCTTCCATGTGCATGTTTTTGGGAGTGGAAAGGCTTGCAGAGTGTTAAAGTAGCTTTTTCTCTCCGCTGGAAAGCTGCACGCTCAGTGCCAGTCTTCTGCAGCTTCTTTCTTCACGTTTCAGCAGCTAGCACGCTCTCCGTGTGCTGGAGAAGCGGCCGAGGCTTCCTTGCCGGAGAAGCGGCACCTTCGCCGGCAGAGAGCATCCTGCCGGCCGCGGTGCGCTCCGGAGCGGGGACTTGTGCCGAAAGAGGCCGGCAACAGGCGCTTACCTTCGGACAGCTCCGGATCGCCGTCTAATGCGTCTCTTGTCGCCTACACGGCAGGGAAAAGCTTTTCCACTCTGTCTAGGAAGGAGAAAGTGTGCCAGCACAGCAAATGCCTCCCGGACTTTCCCTGCAATTCAGCAAGTGCTTTGCAGCTTGAAATTGGAAGGAAAGCCTCAGATTTAGCAGCCAGAGCTTCAGGAGGAGCAGCAGCGAGCACAGCATCGCTTTTGCAGCAGCTCCTTCCATGTGCATGTTTTTGGGAGTGGAAAGGCTTGCAGAGTATTAAAGTAGCTTTTTCTCTCCGCTGGAAAGCTGCACGCTCAGTGCCAGTCTTCTGCAGCTTCTTTCTTCACGTTTCAGCAGCTAGCACGCTCTCCGTGTGCTGGAGAAGCGGCAGAGGCTTCCTTGCCGGAGAAGCGGCACCTTCGCCGGCAGAGAGCATCCTGCCGGCCGCGGTGCGCTCCGGAGCGGGGGCTTGTGCCGAAAGAGGCCGGCAACAGGCGCTTACCTTCGGACAGCTCCGGATCGCCGTCTAATGCGCCTCTTGTCGCCTACACGGCAGGGAAAAGCTTTTCCACTCTGTCTAGGAAGGAGAAAGTGTGCCAGCACAGCAAATGCCTCCCGGACTTTCCCTGGAATTCAGCAAGTGCTTTGCAGCTTGAAATTGGAAGGAAAGCCTCAGATTTAGCAGCCAGAGCTTCAGGAGGAGCAGCAGCGAGCACAGCATCGCTTTTGCAGCAGCTCCTTCCATGTGCATGTTTTTGGGAGTGGAAAGGCTTGCAGAGTGTTAAAGTAGCTTTTTCTCTCCGCTGGAAAGCTGCACGCTCAGTGCCAGTCTTCTGCAGCTTCTTTCTTCACGTTTCAGCAGCTAGCACGCTCTCCGTGTGCTGGAGAAGCGGCAGAGGCTTCCTTGCCGGAGAAGCGGCACCTTCGCCGGCAGAGAGCATCCTGCCGGCCGCGGTGCGCTCCGGAGCGTGGGCTTGTGTCGAAAGAGGCCGGCAACAGGCGCTTACCTTCGGACAGCTCCGGATCGCCGTCTAATGCGTCTCTTGTCGCCTACACGGCAGGGAAAAGCTTTTCCACTCTGTCTAGGAAGGAGAAAGTGTGCCAGCACAGCAAATGCCTCCCGGGCTTTCCCTGGAATTCAGCAAGTGCTTTGCAGCTTGAAATTGGAAGGAAAGCCTCAGATTTAGCAGCCAGAGCTTCAGGAGGAGCAGCAGCGAGCACAGCATCGGTTTTGCAGCAGCTCCTTCCATGTGCATGTTTTTGGGAGTGGAAAGGCTTGCAGAGTGTTAAAGTAGCTTTTTCTCTCCGCTGGAAAGCTGCACGCTCAGTGCCAGTGTTCTGCAGCTTCTTTCTTCACGTTTCAGCAGCTAGCACGCTCTCCGTGTGCTGGAGAAGCGGCAGAGGCTTCCTTGCCGGAGAAGCGGCACCTTCGCCGGCAGAGAGCATCCTGCCGGCCGCGGTGCGCTCCGGAGCGGGGGCTTGTGCCGAAAGAGGCCGGCAACAGGCGCTTACCTTCGGACAGCTCCGGATCGCCGTCTAATGCGTCTCTTGTCGCCTACACGGCAGGGAAAAGCTTTTCCACTCTGTCTAGGAAGGAGAAAGTGTGCCAGCACAGCAAATGCCTCCCGGACTTTCCCTGGAATTCAGCAAGTGCTTTGCAGCTTGAAATTGGAAGGAAAGCCTCAGATTTAGCAGCCAGAGCTTCAGGAGGAGCAGCAGCGAGCACAGCATCGCTTTTGCAGCAGCTCCTTCCATGTGCATGTTTTTGGGAGTGGAAAGGCTTGCAGAGTGTTAAAGTAGCTTTTTCTCTCCGCTGGAAAGCTGCACGCTCAGTGCCAGTCTTCTGCAGCTTCTTTCTTCACGTTTCAGCAGCTAGCACGCTCTCCGTGTGCTGGAGAAGCGGCAGAGGCTTCCTTGCCGGAGAAGCGGCACCTTCGCCGGCAGAGAGCATCCTGCCGGCCGCGGTGCGCTCCGGAGCGGGGGCTTGTGCCGAAAGAGGCCGGCAACAGGCGCTTACCTTCGGACAGCTCCGGATCGCCGTCTAATGCGTCTCTTGTCGCCTACACGGCAGGGAAAAGCTTTTCCACTCTGTCTAGGAAGGAGAAAGTGTGCCAGCACAGCAAATGCCTCCCGGACTTTCCCTGGAATTCAGCAAGTGCTTTGCAGCTTGAAATTGGAAGGAAAGCCTCAGATTTAGCAGCCAGAGCTTCAGGAGGAGCAGCAGCGAGCACAGCATCGCTTTTGCAGCAGCTCCTTCCATGTGCATGTTTTTGGGAGTGGAAAGGCTTGCAGAGTGTTAAAGTAGCTTTTTCTCTCCGCTGGAAAGCTGCACGCTCAGTGCCAGTCTTCTGCAGCTTCTTTCTTCACGTTTCAGCAGCTAGCACGCTCTCCGTGTGCTGGAGAAGCGGCAGAGGCTTCCTTGCCGGAGAAGCGGCACCTTCGCCGGCAGAGAGCATCCTGCCGGCCGCGGTGCGCTCCGGAGCGGGGGCTTGTGCCGAAAGAGGCCGGCAACAGGCGCTTACCTTCGGACAGCTCCGGATCGCCGTCTAATGCGTCTCTTGTCGCCTACACGGCAGGGAAAAGCTTTTCCACTCTGTCTAGGAAGGAGAAAGTGTGCCAGCACAGCAAATGCCTCCCGGACTTTCCCTGGAATTCAGCAAGTGCTTTGCAGCTTGAAATTGGAAGGAAAGCCTCAGATTTAGCAGCCAGAGCTTCAGGAGGAGCAGCAGCGAGCACAGCATCGCTTTTGCAGCAGCTCCTTCCATGTGCATGTTTTTGGGAGTGGAAAGGCTTGCAGAGTGTTAAAGTAGCTTATTCTCTCCGCTGGAAAGCTGCACGCTCAGTGCCAGTCTTCTGCAGCTTCTTTCTTCACGTTTCAGCAGCTAGCACGCTCTCCGTGTGCTGGAGAAGCGGCCGAGGCTTCCTTGCCGGAGAAGCGGCACCTTCGCCGGCAGAGAGCATCCTGCCGGCCGCGGTGCGCTCCGGAGCGGGGGCTTGTGCCGAAAGAGGCCGGCAACAGGCGCTTACCTTCGGACAGCTCCGGATCGCCGTCTAATGCGTCTCTTGTCGCCTACACGGCAGGGAAAAGCTTTTCCACTCTGTCTAGGAAGGAGAAAGTGTGCCAGCACAGCAAATGCCTCCCGGACTTTCCCTGGAATTCAGCAAGTGCTTTGCAGCTTGAAATTGGAAGGAAAGCCTCAGATTTAGAAGCCAGAGCTTCAGGAGGAGCAGCAGCGAGCACAGCATCGGTTTTGCAGCAGCTCCTTCCATGTGCATGTTTTTGGGAGTGGAAAGGCTTGCAGAGTGTTAAAGTAGCTTTTTCTCTCCGCTGGAAAGCTGCACGCTCAGTGCCAGTCTTCTGCAGCTTCTTTCTTCACGTTTCAGCAGCTAGCACGCTCTCCGTGTGCTGGAGAAGCGGCAGAGGCTTCCTTGCCGGAGAAGCGGCACCTTCGCCGGCAGAGAGCATCCTGCCGGCCGCGGTGCGCTCCGGAGCGGGGGCTTGTGCCGAAAGAGGCCGGCAACAGGCGCTTACCTTCGGACAGCTCCGGATCGCCGTCTAATGCGTCTCTTGTCGCCTACACGGCAGGGAAAAGCTTTTCCACTCTGTCTAGGAAGGAGAAAGTGTGCCAGCACAGCAAATGCCTCCCGGACTTTCCCTGGAATTCAGCAAGTGCTTTGCAGCTTGAAATTGGAAGGAAAGCCTCAGATTTAGCAGCCAGAGCTTCAGGAGGAGCAGCAGCGAGCACAGCATCGGTTTTGCAGCAGCTCCTTCCATGTGCATGTTTTTGGGAGTGGAAAGGCTTGCAGAGTGTTAAAGTAGCTTTTTCTCTCCGCTGGAAAGCTGCACGCTCAGTGCCAGTCTTCTGCAGCTTCTTTCTTCACGTTTCAGCAGCTAGCACGCTCTCCGTGTGCTGGAGAAGCGGCCGAGGCTTCCTTGCCGGAGAAGCGGCACCTTCGCCGGCAGAGAGCATCCTGCCGGCCGCGGTGCGCTCCGGAGCGGGGGCTTGTGCCGAAAGAGGCCGGCAACAGGCGCTTACCTTCGGACAGCTCCGGATCGCCGTCTAATGCGTCTCTTGTCGCCTACACGGCAGGGAAAAGCTTTTCCACTCTGTCTAGGAAGGAGAAAGTGTGCCAGCACAGCAAATGCCTCCCGGACTTTCCCTGGAATTCAGCAAGTGCTTTGCAGCTTGAAATTGGAAGGAAAGCCTCAGATTTAGCAGCCAGAGCTTCAGGAGGAGCAGCAGCGAGCACAGCATCGCTTTTGCAGCAGCTCCTTCTATGTGCATGTTTTTGGGAGTGGAAAGGCTTGCAGAGTGTTAAAGTAGCTTTTTCTCTCCGCTGGAAAGCTGCACGCTCAGTGCCAGTCTTCTGCAGCTTCTTTCTTCACGTTTCAGCAGCTAGCACGCTCTCCGTGTGCTGGAGAAGCGGCAGAGGCTTCCTTGCCGGAGAAGCGGCACCTTCGCCGGCAGAGAGCATCCTGCCGGCCGCGGTGCGCTCCGGAGCGGGGGCTTGTGCCGAAAGAGGCCGGCAACAGGCGCTTACCTTCGGACAGCTCCGGATCGCCGTCTAATGCGTCTCTTGTCGCCTACACGGCAGGGAAAAGCTTTTCCACTCTGTCTAGGAAGGAGAAAGTGTGCCAGCACAGCAAATGCCTCCCGGACTTTCCCTGGAATTCAGCAAGTGCTTTGCAGCTTGAAATTGGAAGGAAAGCCTCAGATTTAGCAGCCAGAGCTTCAGGAGGAGCAGCAGCGAGCACAGCATCGGTTTTGCAGCAGCTCCTTCCATGTGCATGTTTTTGGGAGTGGAAAGGCTTGCAGAGTGTTAAAGTAGCTTTTTCTCTCCGCTGGAAAACTGCACGCTCAGTGCCAGTCTTCTGCAGCTTTTCCCTGCCGTGTAGGCGACAAGAGACGCATTAGACGGCGATCCGGAGCTGTCCGAAGGTAAGCGCCTGTTGCCGGCCTCTTTCGGCACAAGCCCCCGCTCCGGAGCGCACCGCGGCCGGCAGGATGCTCTCTGCCGGCGAAGGTGCCGCTTCTCCGGCAAGGAAGCCTCTGCCGCTTCTCCAGCACACGGAGAGCGTGCTAGCTGCTGAAACGTGAAGAAAGAAGCTGCAGAACACTGGCACTGAGCGTGCAGCTTTCCAGCGGAGAGAAAAAGCTACTTTAACACTCTGCAAGCCTTTCCACTCCCAAAAACATGCACATGGAAGGAGCTGCTGCAAAACCGATGCTGTGCTCGCTGCTGCTCCTCCTGAAGCTCTGGCTGCTAAATCTGAGGCTTTCCTTCCAATTTCAAGCTGCAAAGCACTTGCTGAATTCCAGGGAAAGTCCGGGAGGCATTTGCTGTGCTGGCACACTTTCTCCTTCCTAGACAGAGTGGAAAAGCTTTTCCCTGCCGTGTAGGCGACAAGAGACGCATTAGACGGCGATCCGGAGCTGTCCGAAGGTAAGCGCCTGTTGCCGGCCTCTTTCGGCACAAGCCCCCGCTCCGGAGCGCACCGCGGCCGGCAGGATGCTCTCTGCCGGCGAAGGTGCCGCTTCTCCGGCAAGGAAGCCTCTGCCGCTTCTCCAGCACACGGAGAGCGTGCTAGCTGCTGAAACGTGAAGAAAGAAGCTGCAGAAGACTGGCACTGAGCGTGCAGCTTTCCAGCGGAGAGACAAAGCTACTTTAACACTCTGCAAGCCTTTCCACTCCCAAAAACATGCACATGGAAGGAGCTGCTGCAAAAGCGATGCTGTGCTCGCTGCTGCTCCTCCTGAAGCTCTGGCTGCTAAATCTGAGGCTTTCCTTCCAATTTCAAGCTGCAAAGCACTTGCTGAATTCCAGGGAAAGTCCGGGAGGCATTTGCTGTGCTGGCACACTTTCTCCTTCCTAGACAGAGTGGAAAAGCTTTTCCCTGCCGTGTAGGCGACAAGAGACGCATTAGACGGCGATCCGGAGCTGTCCGAAGGTAAGCGCCTGTTGCCGGCCTCTTTCGGCACAAGCCCCCGCTCCGGAGCGCACCGCGGCCGGCAGGATGCTCTCTGCCGGCGAAGGTGCCGCTTCTCCGGCAAGGAAGCCTCTGCCGCTTCTCCAGCACACGGAGAGCGTGCTAGCTGCTGAAACGTGAAGAAAGAAGCTGCAGAACACTGGCACTGAGCGTGCAGCTTTCCAGCGGAGAGAAAAAGCTACTTTAACACTCTGCAAGCCTTTCCACTCCCAAAAACATGCACATGGAAGGAGCTGCTGCAAAAGCGATGCTGTGCTCGCTGCTGCTCCTCCTGAAGCTCTGGCTGCTAAATCTGAGGCTTTCCTTCCAATTTCAAGCTGCAAAGCACTTGCTGAATTCCAGGGAAAGCCCGGGAGGCATTTGCTGTGCTGGCACACTTTCTCCTTCCTAGACAGAGTGGAAAAGCTTTTCCCTGCCGTGTAGGCGACAAGAGACGCATTAGACGGCGATCCGGAGCTGTCCGAAGGTAAGCGCCTGTTGCCGGCCTCTTTCGGCACAAGCCCCCGCTCCGGAGCGCACCGCGGCCGGCAGGATGCTCTCTGCCGGCGAAGGTGCCGCTTCTCCGGCAAGGAAGCCTCTGCCGCTTCTCCAGCACACGGAGAGCGTGCTAGCTGCTGAAACGTGAAGAAAGAAGCTGCAGAACACTGGCACTGAGCGTGCAGCTTTCCAGCGGAGAGAAAAAGCTACTTTAACACTCTGCAAGCCTTTCCACTCCCAAAAACATGCACATGGAAGGAGCTGCTGCAAAAGCGATGCTGTGCTCGCTGCTGCTCCTCCTGAAGCTCTGGCTGCTAAATCTGAGGCTTTCCTTCCAATTTCAAGCTGCAAAGCACTTGCTGAATTGCAGGGAAAGTCCGGGAGGCATTTGCTGTGCTGGCACACTTTCTCCTTCCTAGACAGAGTGGAAAAGCTTTTCCCTGCCGTGTAGGCGACAAGAGACGCATTAGACGGCGATCCGGAGCTGTCCGAAGGTAAGCGCCTGTTGCCGGCCTCTTTCGGCACAAGCCCCCGCTCCGGAGCGCACCGCGGCCGGCAGGATGCTCTCTGCCGGCGAAGGTGCCGCTTCTCCGGCAAGGAAGCCTCGGCCGCTTCTCCAGCACACGGAGAGCGTGCTAGCTGCTGAAACGTGAAGAAAGAAGCTGCAGAACACTGGCACTGAGCGTGCAGCTTTCCAGCGGAGAGAAAAAGCTACTTTAACACTCTGCAAGCCTTTCCACTCCCAAAAACATGCACATGGAAGGAGCTGCTGCAAAACCGATGCTGTGCTCGCTGCTGCTCCTCCTGAAGCTCTGGCTGCTAAATCTGAGGCTTTCCTTCCAATTTCAAGCTGCAAAGCACTTGCTGAATTGCAGGGAAAGTCCGGGAGGCATTTGCTGTGCTGGCACACTTTCTCCTTCCTAGACAGAGTGGAAAAGCTTTTCCCTGCCGTGTAGGCGACAAGAGACGCATTAGACGGCGATCCGGAGCTGTCCGAAGGTAAGCGCCTGTTGCCGGCCTCTTTCGGCACAAGTCCCCGCTCCGGAGCGCACCGCGGCCGGCAGGATGCTCTCTGCCGGCGAAGGTGCCGCTTCTCCGGCAAGGAAGCCTCTGCCGCTTCTCCAGCACACGGAGAGCGTGCTAGCTGCTGAAACGTGAAGAAAGAAGCTGCAGAAGACTGGCACTGAGCGTGCAGCTTTCCAGCGGAGAGAAAAAGCTACTTTAACACTCTGCAAGCCTTTCCACTCCCAAAAACATGCACATGGAAGGAGCTGCTGCAAAACCGATGCTGTGCTCGCTGCTGCTCCTCCTGAAGCTCTGGCTGCTAAATCTGAGGCTTTCCTTCCAATTTCAAGCTGCAAAGCACTTGCTGAATTCCAGGGAAAGTCCGGGAGGCATTTGCTGTGCTGGCACACTTTCTCCTTCCTAGACAGAGTGGAAAAGCTTTTCCCTGCCGTGTAGGCGACAAGAGACGCATTAGACGGCGATCCGGAGCTGTCCGAAGGTAAGCGCCTGTTGCCGGCCTCTTTCGGCACAAGCCCCCGCTCCGGAGCGCACCGCGGCCGGCAGGATGCTCTCTGCCGGCGAAGGTGCCGCTTCTCCGGCAAGGAAGCCTCGGCCGCTTCTCCAGCACACGGAGAGCGTGCTAGCTGCTGAAACGTGAAGAAAGAAGCTGCAGAAGACTGGCACTGAGCGTGCAGCTTTCCAGCGGAGAGAAAAAGCTACTTTAACACTCTGCAAGCCTTTCCACTCCCAAAAACATGCACATGGAAGGAGCTGCTGCAAAACCGATGCTGTGCTCGCTGCTGCTCCTCCTGAAGCTCTGGCTGCTAAATCTGAGGCTTTCCTTCCAATTTCAAGCTGCAAAGCACTTGCTGAATTCCAGGGAAAGCCCGGGAGGCATTTGCTGTGCTGGCACACTTTCTCCTTCCTAGACAGAGTGGAAAAGCTTTTCCCTGCCGTGTAGGCGACAAGAGACGCATTAGACGGCGATCCGGAGCTGTCCGAAGGTAAGCGCCTGTTGCCGGCCTCTTTCGACACAAGCCCACGCTCCGGAGCGCACCGCGGCCGGCAGGATGCTCTCTGCCGGCGAAGGTGCCGCTTCTCCGGCAAGGAAGCCTCTGCCGCTTCTCCAGCACACGGAGAGCGTGCTAGCTGCTGAAACGTGAAGAAAGAAGCTGCAGAAGACTGGCACTGAGCGTGCAGCTTTCCAGCGGAGAGAAAAAGCTACTTTAACACTCTGCAAGCCTTTCCACTCCCAAAAACATGCACATGGAAGGAGCTGCTGCAAAAGCGATGCTGTGCTCGCTGCTGCTCCTCCTGAAGCTCTGGCTGCTAAATCTGAGGCTTTCCTTCCAATTTCAAGCTGCAAAGCACTTGCTGAATTCCAGGGAAAGTCCGGGAGGCATTTGCTGTGCTGGCACACTTTCTCCTTCCTAGACAGAGTGGAAAAGCTTTTCCCTGCCGTGTAGGCGACAAGAGGCGCATTAGACGGCGATCCGGAGCTGTCCGAAGGTAAGCGCCTGTTGCCGGCCTCTTTCGGCACAAGCCCCCGCTCCGGAGCGCACCGCGGCCGGCAGGATGCTCTCTGCCGGCGAAGGTGCCGCTTCTCCGGCAAGGAAGCCTCTGCCGCTTCTCCAGCACACGGAGAGCGTGCTAGCTGCTGAAACGTGAAGAAAGAAGCTGCAGAAGACTGGCACTGAGCGTGCAGCTTTCCAGCGGAGAGAAAAAGCTACTTTAACACTCTGCAAGCCTTTCCACTCCCAAAAACATGCACATGGAAGGAGCTGCTGCAAAACCGATGCTGTGCTCGCTGCTGCTCCTCCTGAAGCTCTGGCTGCTAAATCTGAGGCTTTCCTTCCAATTTCAAGCTGCAAAGCACTTGCTGAATTCCAGGGAAAGCCCGGGAGGCATTTGCTGTGCTGGCACACTTTCTCCTTCCTAGACAGAGTGGAAAAGCTTTTCCCTGCCGTGTAGGCGACAAGAGACGCATTAGACGGCGATCCGGAGCTGTCCGAAGGTAAGCGCCTGTTGCCGGCCTCTTTCGGCACAAGCCCCCGCTCCGGAGCGCACCGCGGCCGGCAGGATGCTCTCTGCCGGCGAAGGTGCCGCTTCTCCGGCAAGGAAGCCTCTGCCGCTTCTCCAGCACACGGAGAGCGTGCTAGCTGCTGAAACGTGAAGAAAGAAGCTGCAGAAGACTGGCACTGAGCGTGCAGCTTTCCAGCGGAGAGAAAAAGCTACTTTAACACTCTGCAAGCCTTTCCACTCCCAAAAACATGCACATGGAAGGAGCTGCTGCAAAACCGATGCTGTGCTCGCTGCTGCTCCTCCTGAAGCTCTGGCTGCTAAATCTGAGGCTTTCCTTCCAATTTCAAGCTGCAAAGCACTTGCTGAATTCCAGGGAAAGTCCGGGAGGCATTTGCTGTGCTGGCACACTTTCTCCTTCCTAGACAGAGTGGAAAAGCTTTTCCCTGCCGTGTAGGCGACAAGAGACGCATTAGACGGCGATCCGGAGCTGTCCGAAGGTAAGCGCCTGTTGCCGGCCTCTTTCGGCACAAGCCCCCGCTCCGGAGCGCACCGCGGCCGGCAGGATGCTCTCTGCCGGCGAAGGTGCCGCTTCTCCGGCAAGGAAGCCTCGGCCGCTTCTCCAGCACACGGAGAGCGTGCTAGCTGCTGAAACGTGAAGAAAGAAGCTGCAGAACACTGGCACTGAGCGTGCAGCTTTCCAGCGGAGAGAAAAAGCTACTTTAACACTCTGCAAGCCTTTCCACTCCCAAAAACATGCACATGGAAGGAGCTGCTGCAAAAGCGATGCTGTGCTCGCTGCTGCTCCTCCTGAAGCTCTGGCTGCTAAATCTGAGGCTTTCCTTCCAATTTCAAGCTGCAAAGCACTTGCTGAATTGCAGGGAAAGTCCGGGAGGCATTTGCTGTGCTGGCACACTTTCTCCTTCCTAGACAGAGTGGAAAAGCTTTTCCCTGCCGTGTAGGCGACAAGAGACGCATTAGACGGCGATCCGGAGCTGTCCGAAGGTAAGCGCCTGTTGCCGGCCTCTTTCGGCACAAGCCCCCGCTCCGGAGCGCACCGCGGCCGGCAGGATGCTCTCTGCCGGCGAAGGTGCCGCTTCTCCGGCAAGGAAGCCTCTGCCGCTTCTCCAGCACACGGAGAGCGTGCTAGCTGCTGAAACGTGAAGAAAGAAGCTGCAGAACACTGGCACTGAGCGTGCAGCTTTCCAGCGGAGAGAAAAAGCTACTTTAACACTCTGCAAGCCTTTCCACTCCCAAAAACATGCACATGGAAGGAGCTGCTGCAAAAGCGATGCTGTGCTCGCTGCTGCTCCTCCTGAAGCTCTGGCTGCTAAATCTGAGGCTTTCCTTCCAATTTCAAGCTGCAAAGCACTTGCTGAATTCCAGGGAAAGTCCGGGAGGCATTTGCTGTGCTGGCACACTTTCTCCTTCCTAGACAGAGTGGAAAAGCTTTTCCCTGCCGTGTAGGCGACAAGAGACGCATTAGACGGCGATCCGGAGCTGTCCGAAGGTAAGCGCCTGTTGCCGGCCTCTTTCGGCACAAGCCCCCGCTCCGGAGCGCACCGCGGCCGGCAGGATGCTCTCTGCCGGCGAAGGTGCCGCTTCTCCGGCAAGGAAGCCTCTGCCGCTTCTCCAGCACACGGAGAGCGTGCTAGCTGCTGAAACGTGAAGAAAGAAGCTGCAGAACACTGGCACTGAGCGTGCAGCTTTCCAGCGGAGAGAAAAAGCTACTTTAACACTCTGCAAGCCTTTCCACTCCCAAAAACATGCACATGGAAGGAGCTGCTGCAAAAGCGATGCTGTGCTCGCTGCTGCTCCTCCTGAAGCTCTGGCTGCTAAATCTGAGGCTTTCCTTCCAATTTCAAGCTGCAAAGCACTTGCTGAATTGCAGGGAAAGTCCGGGAGGCATTTGCTGTGCTGGCACACTTTCTCCTTCCTAGACAGAGTGGAAAAGCTTTTCCCTGCCGTGTAGGCGACAAGAGACGCATTAGACGGCGATCCGGAGCTGTCCGAAGGTAAGCGCCTGTTGCCGGCCTCTTTCGGCACAAGCCCCCGCTCCGGAGCGCACCGCGGCCGGCAGGATGCTCTCTGCCGGCGAAGGTGCCGCTTCTCCGGCAAGGAAGCCTCGGCCGCTTCTCCAGCACACGGAGAGCGTGCTAGCTGCTGAAACGTGAAGAAAGAAGCTGCAGAACACTGGCACTGAGCGTGCAGCTTTCCAGCGGAGAGAAAAAGCTACTTTAACACTCTGCAAGCCTTTCCACTCCCAAAAACATGCACATGGAAGGAGCTGCTGCAAAACCGATGCTGTGCTCGCTGCTGCTCCTCCTGAAGCTCTGGCTGCTAAATCTGAGGCTTTCCTTCCAATTTCAAGCTGCAAAGCACTTGCTGAATTCCAGGGAAAGTCCGGGAGGCATTTGCTGTGCTGGCACACTTTCTCCTTCCTAGACAGAGTGGAAAAGCTTTTCCCTGCCGTGTAGGCGACAAGAGACGCATTAGACGGCGATCCGGAGCTGTCCGAAGGTAAGCGCCTGTTGCCGGCCTCTTTCGGCACAAGTCCCCGCTCCGGAGCGCACCGCGGCCGGCAGGATGCTCTCTGCCGGCGAAGGTGCCGCTTCTCCGGCAAGGAAGCCTCTGCCGCTTCTCCAGCACACGGAGAGCGTGCTAGCTGCTGAAACGTGAAGAAAGAAGCTGCAGAACACTGGCACTGAGCGTGCAGCTTTCCAGCGGAGAGAAAAAGCTACTTTAACACTCTGCAAGCCTTTCCACTCCCAAAAACATGCACATGGAAGGAGCTGCTGCAAAACCGATGCTGTGCTCGCTGCTGCTCCTCCTGAAGCTCTGGCTGCTAAATCTGAGGCTTTCCTTCCAATTTCAAGCTGCAAAGCACTTGCTGAATTCCAGGGAAAGTCCGGGAGGCATTTGCTGTGCTGGCACACTTTCTCCTTCCTAGACAGAGTGGAAAAGCTTTTCCCTGCCGTGTAGGCGACAAGAGACGCATTAGACGGCGATCCGGAGCTGTCCGAAGGTAAGCGCCTGTTGCCGGCCTCTTTCGGCACAAGCCCCCGCTCCGGAGCGCACCGCGGCCGGCAGGATGCTCTCTGCCGGCGAAGGTGCCGCTTCTCCGGCAAGGAAGCCTCGGCCGCTTCTCCAGCACACGGAGAGCGTGCTAGCTGCTGAAACGTGAAGAAAGAAGCTGCAGAAGACTGGCACTGAGCGTGCAGCTTTCCAGCGGAGAGAAAAAGCTACTTTAACACTCTGCAAGCCTTTCCACTCCCAAAAACATGCACATGGAAGGAGCTGCTGCAAAACCGATGCTGTGCTCGCTGCTGCTCCTCCTGAAGCTCTGGCTGCTAAATCTGAGGCTTTCCTTCCAATTTCAAGCTGCAAAGCACTTGCTGAATTCCAGGGAAAGCCCGGGAGGCATTTGCTGTGCTGGCACACTTTCTCCTTCCTAGACAGAGTGGAAAAGCTTTTCCCTGCCGTGTAGGCGACAAGAGACGCATTAGACGGCGATCCGGAGCTGTCCGAAGGTAAGCGCCTGTTGCCGGCCTCTTTCGACACAAGCCCACGCTCCGGAGCGCACCGCGGCCGGCAGGATGCTCTCTGCCGGCGAAGGTGCCGCTTCTCCGGCAAGGAAGCCTCTGCCGCTTCTCCAGCACACGGAGAGCGTGCTAGCTGCTGAAACGTGAAGAAAGAAGCTGCAGAAGACTGGCACTGAGCGTGCAGCTTTCCAGCGGAGAGAAAAAGCTACTTTAACACTCTGCAAGCCTTTCCACTCCCAAAAACATGCACATGGAAGGAGCTGCTGCAAAAGCGATGCTGTGCTCGCTGCTGCTCCTCCTGAAGCTCTGGCTGCTAAATCTGAGGCTTTCCTTCCAATTTCAAGCTGCAAAGCACTTGCTGAATTCCAGGGAAAGTCCGGGAGGCATTTGCTGTGCTGGCACACTTTCTCCTTCCTAGACAGAGTGGAAAAGCTTTTCCCTGCCGTGTAGGCGACAAGAGGCGCATTAGACGGCGATCCGGAGCTGTCCGAAGGTAAGCGCCTGTTGCCGGCCTCTTTCGGCACAAGCCCCCGCTCCGGAGCGCACCGCGGCCGGCAGGATGCTCTCTGCCGGCGAAGGTGCCGCTTCTCCGGCAAGGAAGCCTCTGCCGCTTCTCCAGCACACGGAGAGCGTGCTAGCTGCTGAAACGTGAAGAAAGAAGCTGCAGAAGACTGGCACTGAGCGTGCAGCTTTCCAGCGGAGAGAAAAAGCTACTTTAATACTCTGCAAGCCTTTCCACTCCCAAAAACATGCACATGGAAGGAGCTGCTGCAAAAGCGATGCTGTGCTCGCTGCTGCTCCTCCTGAAGCTCTGGCTGCTAAATCTGAGGCTTTCCTTCCAATTTCAAGCTGCAAAGCACTTGCTGAATTGCAGGGAAAGTCCGGGAGGCATTTGCTGTGCTGGCACACTTTCTCCTTCCTAGACAGAGTGGAAAAGCTTTTCCCTGCCGTGTAGGCGACAAGAGACGCATTAGACGGCGATCCGGAGCTGTCCGAAGGTAAGCGCCTGTTGCCGGCCTCTTTCGGCACAAGCCCCCGCTCCGGAGCGCACCGCGGCCGGCAGGATGCTCTCTGCCGGCGAAGGTGCCGCTTCTCCGGCAAGGAAGCCTCGGCCGCTTCTCCAGCACACGGAGAGCGTGCTAGCTGCTGAAACGTGAAGAAAGAAGCTGCAGAAGACTGGCACTGAGCGTGCAGCTTTCCAGCGGAGAGAAAAAGCTACTTTAACACTCTGCAAGCCTTTCCACTCCCAAAAACATGCACATGGAAGGAGCTGCTGCAAAACCGATGCTGTGCTCGCTGCTGCTCCTCCTGAAGCTCTGGCTGCTAAATCTGAGGCTTTCCTTCCAATTTCAAGCTGCAAAGCACTTGCTGAATTCCAGGGAAAGCCCGGGAGGCATTTGCTGTGCTGGCACACTTTCTCCTTCCTAGACAGAGTGGAAAAGCTTTTCCCTGCCGTGTAGGCGACAAGAGACGCATTAGACGGCGATCCGGAGCTGTCCGAAGGTAAGCGCCTGTTGCCGGCCTCTTTCGGCACAAGCCCCCGCTCCGGAGCGCACCGCGGCCGGCAGGATGCTCTCTGCCGGCGAAGGTGCCGCTTCTCCGGCAAGGAAGCCTCTGCCGCTTCTCCAGCACACGGAGAGCGTGCTAGCTGCTGAAACGTGAAGAAAGAAGCTGCAGAAGACTGGCACTGAGCGTGCAGCTTTCCAGCGGAGAGAAAAAGCTACTTTAACACTCTGCAAGCCTTTCCACTCCCAAAAACATGCACATGGAAGGAGCTGCTGCAAAACCGATGCTGTGCTCGCTGCTGCTCCTCCTGAAGCTCTGGCTGCTAAATCTGAGGCTTTCCTTCCAATTTCAAGCTGCAAAGCACTTGCTGAATTCCAGGGAAAGTCCGGGAGGCATTTGCTGTGCTGGCACACTTTCTCCTTCCTAGACAGAGTGGAAAAGCTTTTCCCTGCCGTGTAGGCGACAAGAGACGCATTAGACGGCGATCCGGAGCTGTCCGAAGGTAAGCGCCTGTTGCCGGCCTCTTTCGGCACAAGCCCCCGCTCCGGAGCGCACCGCGGCCGGCAGGATGCTCTCTGCCGGCGAAGGTGCCGCTTCTCCGGCAAGGAAGCCTCGGCCGCTTCTCCAGCACACGGAGAGCGTGCTAGCTGCTGAAACGTGAAGAAAGAAGCTGCAGAAGACTGGCACTGAGCGTGCAGCTTTCCAGCGGAGAGAAAAAGCTACTTTAACACTCTGCAAGCCTTTCCACTCCCAAAAACATGCACATGGAAGGAGCTGCTGCAAAAGCGATGCTGTGCTCGCTGCTGCTCCTCCTGAAGCTCTGGCTGCTAAATCTGAGGCTTTCCTTCCAATTTCAAGCTGCAAAGCACTTGCTGAATTCCAGGGAAAGTCCGGGAGGCATTTGCTGTGCTGGCACACTTTCTCCTTCCTAGACAGAGTGGAAAAGCTTTTCCCTGCCGTGTAGGCGACAAGAGACGCATTAGACGGCGATCCGGAGCTGTCCGAAGGTAAGCGCCTGTTGCCGGCCTCTTTCGGCACAAGCCCCCGCTCCGGAGCGCACCGCGGCCGGCAGGATGCTCTCTGCCGGCGAAGGTGCCGCTTCTCCGGCAAGGAAGCCTCTGCCGCTTCTCCAGCACACGGAGAGCGTGCTAGCTGCTGAAACGTGAAGAAAGAAGCTGCAGAACACTGGCACTGAGCGTGCAGCTTTCCAGCGGAGAGAAAAAGCTACTTTAACACTCTGCAAGCCTTTCCACTCCCAAAAACATGCACATGGAAGGAGCTGCTGCAAAAGCGATGCTGTGCTCGCTGCTGCTCCTCCTGAAGCTCTGGCTGCTAAATCTGAGGCTTTCCTTCCAATTTCAAGCTGCAAAGCACTTGCTGAATTCCAGGGAAAGTCCGGGAGGCATTTGCTGTGCTGGCACACTTTCTCCTTCCTAGACAGAGTGGAAAAGCTTTTCCCTGCCGTGTAGGCGACAAGAGACGCATTAGACGGCGATCCGGAGCTGTCCGAAGGTAAGCGCCTGTTGCCGGCCTCTTTCGGCACAAGCCCCCGCTCCGGAGCGCACCGCGGCCGGCAGGATGCTCTCTGCCGGCGAAGGTGCCGCTTCTCCGGCAAGGAAGCCTCTGCCGCTTCTCCAGCACACGGAGAGCGTGCTAGCTGCTGAAACGTGAAGAAAGAAGCTGCAGAACACTGGCACTGAGCGTGCAGCTTTCCAGCGGAGAGAAAAAGCTACTTTAACACTCTGCAAGCCTTTCCACTCCCAAAAACATGCACATGGAAGGAGCTGCTGCAAAAGCGATGCTGTGCTCGCTGCTGCTCCTCCTGAAGCTCTGGCTGCTAAATCTGAGGCTTTCCTTCCAATTTCAAGCTGCAAAGCACTTGCTGAATTCCAGGGAAAGTCCGGGAGGCATTTGCTGTGCTGGCACACTTTCTCCTTCCTAGACAGAGTGGAAAAGCTTTTCCCTGCCGTGTAGGCGACAAGAGACGCATTAGACGGCGATCCGGAGCTGTCCGAAGGTAAGCGCCTGTTGCCGGCCTCTTTCGGCACAAGCCCCCGCTCCGGAGCGCACCGCGGCCGGCAGGATGCTCTCTGCCGGCGAAGGTGCCGCTTCTCCGGCAAGGAAGCCTCGGCCGCTTCTCCAGCACACGGAGAGCGTGCTAGCTGCTGAAACGTGAAGAAAGAAGCTGCAGAAGACTGGCACTGAGCGTGCAGCTTTCCAGCGGAGAGAAAAAGCTACTTTAACACTCTGCAAGCCTTTCCACTCCCAAAAACATGCACATGGAAGGAGCTGCTGCAAAACCGATGCTGTGCTCGCTGCTGCTCCTCCTGAAGCTCTGGCTGCTAAATCTGAGGCTTTCCTTCCAATTTCAAGCTGCAAAGCACTTGCTGAATTGCAGGGAAAGCCCGGGAGGCATTTGCTG
Organism: Fringilla coelebs; assembly: GCF_963513975.1. Lineage (NCBI taxonomy): Eukaryota > Metazoa > Chordata > Aves > Passeriformes > Fringillidae > Fringilla > Fringilla coelebs. Next base: position 75,273 of record NW_028167494.1, on the reverse strand, counting down.
TGCTGGCACACTTTCTCTTTCCTAGACAGAGTGGAAAAGCTTTTCCCTGCCGTGTAGGCGACAAGAGACGCATTAGACGGCGATCCGGAGCTGTCCGAAGGTAAGCGCCTGTTGCCGGCCTCTTTCGGCACAAGCCCCCGCTCCGGAGCGCACCGCGGCCGGCAGGATGCTCTCTGCCGGCGAAGGTGCCGCTTCTCCGGCAAGGAAGCCTCTGCCGCTTCTCCAGCACACGGAGAGCGTGCTAGCTGCTGAAACGTGAAGAAAGAAGCTGCAGAAGACTGGCACTGAGCGTGCAGCTTTCCAGCGGAGAGAAAAAGCTACTTTAACACTCTGCAAGCCTTTCCACTCCCAAAAACATGCACATGGAAGGAGCTGCTGCAAAACCGATGCTGTGCTCGCTGCTGCTCCTCCTGAAGCTCTGGCTGCTAAATCTGAGGCTTTCCTTCCAATTTCAAGCTGCAAAGCACTTGCTGAATTCCAGGGAAAGTCCGGGAGGCATTTGCTGTGCTGGCACACTTTCTCCTTCCTAGACAGAGTGGAAAAGCTTTTCCCTGCCGTGTAGGCGACAAGAGGCGCATTAGACGGCGATCCGGAGCTGTCCGAAGGTAAGCGCCTGTTGCCGGCCTCTTTCGGCACAAGTCCCCGCTCCGGAGCGCACCGCGGCCGGCAGGATGCTCTCTGCCGGCGAAGGTGCCGCTTCTCCGGCAAGGAAGCCTCTGCCGCTTCTCCAGCACACGGAGAGCGTGCTAGCTGCTGAAACGTGAAGAAAGAAGCTGCAGAAGACTGGCACTGAGCGTGCAGCTTTCCAGCGGAGAGAAAAAGCTACTTTAACACTCTGCAAGCCTTTCCACTCCCAAAAACATGCACATGGAAGGAGCTGCTGCAAAACCGATGCTGTGCTCGCTGCTGCTCCTCCTGAAGCTCTGGCTGCTAAATCTGAGGCTTTCCTTCCAATTTCAAGCTGCAAAGCACTTGCTGAATTCCAGGGAAAGCCCGGGAGGCATTTGCTGTGCTGGCACACTTTCTCCTTCCTAGACAGAGTGGAAAAGCTTTTCCCTGCCGTGTAGGCGACAAGAGACGCATTAGACGGCGATCCGGAGCTGTCCGAAGGTAAGCGCCTGTTGCCGGCCTCTTTCGGCACAAGCCCCCGCTCCGGAGCGCACCGCGGCCGGCAGGATGCTCTCTGCCGGCGAAGGTGCCGCTTCTCCGGCAAGGAAGCCTCTGCCGCTTCTCCAGCACACGGAGAGCGTGCTAGCTGCTGAAACGTGAAGAAAGAAGCTGCAGAACACTGGCACTGAGCGTGCAGCTTTCCAGCGGAGAGAAAAAGCTACTTTAACACTCTGCAAGCCTTTCCACTCCCAAAAACATGCACATGGAAGGAGCTGCTGCAAAACCGATGCTGTGCTCGCTGCTGCTCCTCCTGAAGCTCTGGCTGCTAAATCTGAGGCTTTCCTTCCAATTTCAAGCTGCAAAGCACTTGCTGAATTCCAGGGAAAGTCCGGGAGGCATTTGCTGTGCTGGCACACTTTCTCCTTCCTAGACAGAGTGGAAAAGCTTTTCCCTGCCGTGTAGGCGACAAGAGACGCATTAGACGGCGATCCGGAGCTGTCCGAAGGTAAGCGCCTGTTGCCGGCCTCTTTCGGCACAAGCCCCCGCTCCGGAGCGCACCGCGGCCGGCAGGATGCTCTCTGCCGGCGAAGGTGCCGCTTCTCCGGCAAGGAAGCCTCTGCCGCTTCTCCAGCACACGGAGAGCGTGCTAGCTGCTGAAACGTGAAGAAAGAAGCTGCAGAAGACTGGCACTGAGCGTGCAGCTTTCCAGCGGAGAGAAAAAGCTACTTTAACACTCTGCAAGCCTTTCCACTCCCAAAAACATGCACATGGAAGGAGCTGCTGCAAAAGCGATGCTGTGCTCGCTGCTGCTCCTCCTGAAGCTCTGGCTGCTAAATCTGAGGCTTTCCTTCCAATTTCAAGCTGCAAAGCACTTGCTGAATTGCAGGGAAAGTCCGGGAGGCATTTGCTGTGCTGGCACACTTTCTCCTTCCTAGACAGAGTGGAAAAGCTTTTCCCTGCCGTGTAGGCGACAAGAGACGCATTAGACGGCGATCCGGAGCTGTCCGAAGGTAAGCGCCTGTTGCCGGCCTCTTTCGGCACAAGCCCCCGCTCCGGAGCGCACCGCGGCCGGCAGGATGCTCTCTGCCGGCGAAGGTGCCGCTTCTCCGGCAAGGAAGCCTCTGCCGCTTCTCCTGCACACGGAGAGCGTGCTAGCTGCTGAAACGTGAAAAAAGAAGCTGCAGAACACTGGCACTGAGCGTGCAGCTTTCCGGCGGAGAGAAAAAGCTACTTTAACACTCTGCAAGCCTTTCAACTCCCAAAAACATGCACATGGAAGGAGCTGCTGCAAAACCGATGCTGTGCTCGCTGCTGCTCCTCCTGAAGCTCTGGCTGCTAAATCTGAGGCTTTCCTTCCAATTTCAAGCTGCAAAGCACTTGCTGAATTCCAGGGAAAGTCCGGGAGGCATTTGCTGTGCTGGCACACTTTCTCCTTCCTAGACAGAGTGGAAAAGCTTTTCCCTGCCGTGTAGGCGACAAGAGACGCATTAGACGGCGATCCGGAGCTGTCCGAAGGTAAGCGCCTGTTGCCGGCCTCTTTCGGCACAAGCCCCCGCTCCGGAGCGCACCGCGGCCGGCAGGATGCTCTCTGCCGGCGAAGGTGCCGCTTCTCCGGCAAGGAAGCCTCTGCCGCTTCTCCAGCACACGGAGAGCGTGCTAGCTGCTGAAACGTGAAGAAAGAAGCTGCAGAAGACTGGCACTGAGCGTGCAGCTTTCCAGCGGAGAGAATAAGCTACTTTAACACTCTGCAAGCCTTTCCACTCCCAAAAACATGCACATGGAAGGAGCTGCTGCAAAAGCGATGCTGTGCTCGCTGCTGCTCCTCCTGAAGCTCTGGCTGCTAAATCTGAGGCTTTCCTTCCAATTTCAAGCTGCAAAGCACTTGCTGAATTCCAGGGAAAGTCCGGGAGGCATTTGCTGTGCTGGCACACTTTCTCCTTCCTAGACAGAGTGGAAAAGCTTTTCCCTGCCGTGTAGGCGACAAGAGACGCATTAGACGGCGATCCGGAGCTGTCCGAAGGTAAGCGCCTGTTGCCGGCCTCTTTCGGCACAAGCCCCCGCTCCGGAGCGCACCGCGGCCGGCAGGATGCTCTCTGCCGGCGAAGGTGCCGCTTCTCCGGCAAGGAAGCCTCTGCCGCTTCTCCAGCACACGGAGAGCGTGCTAGCTGCTGAAACGTGAAGAAAGAAGCTGCAGAAGACTGGCACTGAGCGTGCAGCTTTCCAGCGGAGAGAATAAGCTACTTTAACACTCTGCAAGCCTTTCCACTCCCAAAAACATGCACATGGAAGGAGCTGCTGCAAAAGCGATGCTGTGCTCGCTGCTGCTCCTCCTGAAGCTCTGGCTGCTAAATCTGAGGCTTTCCTTCCAATTTCAAGCTGCAAAGCACTTGCTGAATTCTAGGGAAATTCCGGGAGGCGCTTTCCTGAATTTTCCTGAATTCAGGAAAGATTCCCTTTATTGGGACACTATCTAATGCACTGTAGGCAGTTAGTGCCAACTCCCCTAAAATTCTGTTATTTTGCATAAACATGGCATTCAACTGCAGGTTTCGTGAGTTGCTCAATTTTTTCGTTTTGTTGTATCCAAGGTTTTGAATATGAGCCTGAATTTAATAAATTTTTTGGAATGAAAACAACAGAGAAGAGGAAATGAGTGAAACAGCTCTTGTGAGGAAGTTTCAGACCATCCACTTACTGTGCAGAAGAGCAAACCTTCCCACAACCTGCGGCAACAATGGATATCCATGCACACATTGTGGGCATGGGGTAGATCCTCTCCAGGAAAGAGAATTACCAAGACCAATTGCAAGGGACTTCTGCACGATTTGATCCAAGGTTTAAACCATTAGTTCCAGATTTATTGTTCCGGCTGCTTTGGAGGCAAGAGAAGGCCTTACTTCAGAGGAGAGCCAGAGTTACAAGCAAAATAGCCTCTAGATGGTAGGATTAGTACCTGCCCATAGCTGTGCAGGAAAGGGCTGTGTGACTGGTCTCCAGTCATGCTCTACATTTTAACATCAAGCTCTGATGAAGTATCCCCAAGTCACTCATAAGATATCCTAAACTGTTCCCAAAGTTACTGACAGTCATGAGATGATGGCAGAGACCTTCCCATAAAAGCAGAGGATGATACCAGAGGCCCCAGGGATATAATCACTATTAGTTAATTACTGTCCCAGATGGAATGTGACCATGAAACTGGCTTAAGAGCCCAGACAAAGAACTGTGCATGAGGTGAGCCTGTGAACCCACAAAGAAAGAAAAATAAAGCGATCCTCATAATTCATGAATATTTCAGAGTAGGAGCACTGCTCTGCTCCTTCTTTTTTTGCCTCCCTGTGAAAAGGAGGGGAAAAGGGGTTGACTATGCATGTCCATACATAACCTAAATTATTTCATTACTGTCTCTCTGACACCCTTCCAGTAAAACATCAGCCAGATTTTCTTACATCCTCTCAGATATTTTATTTCTCAGATCAACTGAACCTGAGAGATGGTAAATTTAAATGTGGCCTTTTTGCAATTCAGAATTAAGTGAATAAGCTAATGCCATTCAACAGAATTCAACAAGCCAGCTGCCTAGACAGTAATTAAAGCGGTGATTTACCATGGCTACCAGAAGAGATTTAAAACAACTCTTTGTAATCAATGTACAAAACAGGCCTGGAGAGCAATGGCCTATGCTGGCAATTCACACCCCCTGAAGGCTACAAGAGGTCTTTATTTGGGGCTCTCCATATCCACTGTCCTCATTCCCAGCAGTTGTTGTTGGCAGCTCCCAGGGCAATGCCCCCATCTCAACACTATAAAGGTGTCCAGCTCCCTCTGGCAGGCTCAGGCTGATGCTACACCTGTGTGAGAGTCTTTCTGAAATTTCCCTCATCTGCCTCGGGGTCGTCACTGGGGGATCACTGAAGAAAAGATCCCCCTGTCTAAAATCTCTGGCTCTCTAGGAGAAGAGTTACACACTGAAGGCCCCGAGACCTGAGAGAATTGCTAAGCTATTGTTTTCACAGGTGTGTTTACTTTATGCTACACTAATGAGAAGAAAAAGGACATTCTGACAATTTTGCAACAATAGCTCTGGGATTTTTCCCCACCCCTCGGCCTGGCTGGACTTCTCCTGTGTTTTGGGGGTGGTCCCCCACAGGAGACCCCTCTCGCTCATTTGCAACCACTGTGACAGACAAACTGAGATGTAAGAAGCCTCTTTGCCAGAGAAAAAGCCAGACATGAAATCCCTATGTGAAATCCCTCACACAATTTCCAAGGACTGGGACTGGGACCCCCAACCCAGGGAGGTGTGCGGGGGGAGGCGAGCCGACCAAAGCAGACAGATGCTGCAGGTGTGAGCAGTGGACCAAGAAGACAATGGCTCTCACCCACCGCTGAGAACATGGACTGTGTGTACCCTTTTCCAAACACCATTCTCTCCCCCAAAGATACAATACACTACCTTTGACTTGGTTTCAAAATTCATCCCCCTTCCCCCATCAAAGAAGAGCATAATTATGGTCCAGATGAACTGCATCCCTGAGATGTCCCCAGACGTGACCTGGTGAACTCCATCGGCTGGGCACCAAAGGACTTTGCAGTTCCACATTTGGTAGCTATATACCCTTTTCTTCTTCCTCCCTCTTTTCCTTATTTTCCCCTTTTCCCCCAATCCTTCCCCAATGCATTTCTGTTGTGGTTATTTCAATAAAAGTGCATTTGTGTTGATTACCACTGCAAACCCCCTGTACCGTGTCGGTTTTTTGCACCCTGAGATCCCCCACGAACCATCACAAAACCCGTTCACAAGGACAGCTCGTGACAGCCTGAAAGGTGCCAACCTTGCACCAACAGCACACTAGGGAAGAGGATACAAAAAAATACTTGGAGATTAAGAAATGCAGTAAGAATTTTAAACTGGTGACAAACATTTGTTTTGAAAAGCTCTCACTTTTATGATGGCATCGCTTTTCCAAGTCCCTTTCAGCTCCCGCTCATCCATGCTGGATTTGGTAACTTTTACAGTTTTCTGCACACTCAATATTCTTTGCTTAACAAACCTTCACAGTTCATCTGTGTAGAAAAATGCATCACTGCAGCTGGTACTAGCTCACCCTTGAATAAATTACTATTTTTTCTCATAAGAATTGTCCTTATTCCAGAGCCAGAGCCAATGCCATTTTTTTATCAGTTATATTACTGCTGATCTCATTCAAAGAACACAAAGAAAATCTGTCTGAATTCCTACACAATTAAGACAGATCAGGGACAACAAGGAAGTATAATCCCTTAAAATGACATTTCCATTCCACTCTTCTACTCTAAACGGAGTCAAAAGCAAAGAGAAACAAAAAGTGTTGAAAAGTGGGGAGCTTTAGATACTCATGAACTCTGAACTCATTTCTACCTGCTGAAGTTAATACATGATGTGGGGGAAAACAATTTCTTCACATGAATGCTGCTTTCTTTTTTTCCTAGGGCTCTTGGAGAGATAAAAACAGGAGGCTGTTTTCAGCCATGATTCACCATCAGTAAGCAAGAATTCCAAGCAAGCCCTAAGTCTACCTTTTAGAGTCATCAATCTCCAGCCAAACAGTAGTATAATTTTCAACCTGCTGGATTTGGCACCCTAAGAAAAAGCAGTTATATTCACATGTCATACCTGAATAGATCTAATCTTCATTTAAGCAATCCAAGAGACTGTTTCCAGTGTGGAACCAACTGTGCAGACTCAAACCATGTCTAATGCTTTTTGGAAAATTTTGCACATCTTCATTGATCGGTTTCTCTCTAGTTCTTAGCCAAGAGTTAATTCCATTACTGGGGAACTGCACTCAATATTCTACCAGAAGGATGACATTTTAATTTTACAGTAATGTGTGCACATGTGAGTTGGGAAAATCTACATCACATGGGAAGCCAAGGAGGGTTGCTGCTGATTCTAGGACTGTGGTCATCTTCTTGTTTTGGAAGAACCTCAGTCCCACAGTGATCTGGCTGAAGACAGTCCTCTCTAGAGCAGTAAATATTATTTCCAGCCTATAGAATCTGGACAGTTTTCCAGAACAAGGAACAATTTCTGCACTATTTTTATTTTATAGGCTCAGCCTCTTTCCATCATAAAAGATTAAACTTTACCATGACATGTACAAGTGCCAAGTGCATTTTCATTGCTCCTTACATGCCCAAAGATCCCAAAGGAGCATTAAATGTGGGTAACTGTTAGAACATACAGGCACACTGCTGGAATACATATATCGAGGAAGATTTACATTTATTAACAAGCAAATGTAAAAAAGGCAGAATTGATGACTACAAGATTAGTCATGGCGGGGGTTCTGGTAAAGTATCTGTCAAGACATGTCATGAACTATAGATTGGATGCAGATGTCATGAACAGCTGCACAGGTTATGGTATGAGGTAATGATGTATATGAATGACCATTAATTTAATATTAAGCTGATATAACTTGACTTCCTGATGTTCAACACAGTATTTTTAGTCTAAGAAAGACCTCTTTTTAGTTACTGAAGCAGCAGAGCTTCAGTTCAGAGTGAAGAACATAAATTTTAGCAGCATTAGGCTGTGGAACTTCTAGCTTTGGTCTTAAGTTTTTAGTTTAAACTGTAACAGTGAGAAGGCCCTAGCAGTGCAATATTTAACTTACCAGTTCTCTGGTATTTTCAAATGTTCATCAAGGCTACCTATGTTCAGTGGCAGCAGGATGCCTCCATAAAACACTTATTTTTCATCAAAAACCTCCATTTATGGTAAGAAAACAAAACTCCCCCATCCCCAGCTTGTAAAGATTATTCTGTTACATGGCCAGCAAAGCACTGATCCCAGGGATGTTGAGAAGAGGAAAAACAAGACATGAAAGTATTGATGATACATTTTGCTAACACTAAACACCATTTCAGTGTTCTCTTCCTACAGTGAACTCCCTTAAGCCAAGATTTATGCAGAATACAGTCTCTTTTTTTTTTTTTTTTTATTCCTTCAGGCTGTTATTTACTTCCTACCTTAATTTTCCAGTGAACTGTCTACCATCCAATTAAAAATTACAATTTGCTCCTCCTCTGAGAATTACACTCAAATCCAGGTATTGCATTTTTCCAGGAGCTGCGCCTCTTGCAAGGTATTGCTCACATCTCAAGGCACGCAGCCCTCCTGCTACCAGATCCTGAAGCGCCTTCCTTCCCTTCAAACTTTCTTCAAGGGCCTGGGAGCTGTTGAGAACCAGCTGCCTTCCCTAAATAATGTCAAACCACCCAGAATTTCTATCCCTGATCTTCCACACAGGCTCTGCTTCCTTTACAAATCTTATCCTCCCTGGAAGGCTGCTTTCAAAAGCCCTTCTCCAGCTCACAGCTCTGCTAGGCAATCCCTCATTTCCTGCACCAGCAGAAGCAGCTGCAGCAGGCAGAGGTGAATCTGAGCAGCCAATTCCCTTGCAGCCCCACGCAGCTGCAGAAAAAGCACTTTACTGCTAAAAAATTGCTGTGGTTCTAGGCGATATTCAAGGGGGGTAATGGGGGCCCTAACGCTGACAGGAACTGTCGCTGAAATGCTGTATCTGAAATCCCTGCGAGGACAGGGTTCCTCACATGTCCCTATCCATTAATTACAGCTCTAACCAGGGCTTTTAGCAACTCCTGCTGCATTGCTCCCTCACATTCCAGGGAGGCCTTTGGGAGTCAGAAATATGGAATATTTGGATATGGAAATATGGAATATCTGGAAGGGGATGCCGGGGCACTCACTCCTTCCACTTGCTCATATGAACTCCACGGAAGAAAAAATTAAAATAAATGCAGTCTGAAACTTTCTCCAGTTTTCCACTTTCCCATGCCACGGGATTTATGTGTCTGTCCCGGGGGGATGTTTTAGAGGAGTCCTATCACTGTGCTCCCACTACCAGTTACAGCAACCAAGACCTGAAGTACTACACTCATCACAGGGCATTTTTTCATGCTTGGATGTGGCTTTTTAAAGAACTTTTTACTATCATCAAAGAATAAAGCAAGCTTCTGGTTCCACCATACCCCAAGCTCCACTTCCATAGGCAGTAATTTTTGGAAAAGCAATGCAATAAATTTCCCTTGCCTCAAAGAGCCTTGTACCTCCCCCTCTTACCAACCACAGCAGCATTGGTTCAAACACAGAGAGGTACAGATGACCTTGCATGTGCAACACCAGTATAATGCCTCTCTTTTACTGACAACCCTTCCCCCAGCTGACAGAACAATAATTTAGAACAATATCATTTTCAAGCAACAAAAGTACTGAAGAAAGTAAAAAAGGTTTTCATTGTATTGAAAAAACTGACAATAACAACAGCTATTAAGTACAAATTTTCTTACTAGAATAGATGTGACTGGATCTAAAGGAATATTTCACTTTGAGTAACTTTTTCTTTTAAGGGAAGTAGTCTAAAATCTATGCATGCTTAGAGAAAGAGAACAAAACCCCACAACGGAACATCTATACAAGGAAAGCTTTTTAAATTATATCCCTGACAGAGCTGCGGAAGGGAACAAGTATAAATGTAGCCAATCTTGTGTTTCTCTTAAATAATGGTGGAACACACCTTTGTGCTTACTGGTAACAAGATTTTTTTCATTTTAGGGACAGATTGATATATACTTCCTCAATATTGTATTGGCATTATTCTTAAAAGCAGTAGTCTGGGAGTCCAAGAATAATTTTTATCAGCCTGGTTTTAATTTCTCAAGTCCAAAATACCTTGGAGAGGTATATAACACTGGAGAGGTAATTCTGAGTCTATTCACCAGCTTGACATATTGCAGAGAAAGAATCTGGATAAATTCCACAGCTGACACAGGTGCAATGAAACACACAAGGCTTCATGGATTTACAGCAAAGGCGAGTTTGATCCAGAGACAGTTATGTGACTTGCCCGCAGAAATAAGGTCAGTCATCAGTGGACATGGCATCAGTTCAAACATCAGTAGACAAAGATCTCAAGGTCTTTAAGGTCCCTTCCAGCCCAAACCATTCCATGATTCTATGATTAAGAATATGCAGAGTTTTGATCCTCACATGTAAGGTAACTGCATTTAAGCAGTAATGTGCAGTGGAAGACAGCTGGGGAAGAGAAAGGCACTGACAGCAGGGCATCCCACCCCAGAACCCACAGAGTGCTCTGAGCTGGAAGGGACTCACAGGGATCATCAAGTCCAACTCTTACGTGGATGGCCCACAGAGGGATTGAACCTGCAACTGGGGCATTTTCACCACCCTGCTCTGACCCACTGAGCTCATCTCTAGCTACTGTCTGCCACCAGTTTTGCAAGACTAGGACTTAAGAGAAGAAAATATTTCTGCCCATAAATGCTCTAGAGTGAGCGTGAGGGAGGGAAAAGCACTGCAGAGAGCAACTCCTCCAAGGACAGGTGTGTGTGAAGGGATCATGCATATATTAGGGCTACTCCAGCAGAGATGTTTTTAGCCCCATTACATTCCTGGGGCACATTTTCAAGAGAGATGGTGGAACATGAAATTCACTTTTATTTACAGTTGTGTAGATTAAGTTCATAAAAGCAACTGCATGATGTTGTCCTGCTGAAGGAGGGGATCATGATGAACCACACAGTATTTTCCAATCCCCCGTTCTTATTTTTTTTTTTTTATGATGAGGCAGCAGAGAACATAAGAATGAGAGAATTCATTTAAAAAGCTAAGACTATATGGGGATCCTCATGTCCACCACCAAAGTCCACTTACTGTTCATAATATCATACAAAAAGTATCCCTCATTCCAATCCTGCATCAGCAACAGTACCATGCAGTTTTCCAACCTCAGACAAATATATAATTTTTACACTCAAAACTTTCTGTGAAAAGGAATACTTTAATATATATACCTAAAAAAGAAACTAGTTCAGCAGCATCTGGATAGCATGTAGACAGATGTATGATGAGTGATGTTTTGACAATATCTGAAGATAGATGACTAGTTAAAACAACATTTGAAAAGCAAGTATTTATTTAAAATATAATAACTATGTGGGCTTTCAGGTGTATACTGAATATTCATAGTCAGTCTTAATGAATATTTCCCGCAAAAGTTCTCTGCCCCTTCACAGTGGCATATTTATCACATTTTCCCAAAGACAGAAACATTTTTCCATTAAAATTTGATTGCTTCACTTGCAAGTTATAAAGATTTATATCATCTCTCAGGTGGCCTGAGAAGCATCACTAACTCAGAGGTGTTGCTCTCAGGGACAACTGATAAACTTTCAGATTTTGTTTAGATTAGAAAGCATGTGCAGAGACCAGTTTTGGTTTTAGCCTTTGCTAAATCCCTGGATCTGCCATTGCAATTGGTCTGCACGGGTAGCCCTTGCTTTTCAAGAATCCTGTGTACTGAAGAAAAAAATTGTTCAGCTTGGATACAGCAAAACTGCTGTATAATAATGATCCCACAAAACACCTCAGAGGGTTTGGTCCCTGCCTGCAAACCCAGCTGTTTAGACCAGGGACCTCATTTTCAGAACCAACTGATACTGTGATTTCCATGGGAATCATTAGGAACACTCTGCACTTCCAAACATCAGACACCCTCTGCACTCAGAACATTCCGAGAAAGTTCCCTTAATCCAAACCCATGGAAAGCTGCTGCTGCAGCTGCTACTCAGTACTGAAGAACTCAAAAGTCTCAAGGGGCTTTCTAGCTGTGGAGTGCTGCCAGGGCTGCTTCAGCTCTAGCCAGGAGCTGGCTTCACTGCTCCCTTTGTCTTAGAAAATCCAATATTCCCTGTCCAAGGGGAGCTTCTTACCTGGCCAGTGCTGGGTTTCTCTGGAGATGAGAACAGAATAGCCATGCCAACTTCTCTCCCTAAACCTGGGTCACCGAGAATTGAGGATGAGACAAGGACCAGCAAGATATCATTTAGGAAGGAGAGAAACCCTGGAGGTAGGCTGGTATTGCCTTCCTAGCCTCCTGTAGCCTTCAAGCTGCTGCAGGGCAAGATTTTGCATATAAATAAAAGCTGAAGGGTGATTTTCCCAGAATAATTATGGCTTGCATCCAAATCTCACTTACCTCCTCCCCAAAGAGACAAGAAAGAAGACAGTATCTGGATATGGGGGGGGGGGGGGGGGGGGGGGGGGGAATAAAATATCAAATGCAAGGATTTAAACAAATGAAGATAAACTGATAGTAGGATTTGCAGAGTGAATTAACCTGCACACCACCAGAACTTCAATGCCACCAGTGCCTGCGGACAGCACCTCAGGGGAGTCCCCAGGGAATGCAGACACTGTGGTTTGCTTCAGGTAATGCTTCGTGTAGTCAAAATTTGCCAGTTGCTCTGAGCAACTGGGTGTAAAGAGATCATTTCTCTGTCCTAATTTGATGATGTGAATTTCTTAAGGAGGAAAACTAGTTTTCACATTTTGCCATTAGTTTATTGCCAATTTTCCTAATGAATTACAAAGACCAGAAACTATGCTGAAAGTCAATTCTCACATAGTAAGAGTGAAGAAAAAAAGAAAAAGCTCAGTAAAATCTGATTTTCCTCATCATTGGCTCTTTCATATCCCAATAATCCATTTTTGAAACACATTCTAATCTCAGGCACAGCGTGGCCATCCCGGCATACCTAGGAAAAATCTGTTACTGTGCACCATGCGTGATATTAGAATCTGGCCCTTCCACTGTAGATGGAACATTTGCATAAAGTTCTTACAACTTTTTATAATAGCCATATTTTCCAATATTTGCAACTGCGCACATTTTAGCCTGGACTGCCTTTCGTTCCACAGATGGCGATTATGAAAAGCCCTCACATATGGCAACTACAAAAATAAATTTGTCTGAGACTGCAAATGTACAAATTCCCGGCAGAGTGCAGCCCCCTGAACACGGTCCCTTTGCTGAGAACTTGGGCCCTACTCCCACAGTGAAGTCAACCAGCAATGTCAGAAAATCACTCAGACCCAAGAGATGTCAATTCCTGTGACTTTGCACTCATTTATTTCTCCAGCTTGAGAGTGGATGAACTTTCTGGATGCATTCAGGAAACCCTCTAGGCATATATTTAACTTCATACACAGAATTAGCCCCAGGGAGATCAGTCACATCCCTACTTGGACAGATTAGCAACATTTTGTTCAGATTTTTCTTTTCCTCCCCCCAGCCAAGTCTGTAGTTGAGTTCATGAGGAACGATACAGGCTGTGCCCAGTGGCCTTTCTGAGCAGCTTCCACTGCTCTTCAGGACTGCTGAGGAGGGGCCAAGTCTTGCCCTGTCCCTGGGCTGGCACAGGGGGCCCTGGCAGGAAGGGGCTGGTACCCAAACACACACTGGGTATCTAAGGAGGTTGGATGCTCTTCACCTGTGGAGCTCCTTAAATGTCTTTAAAGGGATTTTCAATAGCACAGGTAATTTTCTTCCGAAAGACATTATCTGTTGTTTGCCAGTTCATTCTCTTAAAACATTCCAGTCAGCTCCACTGCAATCTCAAACACCAACTACTCTGTTTTCCAAGGGCTGCTCAGCTTACATCTAAGTATGTGTTACTTTCATTAAACCTAGATAGAAAGGACGCATTCCCTTGCTTTTTTTAGAATTACCTATGATTCCTTCGTCCAAACCCTCCAGTCTAACACCAACTTGTTCAATAGCTACAGAGGCTCTGGAAATATGGCACAGCCTTTCTTTCCATGCATCTGAGATCAGTGCAACTTTCTGCATGATTGAATGGACATACAAGTTGGAAATGTTAAGTGCTAGATAAATGTATATTATTATTTTGCCTCACTGAGATGCTCACAGCACTTTCATTTTTATTTTTCACCTGTTTACTAAACTGTCACCCAATACTGGCCTCAAGATTCACACTAACATTTGCATAATAATTTTCAGAGCTTCAGATCAAGCTCCACAATATCTCTGATTTTTGGTGGGAATCCAGCTCCAGGTTTTTTGGAGCCTGCTGTTTTTTAATAATACAGTAATAACTTCATTTTTTCATTTGCTTCATTTTCCTCCTAAATCTCTCTGAGAGACAAAATACATATCATTCCTACAAGGGCATTAATATCCTGGTGTGTTTTCCTGACTTATCTTGCCAAGTCTGTTGTCTAACTACATACTATTTGACAAAAATATGCAGAGAAAAGGCTGATGATTTCCAGTGGAAGCAGTGACATTCTGCTGATCTCAATTACATCTACAGCAGGTGATGATTTGGTGTGAACATGTTAGCCCTTGTGCCTGCCTTCAGCACACACCTGCATAAAAAGAATAAAAGTCTTTAGTTTAGCAGTAGGTACTTGACCCCTCCAAGTACCCATCAGCAAAGTGCAACCATCTGTGCTGTTTCTGGCTCTAGGAACTCCTGACTTGAGGAATGCCTCGTTTGCTTTCATCCAGCCACTGCAACAGGTCCTCAACAAGGAGCTTTTTGGGCTGCACAATTTCTGTCCTATTGACTCAACATCCCTCTGCACCTTCAAATCACCTCTAGTCCTGCTCAAAGCCAGCAGCCCCTTTTCAGTTGCTGTTCTCCTCAAGGACAACAAAAGCCTTCAAATCTCAAACAAGACTAACTTGTCTCAGTACTATCAGGACATAGTATTTGGTCTAATTTACACCCACTGAAATCCCAGTAAGGCACACAGGATGCAAATCAACCCGCAGCGTAACCCACTGTCAAGTTTTCATTCCATGCCAACGAAATTGACTTTTCCCCATTAACTGAACTGCACAGCTCTTTTTCTTCTGATAGTACTTTTCTTTAAGTCTTCAGATGTTCAATCCCTCTAGCTCCTCAACGTTTTTCCTCTGAAAAGAAATTGTTGGTAACGATATATATATATATATAAATATATATATATCGTTATATATATATATATATATATATATATATATATATATATATATATATATATAACAATAATTGTTGGTAATGATACTGCAAAGCAGTGTTTCCCAGCACCCTTCTCAACTTCTTTCCCCTTATCTTTCCAATAATTTTCATGCTATTGGAAGCTTTGTTTGCCATCCTCCCTTCTTGTGCTGTTTTACATCAGAGCCTTCACAACAGCTGTTTTGAAACACTGTACATCATCACTGAGCCACTGTGCTTAATAAAGAAACAATAATTAAGAACAGTTTGTTCGTTTTCAGGTAAAGAAGAAATTCAACACTAAAAATTCAACTAAGTGACTCATCTGGCTCTATCCATTCATCTCACCTGGCTTCCTTGAAACAAAATAATCCATATACAGCAGCTGTTCCAAAGGGATAGGCCTCTCCTATAAACCAGACCCAAAGATAACCTTGCAATAGCTGTGCTTTAAGTACTGCAGGAGTTAACCAGGACAGAGTGCTCAGTCAGAATGGCATTTCCCCAAGGTTTTCCACAAATCCAGGCAGCAGTTCCCAGCTCATGTACACTGGGGAAAACCTAAATCAGGAGCTTTTGCAGATAAGTGTATGCACAGTGGCAGCAGCATTTTACAGCATTGGTCTGTAGAAAGTTTCAATCAGACTGTGAGCACTGGCGGGGAGGAACTGTACTTTACTCTGGTCCTAGGTGACAGGTGAGGAACAACAGAGTTTTGATTCTATCTAGACTGGGTGTATAGAGCAAACAACAGTGATGAATGTTGTTCTAACGCCCTGGTTTAGAATCCTGTCTTCTGAAAGAGTAAAGATCTCCTGGATAGACGGAAACTCTAATTTTTCTGTCTGGGCAGGAAACCAAATCATACAGCAGTGAAGATTACAAAATAGAAATGAGGGGAAAAGGAAAAAAGCAGAGAGGAGTAGCAAACTTACTAATTTACTTTTTCCCAAGACTGGGGAAAGATAAAGATCTTTCTAAACACATTTCGAGCATCAAGCACAGAAAAATCAGATCCTGTTGTAACCACAAGGCAGTGTCTATTACTGTGTTCATCACTATCCTCATGTGTGAACCAAAATCTGACCATTCCCCAGAGTATCCACTTTCTTCTCACTCCAGAAAAAGAAATTTTCATGACAGGGTCATTGTATTCCTGCAAGATGCAAGTCCATGAGCCCACTCCAGTGAAACACTTCATTCATCTATTCGTAATTAGGAGTGAGCTCACATTTCTATTAGAGGAATTAATGACTGATAAGTGACAAAAAGGCTTTTCTTGTCAAGTGACCTGCTGCAGTTGTTCCAGCAATGCTGACAGTGCTGTGCTTGCACACCTTTCTCTGCACCTGACACCAGGCAGGAGCCTGTCCCGAGTCATTCCCATCATGGGCTGTCCTGTTCGGATTCCTCAGCAGATTCTTCTGGCTGCAACACCTTTTGGGACTGTATGAAGTAACCATTGCTAAAATGGTTCTGTCATTGTGCAGTTCTCAGCTGAAGTTGCCAGGACAGTGCACAGATACGGCACAATTCTTCCCTAAAGGATGTGTGCTGTGTGTGTAGCTTGCTGCTCCTTCCATCTACCAGTGAAATGAGCAGGGTATTACAGAAGAGCACAGTGGAAACGAGGTCAGGAGGTCAGCGTTCTCCAGGATGCTGCAGGGAAATGGACTGTGAAAAGCTCCTGCTGTGTGTGGGAGCAGGAAGAAAGGATAACAGCCATGCTTAATGCAAGGTAGAACCAGAATTTTAAACACAGGCTGATGATTGCATTTCTCTATTGGAATTCAGTAGAACTGCAACTTAACGTGCATAGCAAAACAACTCCTAGAGCATTTTTCCTGACCTGTAAAGAGTGAACGGGTTGCCAAAGAGACTCCCTCCACAAGTCAAGAAGATGAAGGTGTGCATATACATGCAGCACCCTCAGAACTGTGAGGGGCGAAGGGCGCAGGGTGAAGGTGGCAGCAGCTCAAGTCCCGGCATCTCCATGTCTCCATTTTGCAGTTGTGTGATGCCCTCTCCGTGCAGTTATATCCCAGAGCAGGACAGGCTGCTAGTGCAGCTCTGCACTGTATTGGCCCTTCTGCATGAGCAGGAAAATTGCCTCTCTCCTGTACCTCCATTAACACACACCTGCGTCACACATTTCAGTGTCTGTGCAAAAGCCACAGCAGCAGAGAGTAAATATACAGTGCCTAGGACAGCTGGGATGGGGGAGACAAGGATTGAGGACATCTTTCTGGCTAATTAAGATGATAGATTTCAGGCCTCAGCTTTTTTTTTGGTGATGCTCTCATGCCAGCTAGCTCTCTGTCCTTAAGAAACACAGGGAAAGATCATCCACATCCAACTCTGATATTACCCTTTCTTTCCATGTCAGAGGCTTTGTCCCCTGCAAACTCTTGAAGAAGAAATACTTGACCCCAAACAAAAAGTTCCAACAGATTGGGTGGTAGTTTTTTGTGCTAAAAATAGATTTGGAAAAATTCCTGAACTAGGCCCCTTGCCGAACAATTAAGCTCTTTTTCTTTTGAGTGAAGGTATTTTTGTACACAGTGTAACAGCATTCTTCACAGTCCTTCCAAGACAGAACAAGATCGAATAGTTCGGTGGGACAAGGAGTAATACATGGCCAACAGATTAATCATTTGTCCTTTAGAAGTTCTGCTACAAAATAGGAATCTTTGTTTCCTCTTTGGGTGGGAGGGGCACATAGCAGACTTCCAGACAAACAGGAAACATTTGCTTCAACCTTAGGTCTTTGTTCTCTCCTCATTACAGAGTATTCTCTCTCCTGGCTTTTCCAAGACTCCTCTGGCTGGCTGTGCTGGCGAGAGCCCAGCTGCAGTAGCACAGCATTGAGAAGACAGAAATGATGGTATTTAGACAGGGAGGGTGCTTCAAAAGCACTTCCATGACATCTCCATCTGTGTAGGACACCTGCAAGAGAACCAGGATGAGCTGGAGTTCTGGACTCCAGCTGGACTCTTTGAGGCTATTGGATGTCCAGACAGGAAGATCTGTGCAAACAGAAAATCCACTGAACACCTCAATAGCCACACTTGCCTACAGCACCTGGTCACAGTAAACTATCTCTTTGTGAGCTGCAGCCTTAAAGCTGACAGATGAATACTTGGGAATGCAGCCACAGCTGACTGAAGAAGTCCAATTAGTGTGAGGAGCAGCAGCCCATCTGCTCACCAGCAGGGGCCATGGAAACACATCCCTTTGCGCACCTCACTGCTCCCAGGGAAATCAGCAGCTCTGCCCTGAGCGTCAGAGCACCACGACCTGCTGGACTGCTTGGCCAAGGAAAGAAAACAGGCAATGGCAACAAGCCCATTGCAGTATTGCCACAAAACTGAAAGGTGCTCCACGGAGAAGAATAATTTTTTAATTTCCATTCCAGGCAGAAAGGTCTCTGCTAGAGCAGCACAGCTCCTGCCGAGGCAGAGGAGCTGTTTAGCCCCATTGTGCAGGCTGCCAGCTGCAGGTCATGCAGCTTTCTACAGCTCACCAGATTAAGACAGGAGGGAGTCCATTGCTCTGTACAGAGGGTCTCCAGGGGAGCCTGAACGGTGGCTGAGCTCACAGGCCACTGGGCTTTAGAGAAAGGCAGTGCTACAATCCGACACCTACACAAGAGAAAGAGACGGCTCAAATGAGTCAGGCAGCTCAGAACAGCACTGCTGCTCCAGTTATGCAAAAGGCTACAGCACAAATATAATTCTGATTTTAATCTGTGTACAGGAGCAGCATTTGGTTTTTTCCAGCCACTGCTGTTGTGTATCATCGACAACATAACTCTGCTGAATCGGTCAGCCCAAAGATCCTTCACCTTAGCACAGTTCCTGACTGTGATGGTTTAGGAGAAGAATATCAACCACTGCAAGACTATTTCATCCTTCCTTTAGCAAACCCTTCAAGCAACCTGAGCCAGATGTGGTATCTTCATATTTTGCAGCCTCTTACAGGATTTCTTTTCATGAACTTGCCTTTATAAGAATGTATTTAATCCAGCTATATTTTTGGTATCCACAACATTTTTGAGCAACACAATTTAATAATAGGCCTGGGGAAAAAAGACTACTTCTGTTTTACAACCCAGTTCCCAGTATTATCCCCACTACGAAAAACATGTACTAATCCTCCCCTTCTCACTATTTCCTACTTATTATTTTACAGGCTCTCTGTTTCATACCACTACAGTTTTCTCTCCTCTAAGATGAAGACTTGCCTTCTTTGTCATTCCTTGTATGGAACAGCTTCAAAAATGCAATAAGCCTCGTTGGGCTCCTCATCTATCTTTCTGAGAGAGGAGAGGTGCCAGAACTGCATCTGAGATGTGGACTCTGAGCACTGGAGTGATGCAGTCGCACAATTATCCAAAACTACCTGGAAGTAACAACTACCACTTCATGTTACATGTACAGATCAGGAGTGGCTTCTACAACGTACAGTAATTTCCATTTCCAACACTTCATTTATCATTTGATCCCTGAATCACCTGTTATTTCGAGATCCCACTGTACCTCTTCACAGCCACTTTAACTTTTATTACCAAAAACAATGCCATGACTTGAGCAAACACCTCATTCCTGATACACGTGCCTGAGACTGTGAGTAGGTGATGAGATCTCCCTGGGACATGCCAGTGATCTCCATCCTCAGTGAAAATTACCTATTTAGTCCTTCTTTTTTGTTGTTTTGTATCTTTTATCAGACTTCAAGTCATGTTTTCTTTGTATCCTTTGACTTTTTCTGTTCTTGTAAAGGCACTCGGCGAAGAGACCTCATTTGAACTTTGTGGAAATCCAAATGCATTTTGGGCATTTCCCAACATTTAAGGCCTTTTCCAACATTTTGGGCATTTAGGCACCAGATTTTCTCTTAGATAATCTCACGTTAGACTTATGTATAAGCTGCAGGTTGAAAAGACTGACTGTGGACATACTTTAAGGAACAAAGAAGTACTAGGCCTAATTTTCATCAATTACAACATGGTAAAATGATACATCTACACAAGGTAGATGTATCATATCACCTTAAGAGAAAATACAGCTTTGGAGAAAATACAGCTCTTTTCACTGAAAAGTAATCTGCAGTGCACCTTAATAATGTCAGGGGTTGCACCTTTTTTTTTCAAAGAGGAACATGACTAGGCTTCCTTAGTGTGACATGTAGCTACCTATAATGTCAATTAAGACCTGATGAGATTCTTGAACAGAAAATAATTTACTTCCTTGAATGCTCAGAGCAAAACACTCTCTCCCTCAAGTAAGATCAGTTTTCTGTCATTTTTGTCCCTCCCTTAACAACAAATTAAAAAAACCCCAAACCTTTAAAACCTCCCACAACAGGAAAGAAAACACAGAAATGAAATGGCAGCCATAGCTTCTGGGAGCTCTTGAGGCAGAACCTTCTTTCACAAAGAAGGAAAATTACAAAGTAATACAGAAAAATATGAGAAAGAAATTTCCTCAAGCTCTCTGGAAAAATGAAGGTTTTTCCACTTAAAAAGCAAGGGAGATGAAATAGGCACAATCTCAAGAGAAAGTAAAAAACCTACAGGAGCAAAATATATAAGACCTGGCAGTATTCAAACGAATCATGAGTAGACAGTAAGACAAGATGGAAATACTATCTAAAACGCTCCCATGGCCAGTGTGAGCCAGTTTCTAGACACAGATGAAAGAGCTGGAGTGTAATTCTGGCAACATTTCCCTGCTTTGTCATGCCTACAGTATAATGGAAAAGGAAACACTGATGGGGGGAGCTGCACATGACTTGCCATGAGGCATGGACGGTATTGCAGGACTGTGAAGGGCTTCTCAGTACCTCTGCTCTGTAAAAAAATCCCCAGTGTCATTTTGAGCCACTCAGAGCCACAGTGTGCAGATGGAAGTGGCTCTGACAGCCCTGCTTTGCTTTGTGCCTCAGACACTGCTGTGCCGGGGCACAATGTCTATCCAAGGTACTGCCAACAATCCAGCGAAATTCCCATGGAATGAGGTCCCTTCAGCTTTAGTTGTGTAAATGCTGTATTCCACTCTGCATGGCAGCCCCCACAGGCTGGCCAATTTAACCAAGCTAAGCTTTCACTGAAGCCAAGTCAGAGCCCAGAAAAATGTTGTAAGGTCCTCATTCAGCTACCATGAGTGGTCTCCTCAAGTGTCCCTCGGAATTACAGGACACTGCTGTCCCTAGACAAAAACTGCAGTCACTTTGACACTTGCTGCCAAGGTTGTAAAAGGCAGCAAGCAATTGCTGCTAAAATGCCCAGATCCTGAGAAGTGTGCAGAGTAACAGTGCTGCTTAAAGCCATTGACTGTGTGCAACTTCCCTGATATTAGCCGAGATTACCAAGTCACTTGGCAGATCCCAGCACATTTTTGATGTTAAAGTGATGGGAAACTACTTAAATACCCATGCATTCATTACAAAAACATCTTTTTTGGCATTTACTTCCAATTAAAGCTTGTGCTTTAGCACAGCCAATTTTCCTCGTCATATTCAAATGTTATGGTTGTGTGAACGACCAAACATGATCATGGAGATGTTGGCTCCCATCTCCTGAAATGGGAATTTGTAAGGAGGCTGTCAATTGGAAATATTTGGAAATCTATCAGGAGTTTAAGCACATTTTAAAAGGCCATCTGTGTACGAGAGGCAGTCACACCGACAGCGTGCTCGTGCTGGGCACGGCAGCAGAGGTGCAGTTGGTGACCCTGGGCTGCAATCAGAGCATCTCCTCAGCTGTGCTGTGCCTCTGCCAGGCCTGGCTGAGCCAGCAAAGACATGAACAGCCAGGGACAGCCACAAACTGAAAGCTAAATCATGAGGCTGCAGCACCATCAGCTGCATATCAAGAAGGGAGTAATTTGCTTTCAGAAGCCAAAAGGCTAAATACAAGACCTGTTATTAAAGAGTGCTCACAGTACAAAACCAAAAGCTTTCCTGGCACTGGCACAACTGGAATCACAGCCATGTCTGTTATCCAAGTGGTTTGCTTTAGAAATGAATTCCATAAATTTTCAAACAGCTGCACAGGACTTAGCTTCAAAAATCTATTAAGGTAAATAAAGCATGAACCCTGCCTGTCTCCTCATCTCGGAGGAATGCTGCCTGTAGGGCTGTGAACAACAGCAACAAGAGAAAAAAACAAACAGGGAGAAGACAAAGCTATTTTAAGTTTGTTGAGTGCTTTTTACGGTGGCTTTTTAAACATTATTTGTAAATATCTCTTCAAAGTCTGCTTAATTACAATGCACAGCAGCATTAGCTTGCAAAAATAACACCTGAAATCTGACTCTCAAAGGTTGGAAGATTTGTGACTACCAGACAAAGAAAAAAGCAACCGCTCAAATTTTAAAGCTATTTTTACAATGTTGAAAACTGCAACTATTTTTAACACTCATTTCAAACAGATCAAGTATTTCCAGTTCCAAGTGTGCAATTAAAGCAGTCAAAACCAAAGCTAAAATCCAAGAAATACTCACAGGGCATGTTATGGGGTCTCATTGCAGCCAGTTTGGTACCCAATGGTTGATACTTTTCATGATTTCTGAATAATTTTACATTCATAACTTAGTTTCAAATGTTAATGTTTATGAGAGCAGACAATTTTCTGAAATGCCTAAAGAAAGCATAAAAAAATTTAAATTCAGCAGAGCAGAAGTGGGAAATCAGACTGATTTGTACATCCAAACAAACTGTAAGACTTGAAACACATGAGGGGAACAGAGGGATTCCTCCCAGACGTTCATCGAGCAGATATTAATTTAGAAACATGAATTTAGAAACTTGTATACAGCTGTATGTGACTGTACCTGCCCTGGCCAGCTGCTTCACGCTTAGCAAAAAAAGGAAACACAAAACTCCAGCGTGGTCTAAGACAGATGGGTAGAAACAAGATGTATAAACACAGAGACCACGTTTGTAAGAACTCATTAATGCCAAATCAGAGTGAGGAACATTAAAAGGGCTGTAGCAGCAACAACAGCGAGACTTCACCACTGAACTGTATTTTATGTGAATCCAACTGGTTTCTTTCAACTCACAAACTCCTACTGACCCAACCACCAGGCTGTGCTCGGGTATTTTTGGTTGACTGAGTGCCAGAAATGATTTTTGAATGGGACAGTGACTGATTACAAGAGGCAGATGTTCAACCCTGTGTATTAAAATACGTGTCCCTGTAAGCTGTTTCCTGAGGTACCTGTACCACCCACAATCCACTCAGGCAAGCAGGAGGGCACACAGGTGGCAAACCTCACCAGTAATCCCAGACTGAACTCAATTTTAATGAACCATGTTCTGCAGGATTTTATTATTTCTCATCGAGACCAAAGTTACTTCTTCCGAAAATAGAAAATTGGTGCTTTCCATCTGGTAGTGCAAACCTCCTGTTGCAGACAACGACTTTGGGACTCTGGAGCTAACCCCTCTTCTGTGGTTTCCTTCCAGCAGAGTGACCCTCAATACAGGCAGTAAGCTCTACTCAGCACACCCCAGCGCTGTTCTGTCACATCAGGAAGCCATACCCAGCGCCACACAGCTGATGCAATCTTTTTTTCCCAAAAAAGCTGTTTAACACCACAATATAAGAGAAAACATAGGAGAGCCACTTGCTGAGGTGCCCTTCTGTGCAACAGGCAGATAACCAAAGGCACTGTGAAAGTCAAGAGCACACCAAACCCATCAGTGTGTGTGAAGAGGTCTGCCTGGGGTTCTTCAGCCCCGCTGTTGCCGTAAAAATTAGCATTGTTTTGTGGAAAGGGAATCAAGCAGATACATGCTTTCAGCCTGCAAATCAACTGCTAGAAATAGGGGGGGAAAGTTTGCTGCTTTGGTCAATCTGAACTCCAGGAAGGAGTTCAGCACTGACAGGATGAACTGAGAAAGATTGCCCATCCGACTGGGAAATGAAAAACTCCAAAGTGTGAATGAAGAACACCCTGCACTGCTCAACAGATGCAGCAACAGCAGCTCCCTGGGGGCTGATGCTGTCAGCACAATGCCACCACTTCCAGGCCAGCAGTCCCTCTTGGGTGGAAGGAAGGGCCTGACCCCAGCTGGAAATGGTGTTCCTGAGAAATTCTCCCCAGGAGAGGTAACTACACTCTCGGTTCAGGAACCTTAGTGACAATTTCACCCTACAGTGCTGGATAATTCACCTCCTAGGAACAGGGCCAGCTTTGTGCAAAGTTGCTGAAACAGAGAAGGAGAATGCTGATGGGTGCAGAAAAGCTCTCTGGGGAAGTCAAAAGGATTTATATAAAAGATAGGATGGAAGCTAGAAATAATCAAATAGGAAACAGCAAAGAAAACCAACAGTTCTGCATTAAAAAAATAGCTCTACAGAGATTAAAAAGAACTTTTACATGTTTTTCTGCATCCATGTTAGCAGTAAGATGGGGAACCTGCTTGCCTGCCTTGCTGCCCTACACACTTTGAACTGACATATGGAATATGAACATGAAATATGGGAATAATAAACATACAGGATGCCTAGTGGAAAAGAAAACAATCAGAGCCCCCGGAAGATGAAAATCAAAGAATATATCAAAGGTGCAGTAAGCTGTACCAAGCAGTAAGTGGAATCATATGTTAAAGAGTGGTTTAAAAGTAACTGGCCAAGCCCTCTGGTCAGTTTAATAAGCTGTGATCCCATGAAACTGATATTCTGGGCAAGGAGAAGAAAAATACTGTTACTGACATATTTCAACTGTGCAACAAGATGGTGATGGGAGAGCTTCACTTATGCCCAGTGCAGAGTGGCAAACATACTGGGACAGGTTGCCTGGAATGAGGATTTTATGGACAGCCAGGAAACTCAGAGAGGAGGAAGCAACTCTTGGCTTCACTGGAAGCAGTGCCCGGACCAGGTTTTCCTTTTATTGTTTTGAAACAAGTAAAATTCTTAAAGGCGGGAAGAAGGGTGTTCAGAGACAGCTTTGTTTACAAATAAATCTCGCCTCCTAGAAACTTAGGAGAGGCCTGAAGAAACCAGTGTTGCTGAACAGCAAAGTGGTTCCATGTCCAGATGAATAAACCAGAAGGGGCCATAAGCTCAGGCAGATACTGTATAAATGACATAATGTCCTGGGGTCACTTTCTGATGCTGAATTGTATCCCCATTCATCTGTTTGGCCCAGAAATAAGTTTTACACCTTTTAAGACTGGTTCTGAGAGCAAAGGTGGGGGGAGACAAGGTGCACACATTTTGTTTTCAGAAACTGCACTTGCTCCCCGCATCCTTCTCCTGGACAGTGCTGTCTGCAGCATGGACAGATAGCAGGACAGAGCTTTCCTTTGCTTTTGGTTAGTTTTAGCTAGCTGAGGCAGGGAAGTTCCCTGGACTTTGGGTTTTCTTTTCCTTGGAGCTGGCTGAACCTGCCCTGGACTGAGCACCCAGAAGAACACTGGCAGCTCTCAGGCTGGGCCTGGCTGTGGCATTGCCAGCACTGGAGGGACTGATGAGAGACTGATCAGAAAGTGAGGGAGCCCAGCAACAGCCCACAAAGGGACTTTCTGAGTGTGGCATCTCTTCGGAGCAGCAAGAGGTTTTATCGTTTAATATTGTTCATTTTTTGTGCTGGTGAATGCTTTGCCTGTTAAATAAACAGGTTTTTCCACTTTCCTCCAAGGAAATCTTTTCCCAAACCAGTTCCAGGAGGGGCTGCTTGAATCTGCTTTCTAGAGGAACCCCAGTTTGGAGGTTTCCTCCAAAATTTGCCCTAAACCAGGACACCTACCAAAAAAAAAAAAAAACAAAACCCATTTGAGGAACAGCTTTCGAAAGTCCCAAAAACCACAGACTAAAGAATTCTGATAAGAATCTGTAGGGTCATAAAATGATGAAGATATAGAAGAAGAACTTAGTGACCATAAAGCCATAGATGGGGAAAAAAAAAAAAATCCTGTTTGCATTTCTGGTAGAGGAGATTGGAAAGACTCCTACTCTGGAATCTCCTCTCTCTACCGCAAGACACAACAGAGTCTATCTCAAATCAAGCTTAATGCCAGAAGACACTCAAAAAGAATTCTCTGATGAGCAAATGAGCAGTAACAAGTCACCAGCACCAAATGATAACTGCTTACAGCAGAAGAAACTGAAGATTTAACTACCAATGGTGCTGTTTAACTTCTGGCTTAAATTTGCTTCGATCCCAAGGGAGTTCTGGGCAATCGTGGACCAGAAAGCCAAGTAAATTGGTGAAAACTGTTATAAAGAACAGAATGAATCCCTTTATATCCAAATTGGCATTGCCAGAAACAGATTTTGTGAAGGAAATTTTGCCTCATTATCTATCAAAGTATTTTCTACAGCTATCAATAGGTATGCTGACAACAGAAATCCAGGCTGTATTTGTATACTCAAAGGCATCTGACAAATCCTTAGGCAAAAACCCTCTAAAAAACCAGCTGGTATAGAGCAAGAAAGTCCTCAAATTCCTTGGGGTGCCGGGCAGAGTGACCTCTGCAGTGTCCATACCCAGCACACACTGCTCTCAGCAGGAAATGCATGCACCCATACAGATGGCTCTCCCACCTGCCAAGGCACCATCTATATCATTTATCAACAGAGCTTTCCTGGCAAAAGGCAAAGATTTAAATACCTGGTAGCTAGTGGCAAAAGAACCTTTGGAAATTTATTTTTTTCCAACATAAAGACTTTTCAGGTATTCCTGTAAAGTGTTTTGGATGAAGAACCTGAAATAGTAAGGAAAGAGTGGGTTTATATTTCACTTCAGATGTCATTTTATCTTATGCGCTTTTACTAAAATCCAATAAAACCAAGAGAGCCTTCCATCCACACAGAGATGCTCTCAATTTAGGCCTAAACTAGCTTTCAGTTCTTCCACAGCTAATATTCACAGCAGCTTTTAGAGAACTCAAAGCAGGGAAAACTCCCTTTCAACTCCTGTCATGGACTCTGCATATCCTTCTCCACGGCACTTTGTTTCTTTAGTTAGTTACTTGCATTTCCCAAGCTGTGCTTTGTGGATGTGCAGATTTGAGCTGCCTGAGAGCTGCTGGAATGGAGCAGCAGCTTCCAGACTCTTCCAGACAGAAACATCCATTTGAACCCCTTCAGCTGAAAAGCCTAAGCTGCCTATTCTGAGAAATTGTCATGGAAATTGCCTGAAATATAGGGGGCCCTGAAAGGAGAATGGTGCTTCCAAGTGGCACTGCTGGAAAAGCAGGAACTGCTGACACTCAGCTCATGGGGGACTCACTGGAGACAAGCAGAACTGGGGCAGAGCTCTGTTACCTTCCACCGAAATTTCGTGAAAAAATTATCCTCAACAATATGGTGAGCTCCTCACAAAAGGTAATGTGAGAAACAATCGCTCACTTCTTAAAATCTTCAAGATTTATTAAACCTTAACAAAAAACACAACAAAAGGACTAAATAAGGAAAAATTCCTGGGCTGGGAGCCCCCCCTGTGGCTGCCAGCCACATGGCTCATCTCCAAAGTGGATGCTCTGCCTTTTATACCCTCAGCCCCTCTGAAAGTTTTGTCAGTCAGCTCTTTCTCTGCCAAGTTTTGTCAGTCAGCTCTTTCTCTTTCTCCAATCAAGATGTGAAAAGTAATGTCCACCAATGGATATTGGTGGACATTACTTTTCACATCTTGATTGGAGGTCAGGTGCTGTTTTGCTGCTCCTCCTGGTACCAACCCAGCCTCCTTTAAATGTCTTGACAATTAAAGCTGTTGCAAGGGGGGCAGGGAAAGAGGAGTATGGAATGACATTTTATAATAACATTACTATACATCTATATAATATCTCTTAATATATATATCCATATTATTATATATATCTATATAATATCTATTTTATATATATATATATATATATATATATATATATATATATATATATATATATATATAAAATATCTCTTAATTGAGACCCAGCTATTACACTACTCATCTATAACAGTAATATATTTTCTATTATGAATATAATAGGAGAAAACCCCTGAAACACCTAGTTTATGTGAAAAATGTTAAGAGACTTTAAATACTGAATATGGGATAGCAAAATTGACTAAGTCCAGTTCTCTTTTAAAAATAATTTTTATCCTGCATAAAAAGAGAGCTATATTCCCCTCTGACTTTTCCTTGAAACACTCTATGTGAAAACAAAATAAAAAATATTGTTTTCTGACATTCTGAGAGCCAGTAGAGTGGGATCTCTCTACTGCTATTTGTAGAGGTATCCTAGGTATTCAGATAATTTATTTTTATCATCCTCCTTGATCCTCAAAGCGTTACTAAATTTTAGAAAATATGCTGAGAATTTAAAGCAGATGTGTCCCAGCCAACATTTCACACACCTTATGGAATTTGCTTGCCTGAAGCTCTGCTCATGCAAGGATGGGTCTCCAACCCACTCACCAAACACATAGCTGCAGAAGAACTGAAATTCTCAGCCACTGTTATCAGGAAGTGGCTTTCCAAGACTACTCAGAAGATACTGATGAACAATGAATAAAATTACATCTGTTCCAAGGAGATTTTGATGCAGTTCTCTATCTGTATGAAATGACAACAGAAAAACAGAATTCAAGAATTCCTATGTCGGAAAAGGAAATAGATAAGGAAGTACCTAGCCTACAAACTATGACAAGACACTCAGTTTGCTGCATGTTTTTTTTTTTCCACTCCACACTTCAGGCCCATCAACATTTGTTTCACACTAGCAGATTCCATGAAACACATTCCTAGCAGATTCCATGAAGCCCA
Organism: Fringilla coelebs; assembly: GCF_963513975.1. Classification (NCBI taxonomy): domain Eukaryota; kingdom Metazoa; phylum Chordata; class Aves; order Passeriformes; family Fringillidae; genus Fringilla; species Fringilla coelebs. The sequence continues at coordinate 46,525 of NW_028167494.1, read as the reverse complement.
TTCCCATTTAAAATAAACCCCTGTGTCTGGTCCTTCCTGCTATTCATACTGCTTATGTTTTTACTGATGTATAGTAAAAATCAGATAAATATTGTTTTTATTTGGCAGCGGCTGGGAAGATGCTTAGTGAACATAGCAGCAAAAAAAAAAAAAAAAAAAAAAAAAAAAAAAAAAAAAAAAAAAAATTAAATGAAAACCCAGAAGTCACTTTAAGAAATATTAGCTCTTCAGATTAATATAGTGTTCTATCATTCTGGCATTAATATAGGTATGTTCCATCTCATTTCTTCAAGTTTGAAAATAGCAAGGTTAATTATGTGAAGAACTGTAACAATGTAATTAGATTATCTTGTAATTATTTTTAGGGGAAATAAAATCTTTATAAAAATCCTAGAGGCTAAGAAAGGCCTCAGGAGATGGGAGTGGAGCTGTTAAGAGGCCTTAACTATTACGTCAATTTATTTGTGTCCAGCTGTGCTCATTGAACAATAATTAAAAAGGAAAATTGCCTACAAGGTACTTACTGGGTATGGAAATCAATACTCCTCCCTGCCAGGAAGCTGGCAGCCTGTTAGCCACCAAGAATTCAAGGCATCCTGAACAGAGTGGGGATGGGAGCAGACAGTTTCTGTGTTTAATGAGCTATTTTAGCACCCCAAGCAGTGCACCTGAAACAGTCATGGGAATTATCCAGGGACAGGGAGGGGAGGAGGTACTGCAGTCTACAGCTGCCAGAAAGAACCTAAGAATTCTCCAGTTTTGCCTAAAAATGATGAAGAAGTGTGAAGACAGCGGATGCCACCCTGGAAAGGAAATGAAAGAAAGGATTGCAGTTATTTGAGTGCAGCAGCTGGCCCCTGGAGCAGAGGGTGCCCCAATTCCAGCTCTGAGGCCCTGGGTGTGTGCCACACACAGCACTCTTTAAAAGCTCTACCTCGGCATCCTTTGGGCTCCTCACCACACTTCAGCACTTCTTTAGTTTTCAAACAACCCTTATTTCTGTGACATCCCATTTGGGAGCAGGGGTTTGAAGTGGAGCTTGCCCTGCTGTAGAATTTCTACAGCCTGGTAAAAGTCAGCACAAATCACAGCTGGCCAGAGGTTTCACTCACATGCAGCTTACACTAAACTACACAACCTCACAAGGCATTTTGTCCAATATATTCTTGCAGCAGGCACCTGAAATAACACATCTCTAGGCTGCATATCAGCAGTTCAGGAGCCTGGCTGCTGTAATCCCCTGAAGGCTGCTTTATCCTGGGGAAACAAGCCTTGCAACGTGCTATCCACAGCACCCCTTGCACCTTCCAAGAGGGACAGAGTGGTAAGGACAGACACTTGGAATATTTCTCACTGAAGTGTTGTGCTTCATTTGATTTAAAGCGTTTTGTGAGACAATCCAGTCTGACTGAAGCAGGTAATTAATTTAAGCTATTCATGATGTCACTTGAATCTGAGCTCTGAATGTAATGTAGGACTTTTAACTGTCTCGAGCTTGTCCAAACCTGGAGCACCCATTTCAGGCACCCATGCTTTCAAAGAGTTTGGAGGGGGAAAAAAAAGCTCTAAACTTTGCTGATCAGTGTGATATCTGTGGCTGGTTCACTCGGTGACAGCAATCAAGTTCTTTATGGGAATTCTTACGCATTAGTTCTCTTTTGGTTTTTTCCCAATTCTCTTATGAGGTTGTGTAGTTTAGAAGTGCTTTGGAGAAAAGTATTTGAAGATCCTAACTGCTGCAGTCTTAGTGAAGTTTAATTCAATCCTATACTGTTAACACTCTGGGCATGAACAAAGGAAAGTACACAGCTACAGCTAAATGCACTGTTTGGGAGCCATATGCTGTGAAAGAAAAGTTTCAGCCTGGCAAAATAGAAAGGCTGATCTCAGAGGCTCTAAAAGACATCGGAGCCACTCCAGAGGGAGTTATGAGTTAATGGCAGTTCTGACAGTTTTTATGAGATCCCCTGAAATGCCGGGATTTTTGTCTGTTGCCAACCATATCCTACTGAATGAATTAACTGAGGCTTAAGAATTTTTCTACAGAATTAGCTAGAAATAATGACAATTGGGATGGCAATGCAAATGAAAGCATTGAACATGAAGAAATACTTTTTGCCTCATGAGGCTATAAAAAGTAGTGGAAAACCCAAATCTAGAAGTGTTTACAAACAGGTAATGGACAGTAGCAATAGCCACCTAAGCAGTAAACAAGTCAGGATATTAACAGATCAACTCCCAGACAAAAAGAGGGGCACATGTATAATAGGTGTGCTTTTAGCTGAGGGCTAAGGGAAGGGCTGTATAGCCATGCAAACCAAAGGACACCACAGAAGCAGTACAATTTATGGATCCTGTAGTAACAGTAATAACACCTGTATCAATGGCTGATTTTTAGTTACTGCAGTTAGGAAAATCCTGCAAGTATTTTTAAAATGCCTGACCATTAATCCTGCCTTCACTGCTGGGTTAAAACATCACAAATAACAACCCAGAGCAGAACTTTTTCATCCAAAGTTCTTAACACTGTAATTTCCATTTTACAAATAGAAGAAAACAGAGCAGTTATTTGTCTATTCCTGCTTAATGAGCCCGGAATCAGCTACACTGATTTCTGTCGCTATAGGACACGAAATAATGCGCACACGCAGCTCTCCCAAAGTAAAAAGAGAACTTTTAATTTCTGACTCCAACGTTTATAGATTTCCAAAAGTGACAGTGGATTGGAGGGTGATGGTGCCACCTCTCCAATGACACTGGACAAACCAACAGTCCATTAAATTTCTCCTCCTCCATAAAACAATGCAAAACAATGTGAGAAAATTTGTTACAAGAATGTAAACATCGGGAGTCTTAGAAAAACTTAAAAAAACAGGGCAACAGATTAAAAGCCTTTAAGCTGAGCGTCAGGTCACCCAGCTGAGCATCAGGTCCCGATGAAGCTGAGGCAGACTCAAAGGAAGATGCCATGCTCTGGGAGCAGGAGTGTTCCCTTCTGCCGCCCTGCCCAGCGAGCACAAGGCACGGAGCACAGCAGAGAAGAAGCCACAGCCCCACCCTGCTGCATTCTGCCTTCAGCAGCCTCTGCAGTTTGCCTGCTTTTCCCTTGTTCCAGTTTGCAAGGCCAGATGTATTCTATTGCCGTCTGCATGGCAGTTGTCTGGTATCAAGTGGGCAATTCTCCTTATCTCTCTTCCTGAGTGATCGTAATCAAGGTCCCTCAGCAGGGAACATCTGCTGATAAGGGGCTATTGAATGTCACCCCATGACTGATAAGAACTGTGACATCCCATTGTGAGATGCTCCGCCCAGAGGGAGGAGCCAAGCATTCCTACCCAGATATAACCTGGAGATTCTGACACACCAGCACCGCTCTTCTCCACTGGACTCCCCAGAGGAACAGCAGCTGCTTCTACTTCCACGGATCTGTGGAGGAAGAATTCACCCTTTTCCTACAGGACTGCCCTGCTCCAACAGAACCACGCCTGACACTCCAGGAGGACTGCAGCCCCTTTTCCAACTGGACTGCTGCCAACACCCTGACCCACAGGGTGTCAGGTTGAGTTCTGACTCTGTCAGTGCTGTTCTAGTGTATTGCATTGTTGTATTTTATCCTTTTATTTTTTCCCTTCCCTATTAAAGAACTGTTATTTCCTGCTCCCATATTTTTTGCCTGAGAGCCTCTTATTTAAAATTCATAGCAATTCGGAGGGGTGGGGAGGGTTTGCATTCTCCATTTTAGGGGAGGCTCCTGTCTCCTTTAGCAGGCACCTGTCTTTCCAAACCAAGACATCCCTCGAGTGCCGGGCCTTTCAGGATGTGTACCAAAGCACTGCAAGGGATGAAGGCCAGCACAGAGGGAAGCCTTGCAGAGATGGTTTCCCTGAGAGAAGAAAGCCAACCACCACGAGCTGAGCAGGTTCCACTGTGCATACCTTGTTTTCTGTTTGAGAGGATGGCTTAGAAATTAAGAAGAAATCATAATTCCACTGCTATGCTTATACAATCTCTAAAATCTTTCAAATTTCTATAAAGATGATCCAGTTTATGACTAAATGCTTTACATTTTGAGCCTGGTAAATTATTATTATTAGATGACATTGAAGTTTGGACTGTCTTTTTTTGTAAGTGCGTGTGATAGCTCTCACTCACCAGCATGTTCACACTACTTTATTTTTACTGGATAACTGAATTATTAATTTATAAGATGTACAGGATGCGCCACAGCCCCTACCATGCTAGAGAGACAGAGATGGACACTGTAGAGCAGCAGCACACACTACTATTATAAAAGCAAATGCCATTTGCAGACACTAAATTAGGTTTAAAAAAGATACATTAAGTGTTAGAGAAAGCAGATTTGGCAGTGTTCATTGTGTATTACTTTGATATCACAAGAAGAGTGGTTAATGCTAAGCGGTGTATTTGGCAGCTGCTAAGCCTTGAGGTCATTATAGAGTTTCTTGGCACAACTGGATTATTTATGTGATGAAATTTCACTAAGGCAGTTTTTTTTCCCTCCAGAATTCATCATGATATCACTCAGGAAAAAAAAAGTTAACATTAAACAGTGTTTAGATAACATTCAAAAATTCATTGCTTCAGTGACAAACACATTCCTTGTAGGAATATGAAAAGCAGCAACACTGTTCAATCTCGTATTTTCCAATATCAGCTGTCTGATGAATATTCTACATAGAAGGAAGCAAACTAAAAAAGCCCCCAAGCAATTAGTAGTTAAGCTCTAATTGTATAAATAAGGCTAATTATACAGATGGGAAATCTTTTCAGTTGAGAAAATCAGATGCTAAACATTCCTCCCATTGACAGAAAAAACCTTCATACAAGCAAACAAGTGCATGAAAACCAGTGAGCTGATCATGCTGATCCTTCTATAAAGAACCGCCCTGCTCTTCAAAGGAAGAAAAAATCCTTAATTCTGTTTCTGTGCTGGAGACCCACACAGATGCTGCTACGCTGAGGGCCTGTGCTTTACAATGAAGGACATGGCAGAGGCAGAAAAGAAAGTAAATTGCAAATTGCTGTTGTACTCAGGACGCTGCAGGCAGAGGCAGCAAAAACAAGCAGATGATGCAGGTCATGCTGGCTGCACAGAATAGGGGATTTCAGGAAGACTGGGCAAGTTACTTATACTGGAGGCCCAAAAATCACAGAATGCTCAAATGGTTTGGCTTTGCTTCAAAAAGACCTTGAAGCTCATTTAGTGTCAAAACCCCTGCCATGGGTAGGGACACCTTCCATTATCCCAGGCTGCTCCAAGCCCCATCCAGCCTGGCCCTGAAAATTTCAGGGATGGGGCAGCCCCAGCTTCTCTGGGCAACCTACTCCAGGGCCTCAGGGAAGAATTTCTTTCTGTTATCTAAACTAAACCTACCCTCTTTCAGTTTGAAGCCATTACTCCTTGTCCTATCACTACATGTCCTTGTAAAAATTTCTCTCCAGGGATTTTTTGTAGGCCCCTTTTGGTCCTGCAAGGCTGATGTGAGTGAAAGTAAATGCAAGTTCCATTATACACAGGACCTGGGTTACAGACAGGGCTCAGCCCTGAGCTCTGCAGTGGCTGGCTGCTCCCAAAATTCCAATTCCCAACACCAGCATCCCCAGGCAGCCAGAGTACACCTTGAGTGCTCCCATGGAAGTCCAGCATATAGCGGAGAGAAAACCTGGCATCCTGCAAGAGCCAGGGCCCTGCCCCATCAGAGGCACACCTAGCAGCGAGCTGAGACCCCACAGCACTGACACAAACACATGGGAGCCCAGTTCCAGCCCAAGAGACCAATTAAGGGGCTAAAATTAAACAGTACCTTCTGCAGCATCACATCTAACGTGTACTTTTCATTGTGCATGTGTATGTGAACTTTAACATTCACTTTAATTCACTCTCTGTGACACCAGAGCTGCATGAGTGCAGAGGAAATACTGGATAATTAGAGAAATAGTTTGATATTAATACTATTCAACTATAAAAAATTTGTTCGATATAAAAATAATATTATTCCAATAATTACATTTGATTTCCACAAATGCTACCAAAACATGTAATACTTTAAAGCCTCTTTCATGATACTTGCATTCTAAGTGGTAAGTGCAGGATACAGCTAGTATTTGTTCTGTTATATGTAATAAACTAGAAATGTTGGTAACATTCTCATAGGAGCGTTGAAAAAAATTTTTATTACTTGAATACTACATTTCTAGTACTTGCATTTAATAAGAGAAGCAGCCCATATCTCAGTACTGAGGGAATCTCTTGGCTTTGAAAATTCCAATTCCAAAATTCCACCAAGTTTCAAGGCTGGCTTCAGCTAGTACCTGCTGACTTTGGCAGCAGTGCTGCAAGACAGTACAAATGCCACTGGATTTCTAGGGAGGACTGCCAGCTGCAGGAATTCCTGAGGGCTGTGACAAGCAAGGGCTGCCACAGGAGGTTTGCAGAGGCACACTGCAACTCAGGCTTCCAGCATGGAAAACAGTAAGAGCTCTAATAAGGAGAGGGCACGTGCAGAGTCCAGTCAGTGGCAAAATTCTGTTCCCATCAGTGAAATGAGCAGAGCACACACTTTGTACCCTGCTGTTCTAGATTTCAGCAGCACATTGTCCCAAGCACACTCTATGTGGACCCAGTGTTCCTACACACATGGAGTTTCACCAGCTGGACTGAGGCAAACAGGAACTGGAGTGTTTGTTTTCCATAACACTATTTCCTTGTCCAGTCTGACTGATGGGCCAGACAGATTCCACAGGATGCATCAAGCCTTGAAAATTGCTTTGAGAATGGACAGCTACTCCTGGATGCTTGTCTGACAATATAAACATGCACCAAAAATGACATATGACGGGCTATGGAAGTGTCTGAGAGCACGAATCTGTGGAAGCAGCAACATTCTTTCTCAGAGTGCCGGTGAGCGCAGCTGCTCCCAGTGTGTCATCTGGCAAATTCTCCTTTCCTTCTGCACCATGTGCTCAGGAGGAAACCAGAACTATAATCCTCAATCCTCATTCCTCCTCACTATACATTTCATTTCCCCTTTTCCTTCCCTAAGCAATTGCAGGAATTGTCGTACTTCAGTCAGGTATTGATAACTCACAACAAAGAAAAAAGTATTGTTTGCAGGTGCCAAATAACCTATTTTTTTTTCCCCTCAGCCTGAAACACTCTGGTGAGATATCCTGAGGCTGCCCTTCAGAGACTGTCATGGCTCAGCCCCACACTGCCACCAACTCATTTGCCCCTGGTGGGATGGGGAGAGAATTTTATGAGTAGCAGTGAGAAAACTCAGGGCTGAGATACAGACATTTTAATAGGTAAAGCAACAGCTGCACCTGCAGGAAAACTGAACAAGGAATTCAACCTGTACTGCCCATGGACGGGCAGGTGTCTCCATGTCCCCACTTCCTTCTCCTGCCCCCAGCTGTGTGTGCTGAGCGTGGCCCCACCTGGGCTGGGATCTCCCTTGGCTCCCTTGGGCTCAGTTGTCCTGGCTCTGTCCCCTCCCAGCCCCTCCCTGGTGGGGTCAGTGAGGCCAGAGGAGGCCTTGGCTCTGTGTGAGCTCTGCTCAGCAATGCCCAAGGCGTCCCTGTGCTACCAACACTGCTTCCAGCACAAATCCAAAGAAGAAGAACACTAACTCTACAGCAGCCCAAACCAGCACAGAGACAGCCTGAACATCAACAGCATGACAGTACAGATATCCCTCCACTGCCTGACCAAAAATAATGAGCAGATTTCCTCTCTCTGGCTCAATTTGGCAGAAATCTTTGCCTCGCCCTCTTGGGTGGATTGAGATTTCCAGGGAAGTCCATGCAGAGTCAAGCCCTGCTCAGTGTGACCACAAATGACCGACCTGTTCCTGCTCTCTCTGTACAGACTCATCCCACTGTTTATGGAGCTCAGAGAGTAATGATAAAGGTTTATGAAGCACACAATAGGCAAGGCTGATTTTGAAGACTTGACGTAGCAGCACTTTTTAAAAATGCTTTACCCAAGCAATGCCTGAAAACTATAAACTATTAATATCAAACTATTTCTCTAATTATCCAGTATTTCCTCTGCACTCATGCAGCTCTGGTGTCACAGAGAGTGAATTAAAGTGAATGTTAAAGTTCACATACACATGCACAATGAAAAGTACACGTTAGATGTGATGCTGCAGAAGGTACTGTTTAATTTTAGCCCCTTAATTGGTCTCTTGGGCTGGAACTGGGCTCCCATGTGTTTGTGTCAGTGCTGTGGGGTCTCAGCTCGCTGCTAGGTGTGCCTCTGATGGGGCAGGGCCCTGGCTCTTGCAGGATGCCAGGTTTTCTCTCCGCTATATGCTGGACTTCCATGGGAGCACTCAAGGTGTACGCTGGCTGCCTGGGGATGCTGGTGTTGGGAATTGGAATTTTGGGAGCAGCCAGCCACTGCAGAGCTCAGGGCTGAGCCCTGTCTGTAACCCAGGTCCTGTGTATAATGGAACTTGCATTTACTTTCACTCACATCAGCCTTGCAGGACCAAAAGGGGCCTACAAAAAATCCCTGGAGAGAAATTTTTACAAGGACATGTAGTGATAGGACAAGGAGTAATGGCTTCAAACTGAAAGAGGGTAGGTTTAGTTTAGATAACAGAAAGAAATTCTTCCCTGAGGCCCTGGAGTAGGTTGCCCAGAGAAGCTGGGGCTGCCCCATCCCTGAAATTTTCAGGGCCAGGCTGGATGGGGCTTGGAGCAGCCTGGGATAATGGAAGGTGTCCCTACCCATGGCAGGGGTTTTGACACTAAATGAGCTTCAAGGTCTTTTTGAAGCAAAGCCAAACCATTTGAGCATTCTGTGATTTTTGGGCCTCCAGTATAAGTAACTTGCCCAGTCTTCCTGAAATCCCCTATTCTGTGCAGCCAGCATGACCTGCATCATCTGCTTGTTTTTGCTGCCTCTGCCTGCAGCGTCCTGAGTACAACAGCAATTTGCAATTTACTTTCTTTTCTGCCTCTGCCATGTCCTTCATTGTAAAGCACAGGCCCTCAGCGTAGCAGCATCTGTGTGGGTCTCCAGCACAGAAACAGAATTAAGGATTTTTTCTTCCTTTGAAGAGCAGGGCGGTTCTTTATAGAAGGATCAGCATGATCAGCTCACTGGTTTTCATGCACTTGTTTGCTTGTATGAAGGTTTTTTCTGTCAATGGGAGGAATGTTTAGCATCTGATTTTCTCAACTGAAAAGATTTCCCATCTGTATAATTAGCCTTATTTATACAATTAGAGCTTAACTACTAATTGCTTGGGGGCTTTTTTAGTTTGCTTCCTTCTATGTAGAATATTCATCAGACAGCTGATATTGGAAAATACGAGATTGAACAGTGTTGCTGCTTTTCATATTCCTACAAGGAATGTGTTTGTCACTGAAGCAATGAATTTTTGAATGTTATCTAAACACTGTTTAATGTTAACTTTTTTTTTCCTGAGTGATATCATGATGAATTCTGGAGGGAAAAAAAACTGCCTTAGTGAAATTTCATCACATAAATAATCCAGTTGTGCCAAGAAACTCTATAATGACCTCAAGGCTTAGCAGCTGCCAAATACACCGCTTAGCATTAACCACTCTTCTTGTGATATCAAAGTAATACACAATGAACACTGCCAAATCTGCTTTCTCTAACACTTAATGTATCTTTTTTAAACCTAATTTAGTGTCTGCAAATGGCATTTGCTTTTATAATAGTAGTGTGTGCTGCTGCTCTACAGTGTCCATCTCTGTCTCTCTAGCATGGTAGGGGCTGTGGCGCATCCTGTACATCTTATAAATTAATAATTCAGTTATCCAGTAAAAATAAAGTAGTGTGAACATGCTGGTGAGTGAGAGCTATCACACGCACTTACAAAAAAAGACAGTCCAAACTTCAATGTCATCTAATAATAATAATTTACCAGGCTCAAAATGTAAAGCATTTAGTCATAAACTGGATCATCTTTATAGAAATTTGAAAGATTTTAGAGATTGTATAAGCATAGCAGTGGAATTATGATTTCTTCTTAATTTCTAAGCCATCCTCTCAAACAGAAAACAAGGTATGCACAGTGGAACCTGCTCAGCTCGTGGTGGTTGGCTTTCTTCTCTCAGGGAAACCATCTCTGCAAGGCTTCCCTCTGTGCTGGCCTTCATCCCTTGCAGTGCTTTGGTACACATCCTGAAAGGCCCGGCACTCGAGGGATGTCTTGGTTTGGAAAGACAGGTGCCTGCTAAAGGAGACAGGAGCCTCCCCTAAAATGGAGAATGCAAACCCTCCCCACCCCTCCGAATTGCTATGAATTTTAAATAAGAGGCTCTCAGGCAAAAAATATGGGAGCAGGAAATAACAGTTCTTTAATAGGGAAGGGAAAAAATAAAAGGATAAAATACAACAATGCAATACACTAGAACAGCACTGACAGAGTCAGAACTCAACCTGACACCCTGTGGGTCAGGGTGTTGGCAGCAGTCCAGTTGGAAAAGGGGCTGCAGTCCTCCTGGAGTGTCAGGCGTGGTTCTGTTGGAGCAGGGCAGTCCTGTAGGAAAAGGGTGAATTCTTCCTCCACAGATCCGTGGAAGTAGAAGCAGCTGCTGTTCCTCTGGGGAGTCCAGTGGAGAAGAGCGGTGCTGGTGTGTCAGAATCTCCAGGTTATATCTGGGTAGGAATGCTTGGCTCCTCCCTCTGGGCGGAGCATCTCACAATGGGATGTCACAGTTCTTATCAGTCATGGGGTGACATTCAATAGCCCCTTATCAGCAGATGTTCCCTGCTGAGGGACCTTGATTACGATCACTCAGGAAGAGAGATAAGGAGAATTGCCCACTTGATACCAGACAACTGCCATGCAGACGGCAATAGAATACATCTGGCCTTGCAAACTGGAACAAGGGAAAAGCAGGCAAACTGCAGAGGCTGCTGAAGGCAGAATGCAGCAGGGTGGGGCTGTGGCTTCTTCTCTGCTGTGCTCCGTGCCTTGTGCTCGCTGGGCAGGGCGGCAGAAGGGAACACTCCTGCTCCCAGAGCATGGCATCTTCCTTTGAGTCTGCCTCAGCTTCATCGGGACCTGATGCTCAGCTGGGTGACCTGACGCTCAGCTTAAAGGCTTTTAATCTGTTGCCCTGTTTTTTTAAGTTTTTCTAAGACTCCCGATGTTTACATTCTTGTAACAAATTTTCTCACATTGTTTTGCATTGTTTTATGGAGGAGGAGAAATTTAATGGACTGTTGGTTTGTCCAGTGTCATTGGAGAGGTGGCACCATCACCCTCCAATCCACTGTCACTTTTGGAAATCTATAAACGTTGGAGTCAGAAATTAAAAGTTCTCTTTTTACTTTGGGAGAGCTGCGTGTGCGCATTATTTCGTGTCCTATAGCGACAGAAATCAGTGTAGCTGATTCCGGGCTCATTAAGCAGGAATAGACAAATAACTGCTCTGTTTTCTTCTATTTGTAAAATGGAAATTACAGTGTTAAGAACTTTGGATGAAAAAGTTCTGCTCTGGGTTGTTATTTGTGATGTTTTAACCCAGCAGTGAAGGCAGGATTAATGGTCAGGCATTTTAAAAATACTTGCAGGATTTTCCTAACTGCAGTAACTAAAAATCAGCCATTGATACAGGTGTTATTACTGTTACTACAGGATCCATAAATTGTACTGCTTCTGTGGTGTCCTTTGGTTTGCATGGCTATACAGCCCTTCCCTTAGCCCTCAGCTAAAAGCACACCTATTATACATGTGCCCCTCTTTTTGTCTGGGAGTTGATCTGTTAATATCCTGACTTGTTTACTGCTTAGGTGGCTATTGCTACTGTCCATTACCTGTTTGTAAACACTTCTAGATTTGGGTTTTCCACTACTTTTTATAGCCTCATGAGGCAAAAAGTATTTCTTCATGTTCAATGCTTTCATTTGCATTGCCATCCCAATTGTCATTATTTCTAGCTAATTCTGTAGAAAAATTCTTAAGCCTCAGTTAATTCATTCAGTAGGATATGGTTGGCAACAGACAAAAATCCCGGCATTTCAGGGGATCTCATAAAAACTGTCAGAACTGCCATTAACTCATAACTCCCTCTGGAGTGGCTCCGATGTCTTTTAGAGCCTCTGAGATCAGCCTTTCTATTTTGCCAGGCTGAAACTTTTCTTTCACAGCATATGGCTCCCAAACAGTGCATTTAGCTGTAGCTGTGTACTTTCCTTTGTTCATGCCCAGAGTGTTAACAGTATAGGATTGAATTAAACTTCACTAAGACTGCAGCAGTTAGGATCTTCAAATACTTTTCTCCAAAGCACTTCTAAACTACACAACCTCATAAGAGAATTGGGAAAAAACCAAAAGAGAACTAATGCGTAAGAATTCCCATAAAGAACTTGATTGCTGTCACCGAGTGAACCAGCCACAGATATCACACTGATCAGCAAAGTTTAGAGCTTTTTTTTCCCCCTCCAAACTCTTTGAAAGCATGGGTGCCTGAAATGGGTGCTCCAGGTTTGGACAAGCTCGAGACAGTTAAAAGTCCTACATTACATTCAGAGCTCAGATTCAAGTGACATCATGAATAGCTTAAATTAATTACCTGCTTCAGTCAGACTGGATTGTCTCACAAAACGCTTTAAATCAAATGAAGCACAACACTTCAGTGAGAAATATTCCAAGTGTCTGTCCTTACCACTCTGTCCCTCTTGGAAGGTGCAAGGGGTGCTGTGGATAGCACGTTGCAAGGCTTGTTTCCCCAGGATAAAGCAGCCTTCAGGGGATTACAGCAGCCAGGCTCCTGAACTGCTGATATGCAGCCTAGAGATGTGTTATTTCAGGTGCCTGCTGCAAGAATATATTGGACAAAATGCCTTGTGAGGTTGTGTAGTTTAGTGTAAGCTGCATGTGAGTGAAACCTCTGGCCAGCTGTGATTTGTGCTGACTTTTACCAGGCTGTAGAAATTCTACAGCAGGGCAAGCTCCACTTCAAACCCCTGCTCCCAAATGGGATGTCACAGAAATAAGGGTTGTTTGAAAACTAAAGAAGTGCTGAAGTGTGGTGAGGAGCCCAAAGGATGCCGAGGTAGAGCTTTTAAAGAGTGCTGTGTGTGGCACACACCCAGGGCCTCAGAGCTGGAATTGGGGCACCCTCTGCTCCAGGGGCCAGCTGCTGCACTCAAATAACTGCAATCCTTTCTTTCATTTCCTTTCCAGGGTGGCATCCGCTGTCTTCACACTTCTTCATCATTTTTAGGCAAAACTGGAGAATTCTTAGGTTCTTTCTGGCAGCTGTAGACTGCAGTACCTCCTCCCCTCCCTGTCCCTGGATAATTCCCATGACTGTTTCAGGTGCACTGCTTGGGGTGCTAAAATAGCTCATTAAACACAGAAACTGTCTGCTCCCATCCCCACTCTGTTCAGGATGCCTTGAATTCTTGGTGGCTAACAGGCTGCCAGCTTCCTGGCAGGGAGGAGTATTGATTTCCATACCCAGTAAGTACCTTGTAGGCAATTTTCCTTTTTAATTATTGTTCAATGAGCACAGCTGGACACAAATAAATTGACGTAATAGTTAAGGCCTCTTAACAGCTCCACTCCCATCTCCTGAGGCCTTTCTTAGCCTCTAGGATTTTTATAAAGATTTTATTTCCCCTAAAAATAATTACAAGATAATCTAATTACATTGTTACAGTTCTTCACATAATTAACCTTGCTATTTTCAAACTTGAAGAAATGAGATGGAACATACCTATATTAATGCCAGAATGATAGAACACTATATTAATCTGAAGAGCTAATATTTCTTAAAGTGACTTCTGGGTTTTCTTTTTTTTTTTTTTTTTTTTTTTTTTTTTGCTGCTATGTTCACTAAGCATCTTCCCAGCCGCTGCCAAATAAAAACAATATTTATCTGATTTTTACTATACATCAGTAAAAACATAAGCAGTATGAATAGCAGGAAGGACCAGACACAGGGGTTTATTTTAAATGGGAATGGGCTTCATGGAATCTGCTAGGAATGTGTTTCATGGAATCTGCTAGTGTGAAACAAATGTTGATGGGCCTGAAGTGTGGAGTGGAAAAAAAAAAACATGCAGCAAACTGAGTGTCTTGTCATAGTTTGTAGGCTAGGTACTTCCTTATCTATTTCCTTTTCCGACATAGGAATTCTTGAATTCTGTTTTTCTGTTGTCATTTCATACAGATAGAGAACTGCATCAAAATCTCCTTGGAACAGATGTAATTTTATTCATTGTTCATCAGTATCTTCTGAGTAGTCTTGGAAAGCCACTTCCTGATAACAGTGGCTGAGAATTTCAGTTCTTCTGCAGCTATGTGTTTGGTGAGTGGGTTGGAGACCCATCCTTGCATGAGCAGAGCTTCAGGCAAGCAAATTCCATAAGGTGTGTGAAATGTTGGCTGGGACACATCTGCTTTAAATTCTCAGCATATTTTCTAAAATTTAGTAATGCTTTGAGGATCAAGGAGGATGATAAAAATAAATTATCTGAATACCTAGGATACCTCTACAAATAGCAGTAGAGAGATCCCACTCTACTGGCTCTCAGAATGTCAGAAAACAATATTTTTTATTTTGTTTTCACATAGAGTGTTTCAAGGAAAAGTCAGAGGGGAATATAGCTCTCTTTTTATGCAGGATAAAAATTATTTTTAAAAGAGAACTGGACTTAGTCAATTTTGCTATCCCATATTCAGTATTTAAAGTCTCTTAACATTTTTCACATAAACTAGGTGTTTCAGGGGTTTTCTCCTATTATATTCATAATAGAAAATATATTACTGTTATAGATGAGTAGTGTAATAGCTGGGTCTCAATTAAGAGATATTATATATATATATATATATATATATATATATATATAAAATAGATATTATATAGATATATATAATAATATGGATATATATATTAAGAGATATTATATAGATGTATAGTAATGTTATTATAAAATGTCATTCCATACTCCTCTTTCCCTGCCCCCCTTGCAACAGCTTTAATTGTCAAGACATTTAAAGGAGGCTGGGTTGGTACCAGGAGGAGCAGCAAAACAGCACCTGACCTCCAATCAAGATGTGAAAAGTAATGTCCACCAATATCCATTGGTGGACATTACTTTTCACATCTTGATTGGAGAAAGAGAAAGAGCTGACTGACAAAACTTGGCAGAGAAAGAGCTGACTGACAAAACTTTCAGAGGGGCTGAGGGTATAAAAGGCAGAGCATCCACTTTGGAGATGAGCCATGTGGCTGGCAGCCACAGGGGGGGCTCCCAGCCCAGGAATTTTTCCTTATTTAGTCCTTTTGTTGTGTTTTTTGTTAAGGTTTAATAAATCTTGAAGATTTTAAGAAGTGAGCGATTGTTTCTCACATTACCTTTTGTGAGGAGCTCACCATATTGTTGAGGATAATTTTTTCACGAAATTTCGGTGGAAGGTAACAGAGCTCTGCCCCAGTTCTGCTTGTCTCCAGTGAGTCCCCCATGAGCTGAGTGTCAGCAGTTCCTGCTTTTCCAGCAGTGCCACTTGGAAGCACCATTCTCCTTTCAGGGCCCCCTATATTTCAGGCAATTTCCATGACAATTTCTCAGAATAGGCAGCTTAGGCTTTTCAGCTGAAGGGGTTCAAATGGATGTTTCTGTCTGGAAGAGTCTGGAAGCTGCTGCTCCATTCCAGCAGCTCTCAGGCAGCTCAAATCTGCACATCCACAAAGCACAGCTTGGGAAATGCAAGTAACTAACTAAAGAAACAAAGTGCCGTGGAGAAGGATATGCAGAGTCCATGACAGGAGTTGAAAGGGAGTTTTCCCTGCTTTGAGTTCTCTAAAAGCTGCTGTGAATATTAGCTGTGGAAGAACTGAAAGCTAGTTTAGGCCTAAATTGAGAGCATCTCTGTGTGGATGGAAGGCTCTCTTGGTTTTATTGGATTTTAGTAAAAGCGCATAAGATAAAATGACATCTGAAGTGAAATATAAACCCACTCTTTCCTTACTATTTCAGGTTCTTCATCCAAAACACTTTACAGGAATACCTGAAAAGTCTTTATGATGGAAAAAAATAAATTTCCAAAGGTTCTTTTGCCACTAGCTACCAGGTATTTAAATCTTTGCCTTTTGCCAGGAAAGCTCTGTTGATAAATGATATAGATGGTGCCTTGGCAGGTGGGAGAGCCATCTGTATGGGTGCATGCATTTCCTGCTGAGAGCAGTGTGTGCTGGGTATGGACACTGCAGAGGTCACTCTGCCCGGCACCCCAAGGAATTTGAGGACTTTCTTGCTCTATACCAGCTGGTTTTTTAGAGGGTTTTTGCCTAAGGATTTGTCAGATGCCTTTGAGTATACAAATACAGCCTGGATTTCTGTTGTCAGCATACCTATTGATAGCTGTAGAAAATACTTTGATAGATAATGAGGCAAAATTTCCTTCACAAAATCTGTTTCTGGCAATGCCAATTTGGATATAAAGGGATTCATTCTGTTCTTTATAACAGTTTTCACCAATTTACTTGGCTTTCTGGTCCACGATTGCCCAGAACTCCCTTGGGATCGAAGCAAATTTAAGCCAGAAGTTAAACAGCACCATTGGTAGTTAAATCTTCAGTTTCTTCTGCTGTAAGCAGTTATCATTTGGTGCTGGTGACTTGTTACTGCTCATTTGCTCATCAGAGAATTCTTTTTGAGTGTCTTCTGGCATTAAGCTTGATTTGAGATAGACTCTGTTGTGTCTTGCTGTAGAGAGAGGAGATTCCAGAGTAGGAGTCTTTCCAATCTCCTCTACCAGAAATGCAAACAGGATTTTTTTTTTTTCCCCATCTATGGCTTTATGGTCACTAAGTTCTTCTTCTATATCTTCATCATTTTATGACCCTACAGATTCTTATCAGAATTCTTTAGTCTGTGGTTTTTGGGACTTTCGAAAGCTGTTCCTCAAATGGGTTTTGTTTTTTTTTTTTTTTGGTAGGTGTCCTGGTTTAGGGCAAATTTTGGAGGAAACCTCCAAACTGGGGTTCCTCTAGAAAGCAGATTCAAGCAGCCCCTCCTGGAACTGGTTTGGGAAAAGATTTCCTTGGAGGAAAGTGGAAAAACCTGTTTATTTAACAGGCAAAGCATTCACCAGCACAAAAAATGAACAATATTAAACGATAAAACCTCTTGCTGCTCCGAAGAGATGCCACACTCAGAAAGTCCCTTTGTGGGCTGTTGCTGGGCTCCCTCACTTTCTGATCAGTCTCTCATCAGTCCCTCCAGTGCTGGCAATGCCACAGCCAGGCCCAGCCTGAGAGCTGCCAGTGTTCTTCTGGGTGCTCAGTCCAGGGCAGGTTCAGCCAGCTCCAAGGAAAAGAAAACCCAAAGTCCAGGGAACTTCCCTGCCTCAGCTAGCTAAAACTAACCAAAAGCAAAGGAAAGCTCTGTCCTGCTATCTGTCCATGCTGCAGACAGCACTGTCCAGGAGAAGGATGCGGGGAGCAAGTGCAGTTTCTGAAAACAAAATGTGTGCACCTTGTCTCCCCCCACCTTTGCTCTCAGAACCAGTCTTAAAAGGTGTAAAACTTATTTCTGGGCCAAACAGATGAATGGGGATACAATTCAGCATCAGAAAGTGACCCCAGGACATTATGTCATTTATACAGTATCTGCCTGAGCTTATGGCCCCTTCTGGTTTATTCATCTGGACATGGAACCACTTTGCTGTTCAGCAACACTGGTTTCTTCAGGCCTCTCCTAAGTTTCTAGGAGGCGAGATTTATTTGTAAACAAAGCTGTCTCTGAACACCCTTCTTCCCGCCTTTAAGAATTTTACTTGTTTCAAAACAATAAAAGGAAAACCTGGTCCGGGCACTGCTTCCAGTGAAGCCAAGAGTTGCTTCCTCCTCTCTGAGTTTCCTGGCTGTCCATAAAATCCTCATTCCAGGCAACCTGTCCCAGTATGTTTGCCACTCTGCACTGGGCATAAGTGAAGCTCTCCCATCACCATCTTGTTGCACAGTTGAAATATGTCAGTAACAGTATTTTTCTTCTCCTTGCCCAGAATATCAGTTTCATGGGATCACAGCTTATTAAACTGACCAGAGGGCTTGGCCAGTTACTTTTAAACCACTCTTTAACATATGATTCCACTTACTGCTTGGTACAGCTTACTGCACCTTTGATATATTCTTTGATTTTCATCTTCCGGGGGCTCTGATTGTTTTCTTTTCCACTAGGCATCCTGTATGTTTATTATTCCCATATTTCATGTTCATATTCCATATGTCAGTTCAAAGTGTGTAGGGCAGCAAGGCAGGCAAGCAGGTTCCCCATCTTACTGCTAACATGGATGCAGAAAAACATGTAAAAGTTCTTTTTAATCTCTGTAGAGCTATTTTTTTAATGCAGAACTGTTGGTTTTCTTTGCTGTTTCCTATTTGATTATTTCTAGCTTCCATCCTATCTTTTATATAAATCCTTTTGACTTCCCCAGAGAGCTTTTCTGCACCCATCAGCATTCTCCTTCTCTGTTTCAGCAACTTTGCACAAAGCTGGCCCTGTTCCTAGGAGGTGAATTATCCAGCACTGTAGGGTGAAATTGTCACTAAGGTTCCTGAACCGAGAGTGTAGTTACCTCTCCTGGGGAGAATTTCTCAGGAACACCATTTCCAGCTGGGGTCAGGCCCTTCCTTCCACCCAAGAGGGACTGCTGGCCTGGAAGTGGTGGCATTGTGCTGACAGCATCAGCCCCCAGGGAGCTGCTGTTGCTGCATCTGTTGAGCAGTGCAGGGTGTTCTTCATTCACACTTTGGAGTTTTTCATTTCCCAGTCGGATGGGCAATCTTTCTCAGTTCATCCTGTCAGTGCTGAACTCCTTCCTGGAGTTCAGATTGACCAAAGCAGCAAACTTTCCCCCCCTATTTCTAGCAGTTGATTTGCAGGCTGAAAGCATGTATCTGCTTGATTCCCTTTCCACAAAACAATGCTAATTTTTACGGCAACAGCGGGGCTGAAGAACCCCAGGCAGACCTCTTCACACACACTGATGGGTTTGGTGTGCTCTTGACTTTCACAGTGCCTTTGGTTATCTGCCTGTTGCACAGAAGGGCACCTCAGCAAGTGGCTCTCCTATGTTTTCTCTTATATTGTGGTGTTAAACAGCTTTTTTGGGAAAAAAAGATTGCATCAGCTGTGTGGCGCTGGGTATGGCTTCCTGATGTGACAGAACAGCGCTGGGGTGTGCTGAGTAGAGCTTACTGCCTGTATTGAGGGTCACTCTGCTGGAAGGAAACCACAGAAGAGGGGTTAGCTCCAGAGTCCCAAAGTCGTTGTCTGCAACAGGAGGTTTGCACTACCAGATGGAAAGCACCAATTTTCTATTTTCGGAAGAAGTAACTTTGGTCTCGATGAGAAATAATAAAATCCTGCAGAACATGGTTCATTAAAATTGAGTTCAGTCTGGGATTACTGGTGAGGTTTGCCACCTGTGTGCCCTCCTGCTTGCCTGAGTGGATTGTGGGTGGTACAGGTACCTCAGGAAACAGCTTACAGGGACACGTATTTTAATACACAGGGTTGAACATCTGCCTCTTGTAATCAGTCACTGTCCCATTCAAAAATCATTTCTGGCACTCAGTCAACCAAAAATACCCGAGCACAGCCTGGTGGTTGGGTCAGTAGGAGTTTGTGAGTTGAAAGAAACCAGTTGGATTCACATAAAATACAGTTCAGTGGTGAAGTCTCGCTGTTGTTGCTGCTACAGCCCTTTTAATGTTCCTCACTCTGATTTGGCATTAATGAGTTCTTACAAACGTGGTCTCTGTGTTTATACATCTTGTTTCTACCCATCTGTCTTAGACCACGCTGGAGTTTTGTGTTTCCTTTTTTTGCTAAGCGTGAAGCAGCTGGCCAGGGCAGGTACAGTCACATACAGCTGTATACAAGTTTCTAAATTCATGTTTCTAAATTAATATCTGCTCGATGAACGTCTGGGAGGAATCCCTCTGTTCCCCTCATGTGTTTCAAGTCTTACAGTTTGTTTGGATGTACAAATCAGTCTGATTTCCCACTTCTGCTCTGCTGAATTTAAATTTTTTTATGCTTTCTTTAGGCATTTCAGAAAATTGTCTGCTCTCATAAACATTAACATTTGAAACTAAGTTATGAATGTAAAATTATTCAGAAATCATGAAAAGTATCAACCATTGGGTACCAAACTGGCTGCAATGAGACCCCATAACATGCCCTGTGAGTATTTCTTGGATTTTAGCTTTGGTTTTGACTGCTTTAATTGCACACTTGGAACTGGAAATACTTGATCTGTTTGAAATGAGTGTTAAAAATAGTTGCAGTTTTCAACATTGTAAAAATAGCTTTAAAATTTGAGCGGTTGCTTTTTTCTTTGTCTGGTAGTCACAAATCTTCCAACCTTTGAGAGTCAGATTTCAGGTGTTATTTTTGCAAGCTAATGCTGCTGTGCATTGTAATTAAGCAGACTTTGAAGAGATATTTACAAATAATGTTTAAAAAGCCACCGTAAAAAGCACTCAACAAACTTAAAATAGCTTTGTCTTCTCCCTGTTTGTTTTTTTCTCTTGTTGCTGTTGTTCACAGCCCTACAGGCAGCATTCCTCCGAGATGAGGAGACAGGCAGGGTTCATGCTTTATTTACCTTAATAGATTTTTGAAGCTAAGTCCTGTGCAGCTGTTTGAAAATTTATGGAATTCATTTCTAAAGCAAACCACTTGGATAACAGACATGGCTGTGATTCCAGTTGTGCCAGTGCCAGGAAAGCTTTTGGTTTTGTACTGTGAGCACTCTTTAATAACAGGTCTTGTATTTAGCCTTTTGGCTTCTGAAAGCAAATTACTCCCTTCTTGATATGCAGCTGATGGTGCTGCAGCCTCATGATTTAGCTTTCAGTTTGTGGCTGTCCCTGGCTGTTCATGTCTTTGCTGGCTCAGCCAGGCCTGGCAGAGGCACAGCACAGCTGAGGAGATGCTCTGATTGCAGCCCAGGGTCACCAACTGCACCTCTGCTGCCGTGCCCAGCACGAGCACGCTGTCGGTGTGACTGCCTCTCGTACACAGATGGCCTTTTAAAATGTGCTTAAACTCCTGATAGATTTCCAAATATTTCCAATTGACAGCCTCCTTACAAATTCCCATTTCAGGAGATGGGAGCCAACATCTCCATGATCATGTTTGGTCGTTCACACAACCATAACATTTGAATATGACGAGGAAAATTGGCTGTGCTAAAGCACAAGCTTTAATTGGAAGTAAATGCCAAAAAAGATGTTTTTGTAATGAATGCATGGGTATTTAAGTAGTTTCCCATCACTTTAACATCAAAAATGTGCTGGGATCTGCCAAGTGACTTGGTAATCTCGGCTAATATCAGGGAAGTTGCACACAGTCAATGGCTTTAAGCAGCACTGTTACTCTGCACACTTCTCAGGATCTGGGCATTTTAGCAGCAATTGCTTGCTGCCTTTTACAACCTTGGCAGCAAGTGTCAAAGTGACTGCAGTTTTTGTCTAGGGACAGCAGTGTCCTGTAATTCCGAGGGACACTTGAGGAGACCACTCATGGTAGCTGAATGAGGACCTTACAACATTTTTCTGGGCTCTGACTTGGCTTCAGTGAAAGCTTAGCTTGGTTAAATTGGCCAGCCTGTGGGGGCTGCCATGCAGAGTGGAATACAGCATTTACACAACTAAAGCTGAAGGGACCTCATTCCATGGGAATTTCGCTGGATTGTTGGCAGTACCTTGGATAGACATTGTGCCCCGGCACAGCAGTGTCTGAGGCACAAAGCAAAGCAGGGCTGTCAGAGCCACTTCCATCTGCACACTGTGGCTCTGAGTGGCTCAAAATGACACTGGGGATTTTTTTACAGAGCAGAGGTACTGAGAAGCCCTTCACAGTCCTGCAATACCGTCCATGCCTCATGGCAAGTCATGTGCAGCTCCCCCCATCAGTGTTTCCTTTTCCATTATACTGTAGGCATGACAAAGCAGGGAAATGTTGCCAGAATTACACTCCAGCTCTTTCATCTGTGTCTAGAAACTGGCTCACACTGGCCATGGGAGCGTTTTAGATAGTATTTCCATCTTGTCTTACTGTCTACTCATGATTCGTTTGAATACTGCCAGGTCTTATATATTTTGCTCCTGTAGGTTTTTTACTTTCTCTTGAGATTGTGCCTATTTCATCTCCCTTGCTTTTTAAGTGGAAAAACCTTCATTTTTCCAGAGAGCTTGAGGAAATTTCTTTCTCATATTTTTCTGTATTACTTTGTAATTTTCCTTCTTTGTGAAAGAAGGTTCTGCCTCAAGAGCTCCCAGAAGCTATGGCTGCCATTTCATTTCTGTGTTTTCTTTCCTGTTGTGGGAGGTTTTAAAGGTTTGGGGTTTTTTTAATTTGTTGTTAAGGGAGGGACAAAAATGACAGAAAACTGATCTTACTTGAGGGAGAGAGTGTTTTGCTCTGAGCATTCAAGGAAGTAAATTATTTTCTGTTCAAGAATCTCATCAGGTCTTAATTGACATTATAGGTAGCTACATGTCACACTAAGGAAGCCTAGTCATGTTCCTCTTTGAAAAAAAAAGGTGCAACCCCTGACATTATTAAGGTGCACTGCAGATTACTTTTCAGTGAAAAGAGCTGTATTTTCTCCAAAGCTGTATTTTCTCTTAAGGTGATATGATACATCTACCTTGTGTAGATGTATCATTTTACCATGTTGTAATTGATGAAAATTAGGCCTAGTACTTCTTTGTTCCTTAAAGTATGTCCACAGTCAGTCTTTTCAACCTGCAGCTTATACATAAGTCTAACGTGAGATTATCTAAGAGAAAATCTGGTGCCTAAATGCCCAAAATGTTGGAAAAGGCCTTAAATGTTGGGAAATGCCCAAAATGCATTTGGATTTCCACAAAGTTCAAATGAGGTCTCTTCGCCGAGTGCCTTTACAAGAACAGAAAAAGTCAAAGGATACAAAGAAAACATGACTTGAAGTCTGATAAAAGATACAAAACAACAAAAAAGAAGGACTAAATAGGTAATTTTCACTGAGGATGGAGATCACTGGCATGTCCCAGGGAGATCTCATCACCTACTCACAGTCTCAGGCACGTGTATCAGGAATGAGGTGTTTGCTCAAGTCATGGCATTGTTTTTGGTAATAAAAGTTAAAGTGGCTGTGAAGAGGTACAGTGGGATCTCGAAATAACAGGTGATTCAGGGATCAAATGATAAATGAAGTGTTGGAAATGGAAATTACTGTACGTTGTAGAAGCCACTCCTGATCTGTACATGTAACATGAAGTGGTAGTTGTTACTTCCAGGTAGTTTTGGATAATTGTGCGACTGCATCACTCCAGTGCTCAGAGTCCACATCTCAGATGCAGTTCTGGCACCTCTCCTCTCTCAGAAAGATAGATGAGGAGCCCAACGAGGCTTATTGCATTTTTGAAGCTGTTCCATACAAGGAATGACAAAGAAGGCAAGTCTTCATCTTAGAGGAGAGAAAACTGTAGTGGTATGAAACAGAGAGCCTGTAAAATAATAAGTAGGAAATAGTGAGAAGGGGAGGATTAGTACATGTTTTTCGTAGTGGGGATAATACTGGGAACTGGGTTGTAAAACAGAAGTAGTCTTTTTTCCCCAGGCCTATTATTAAATTGTGTTGCTCAAAAATGTTGTGGATACCAAAAATATAGCTGGATTAAATACATTCTTATAAAGGCAAGTTCATGAAAAGAAATCCTGTAAGAGGCTGCAAAATATGAAGATACCACATCTGGCTCAGGTTGCTTGAAGGGTTTGCTAAAGGAAGGATGAAATAGTCTTGCAGTGGTTGATATTCTTCTCCTAAACCATCACAGTCAGGAACTGTGCTAAGGTGAAGGATCTTTGGGCTGACCGATTCAGCAGAGTTATGTTGTCGATGATACACAACAGCAGTGGCTGGAAAAAACCAAATGCTGCTCCTGTACACAGATTAAAATCAGAATTATATTTGTGCTGTAGCCTTTTGCATAACTGGAGCAGCAGTGCTGTTCTGAGCTGCCTGACTCATTTGAGCCGTCTCTTTCTCTTGTGTAGGTGTCGGATTGTAGCACTGCCTTTCTCTAAAGCCCAGTGGCCTGTGAGCTCAGCCACCGTTCAGGCTCCCCTGGAGACCCTCTGTACAGAGCAATGGACTCCCTCCTGTCTTAATCTGGTGAGCTGTAGAAAGCTGCATGACCTGCAGCTGGCAGCCTGCACAATGGGGCTAAACAGCTCCTCTGCCTCGGCAGGAGCTGTGCTGCTCTAGCAGAGACCTTTCTGCCTGGAATGGAAATTAAAAAATTATTCTTCTCCGTGGAGCACCTTTCAGTTTTGTGGCAATACTGCAATGGGCTTGTTGCCATTGCCTGTTTTCTTTCCTTGGCCAAGCAGTCCAGCAGGTCGTGGTGCTCTGACGCTCAGGGCAGAGCTGCTGATTTCCCTGGGAGCAGTGAGGTGCGCAAAGGGATGTGTTTCCATGGCCCCTGCTGGTGAGCAGATGGGCTGCTGCTCCTCACACTAATTGGACTTCTTCAGTCAGCTGTGGCTGCATTCCCAAGTATTCATCTGTCAGCTTTAAGGCTGCAGCTCACAAAGAGATAGTTTACTGTGACCAGGTGCTGTAGGCAAGTGTGGCTATTGAGGTGTTCAGTGGATTTTCTGTTTGCACAGATCTTCCTGTCTGGACATCCAATAGCCTCAAAGAGTCCAGCTGGAGTCCAGAACTCCAGCTCATCCTGGTTCTCTTGCAGGTGTCCTACACAGATGGAGATGTCATGGAAGTGCTTTTGAAGCACCCTCCCTGTCTAAATACCATCATTTCTGTCTTCTCAATGCTGTGCTACTGCAGCTGGGCTCTCGCCAGCACAGCCAGCCAGAGGAGTCTTGGAAAAGCCAGGAGAGAGAATACTCTGTAATGAGGAGAGAACAAAGACCTAAGGTTGAAGCAAATGTTTCCTGTTTGTCTGGAAGTCTGCTATGTGCCCCTCCCACCCAAAGAGGAAACAAAGATTCCTATTTTGTAGCAGAACTTCTAAAGGACAAATGATTAATCTGTTGGCCATGTATTACTCCTTGTCCCACCGAACTATTCGATCTTGTTCTGTCTTGGAAGGACTGTGAAGAATGCTGTTACACTGTGTACAAAAATACCTTCACTCAAAAGAAAAAGAGCTTAATTGTTCGGCAAGGGGCCTAGTTCAGGAATTTTTCCAAATCTATTTTTAGCACAAAAAACTACCACCCAATCTGTTGGAACTTTTTGTTTGGGGTCAAGTATTTCTTCTTCAAGAGTTTGCAGGGGACAAAGCCTCTGACATGGAAAGAAAGGGTAATATCAGAGTTGGATGTGGATGATCTTTCCCTGTGTTTCTTAAGGACAGAGAGCTAGCTGGCATGAGAGCATCACCAAAAAAAAAGCTGAGGCCTGAAATCTATCATCTTAATTAGCCAGAAAGATGTCCTCAATCCTTGTCTCCCCCATCCCAGCTGTCCTAGGCACTGTATATTTACTCTCTGCTGCTGTGGCTTTTGCACAGACACTGAAATGTGTGACGCAGGTGTGTGTTAATGGAGGTACAGGAGAGAGGCAATTTTCCTGCTCATGCAGAAGGGCCAATACAGTGCAGAGCTGCACTAGCAGCCTGTCCTGCTCTGGGATATAACTGCACGGAGAGGGCATCACACAACTGCAAAATGGAGACATGGAGATGCCGGGACTTGAGCTGCTGCCACCTTCACCCTGCGCCCTTCGCCCCTCACAGTTCTGAGGGTGCTGCATGTATATGCACACCTTCATCTTCTTGACTTGTGGAGGGAGTCTCTTTGGCAACCCGTTCACTCTTTACAGGTCAGGAAAAATGCTCTAGGAGTTGTTTTGCTATGCACGTTAAGTTGCAGTTCTACTGAATTCCAATAGAGAAATGCAATCATCAGCCTGTGTTTAAAATTCTGGTTCTACCTTGCATTAAGCATGGCTGTTATCCTTTCTTCCTGCTCCCACACACAGCAGGAGCTTTTCACAGTCCATTTCCCTGCAGCATCCTGGAGAACGCTGACCTCCTGACCTCGTTTCCACTGTGCTCTTCTGTAATACCCTGCTCATTTCACTGGTAGATGGAAGGAGCAGCAAGCTACACACACAGCACACATCCTTTAGGGAAGAATTGTGCCGTATCTGTGCACTGTCCTGGCAACTTCAGCTGAGAACTGCACAATGACAGAACCATTTTAGCAATGGTTACTTCATACAGTCCCAAAAGGTGTTGCAGCCAGAAGAATCTGCTGAGGAATCCGAACAGGACAGCCCATGATGGGAATGACTCGGGACAGGCTCCTGCCTGGTGTCAGGTGCAGAGAAAGGTGTGCAAGCACAGCACTGTCAGCATTGCTGGAACAACTGCAGCAGGTCACTTGACAAGAAAAGCCTTTTTGTCACTTATCAGTCATTAATTCCTCTAATAGAAATGTGAGCTCACTCCTAATTACGAATAGATGAATGAAGTGTTTCACTGGAGTGGGCTCATGGACTTGCATCTTGCAGGAATACAATGACCCTGTCATGAAAATTTCTTTTTCTGGAGTGAGAAGAAAGTGGATACTCTGGGGAATGGTCAGATTTTGGTTCACACATGAGGATAGTGATGAACACAATAATAGACACTGCCTTGTGGTTACAACAGGATCTGATTTTTCTGTGCTTGATGCTCGAAATGTGTTTAGAAAGATCTTTATCTTTCCCCAGTCTTGGGAAAAAGTAAATTAGTAAGTTTGCTACTCCTCTCTGCTTTTTTCCTTTTCCCCTCATTTCTATTTTGTAATCTTCACTGCTGTATGATTTGGTTTCCTGCCCAGACAGAAAAATTAGAGTTTCCGTCTATCCAGGAGATCTTTACTCTTTCAGAAGACAGGATTCTAAACCAGGGCGTTAGAACAACATTCATCACTGTTGTTTGCTCTATACACCCAGTCTAGATAGAATCAAAACTCTGTTGTTCCTCACCTGTCACCTAGGACCAGAGTAAAGTACAGTTCCTCCCCGCCAGTGCTCACAGTCTGATTGAAACTTTCTACAGACCAATGCTGTAAAATGCTGCTGCCACTGTGCATACACTTATCTGCAAAAGCTCCTGATTTAGGTTTTCCCCAGTGTACATGAGCTGGGAACTGCTGCCTGGATTTGTGGAAAACCTTGGGGAAATGCCATTCTGACTGAGCACTCTGTCCTGGTTAACTCCTGCAGTACTTAAAGCACAGCTATTGCAAGGTTATCTTTGGGTCTGGTTTATAGGAGAGGCCTATCCCTTTGGAACAGCTGCTGTATATGGATTATTTTGTTTCAAGGAAGCCAGGTGAGATGAATGGATAGAGCCAGATGAGTCACTTAGTTGAATTTTTAGTGTTGAATTTCTTCTTTACCTGAAAACGAACAAACTGTTCTTAATTATTGTTTCTTTATTAAGCACAGTGGCTCAGTGATGATGTACAGTGTTTCAAAACAGCTGTTGTGAAGGCTCTGATGTAAAACAGCACAAGAAGGGAGGATGGCAAACAAAGCTTCCAATAGCATGAAAATTATTGGAAAGATAAGGGGAAAGAAGTTGAGAAGGGTGCTGGGAAACACTGCTTTGCAGTATCATTACCAACAATTATTGTTATATATATATATATATATATATATAACGATATATATATATTTATATATATATATATATCGTTACCAACAATTTCTTTTCAGAGGAAAAACGTTGAGGAGCTAGAGGGATTGAACATCTGAAGACTTAAAGAAAAGTACTATCAGAAGAAAAAGAGCTGTGCAGTTCAGTTAATGGGGAAAAGTCAATTTCGTTGGCATGGAATGAAAACTTGACAGTGGGTTACGCTGCGGGTTGATTTGCATCCTGTGTGCCTTACTGGGATTTCAGTGGGTGTAAATTAGACCAAATACTATGTCCTGATAGTACTGAGACAAGTTAGTCTTGTTTGAGATTTGAAGGCTTTTGTTGTCCTTGAGGAGAACAGCAACTGAAAAGGGGCTGCTGGCTTTGAGCAGGACTAGAGGTGATTTGAAGGTGCAGAGGGATGTTGAGTCAATAGGACAGAAATTGTGCAGCCCAAAAAGCTCCTTGTTGAGGACCTGTTGCAGTGGCTGGATGAAAGCAAACGAGGCATTCCTCAAGTCAGGAGTTCCTAGAGCCAGAAACAGCACAGATGGTTGCACTTTGCTGATGGGTACTTGGAGGGGTCAAGTACCTACTGCTAAACTAAAGACTTTTATTCTTTTTATGCAGGTGTGTGCTGAAGGCAGGCACAAGGGCTAACATGTTCACACCAAATCATCACCTGCTGTAGATGTAATTGAGATCAGCAGAATGTCACTGCTTCCACTGGAAATCATCAGCCTTTTCTCTGCATATTTTTGTCAAATAGTATGTAGTTAGACAACAGACTTGGCAAGATAAGTCAGGAAAACACACCAGGATATTAATGCCCTTGTAGGAATGATATGTATTTTGTCTCTCAGAGAGATTTAGGAGGAAAATGAAGCAAATGAAAAAATGAAGTTATTACTGTATTATTAAAAAACAGCAGGCTCCAAAAAACCTGGAGCTGGATTCCCACCAAAAATCAGAGATATTGTGGAGCTTGATCTGAAGCTCTGAAAATTATTATGCAAATGTTAGTGTGAATCTTGAGGCCAGTATTGGGTGACAGTTTAGTAAACAGGTGAAAAATAAAAATGAAAGTGCTGTGAGCATCTCAGTGAGGCAAAATAATAATATACATTTATCTAGCACTTAACATTTCCAACTTGTATGTCCATTCAATCATGCAGAAAGTTGCACTGATCTCAGATGCATGGAAAGAAAGGCTGTGCCATATTTCCAGAGCCTCTGTAGCTATTGAACAAGTTGGTGTTAGACTGGAGGGTTTGGACGAAGGAATCATAGGTAATTCTAAAAAAAGCAAGGGAATGCGTCCTTTCTATCTAGGTTTAATGAAAGTAACACATACTTAGATGTAAGCTGAGCAGCCCTTGGAAAACAGAGTAGTTGGTGTTTGAGATTGCAGTGGAGCTGACTGGAATGTTTTAAGAGAATGAACTGGCAAACAACAGATAATGTCTTTCGGAAGAAAATTACCTGTGCTATTGAAAATCCCTTTAAAGACATTTAAGGAGCTCCACAGGTGAAGAGCATCCAACCTCCTTAGATACCCAGTGTGTGTTTGGGTACCAGCCCCTTCCTGCCAGGGCCCCCTGTGCCAGCCCAGGGACAGGGCAAGACTTGGCCCCTCCTCAGCAGTCCTGAAGAGCAGTGGAAGCTGCTCAGAAAGGCCACTGGGCACAGCCTGTATCGTTCCTCATGAACTCAACTACAGACTTGGCTGGGGGGAGGAAAAGAAAAATCTGAACAAAATGTTGCTAATCTGTCCAAGTAGGGATGTGACTGATCTCCCTGGGGCTAATTCTGTGTATGAAGTTAAATATATGCCTAGAGGGTTTCCTGAATGCATCCAGAAAGTTCATCCACTCTCAAGCTGGAGAAATAAATGAGTGCAAAGTCACAGGAATTGACATCTCTTGGGTCTGAGTGATTTTCTGACATTGCTGGTTGACTTCACTGTGGGAGTAGGGCCCAAGTTCTCAGCAAAGGGACCGTGTTCAGGGGGCTGCACTCTGCCGGGAATTTGTACATTTGCAGTCTCAGACAAATTTATTTTTGTAGTTGCCATATGTGAGGGCTTTTCATAATCGCCATCTGTGGAACGAAAGGCAGTCCAGGCTAAAATGTGCGCAGTTGCAAATATTGGAAAATATGGCTATTATAAAAAGTTGTAAGAACTTTATGCAAATGTTCCATCTACAGTGGAAGGGCCAGATTCTAATATCACGCATGGTGCACAGTAACAGATTTTTCCTAGGTATGCCGGGATGGCCACACTGTGCCTGAGATTAGAATGTGTTTCAAAAATGGATTATTGGGATATGAAAGAGCCAATGATGCGGAAAATCAGATTTTACTGAGCTTTTTCTTTTTTTCTTCACTCTTACTATGTGAGAATTGGCTTTCAGCATAGTTTCTGGTCTTTGTAATTCATTAGGAAAATTGACAATAAACTAATGGCAAAATGTGAAAACTAGTTTTCCTCCTTAAGAAATTCACATCATCAAATTAGGACAGAGAAATGATCTCTTTACACCCAGTTGCTCAGAGCAACTGGCAAATTTTGACTACACGAAGCATTACCTGAAGCAAACCACAGTGTCTGCATTCCCTGGGGACTCCCCTGAGGTGCTGTCCGCAGGCACTGGTGGCATTGAAGTTCTGGTGGTGTGCAGGTTAATTCACTCTGCAAATCCTACTATCAGTTTATCTTCATTTGTTTAAATCCTTGCATTTGATATTTTATTCCCCCCCCCCCCCCCCCCCCCCCCCCATATCCAGATACTGTCTTCTTTCTTGTCTCTTTGGGGAGGAGGTAAGTGAGATTTGGATGCAAGCCATAATTATTCTGGGAAAATCACCCTTCAGCTTTTATTTATATGCAAAATCTTGCCCTGCAGCAGCTTGACGGCTACAGGAGGCTAGGAAGGCAATACCAGCCTACCTCCAGGGTTTCTCTCCTTCCTAAATGATATCTTGCTGGTCCTTGTCTCATCCTCAATTCTCGGTGACCCAGGTTTAGGGAGAGAAGTTGGCATGGCTATTCTGTTCTCATCTCCAGAGAAACCCAGCACTGGCCAGGTAAGAAGCTCCCCTTGGACAGGGAATATTGGATTTTCTAAGACAAAGGGAGCAGTGAAGCCAGCTCCTGGCTAGAGCTGAAGCAGCCCTGGCAGCACTCCACAGCTAGAAAGCCCCTTGAGACTTTTGAGTTCTTCAGTACTGAGTAGCAGCTGCAGCAGCAGCTTTCCATGGGTTTGGATTAAGGGAACTTTCTCGGAATGTTCTGAGTGCAGAGGGTGTCTGATGTTTGGAAGTGCAGAGTGTTCCTAATGATTCCCATGGAAATCACAGTATCAGTTGGTTCTGAAAATGAGGTCCCTGGTCTAAACAGCTGGGTTTGCAGGCAGGGACCAAACCCTCTGAGGTGTTTTGTGGGATCATTATTATACAGCAGTTTTGCTGTATCCAAGCTGAACAATTTTTTTCTTCAGTACACAGGATTCTTGAAAAGCAAGGGCTACCCGTGCAGACCAATTGCAATGGCAGATCCAGGGATTTAGCAAAGGCTAAAACCAAAACTGGTCTCTGCACATGCTTTCTAATCTAAACAAAATCTGAAAGTTTATCAGTTGTCCCTGAGAGCAACACCTCTGAGTTAGTGATGCTTCTCAGGCCACCTGAGAGATGATATAAATCTTTATAACTTGCAAGTGAAGCAATCAAATTTTAATGGAAAAATGTTTCTGTCTTTGGGAAAATGTGATAAATATGCCACTGTGAAGGGGCAGAGAACTTTTGCGGGAAATATTCATTAAGACTGACTATGAATATTCAGTATACACCTGAAAGCCCACATAGTTATTATATTTTAAATAAATACTTGCTTTTCAAATGTTGTTTTAACTAGTCATCTATCTTCAGATATTGTCAAAACATCACTCATCATACATCTGTCTACATGCTATCCAGATGCTGCTGAACTAGTTTCTTTTTTAGGTATATATATTAAAGTATTCCTTTTCACAGAAAGTTTTGAGTGTAAAAATTATATATTTGTCTGAGGTTGGAAAACTGCATGGTACTGTTGCTGATGCAGGATTGGAATGAGGGATACTTTTTGTATGATATTATGAACAGTAAGTGGACTTTGGTGGTGGACATGAGGATCCCCATATAGTCTTAGCTTTTTAAATGAATTCTCTCATTCTTATGTTCTCTGCTGCCTCATCATAAAAAAAAAAAAATAAGAACGGGGGATTGGAAAATACTGTGTGGTTCATCATGATCCCCTCCTTCAGCAGGACAACATCATGCAGTTGCTTTTATGAACTTAATCTACACAACTGTAAATAAAAGTGAATTTCATGTTCCACCATCTCTCTTGAAAATGTGCCCCAGGAATGTAATGGGGCTAAAAACATCTCTGCTGGAGTAGCCCTAATATATGCATGATCCCTTCACACACACCTGTCCTTGGAGGAGTTGCTCTCTGCAGTGCTTTTCCCTCCCTCACGCTCACTCTAGAGCATTTATGGGCAGAAATATTTTCTTCTCTTAAGTCCTAGTCTTGCAAAACTGGTGGCAGACAGTAGCTAGAGATGAGCTCAGTGGGTCAGAGCAGGGTGGTGAAAATGCCCCAGTTGCAGGTTCAATCCCTCTGTGGGCCATCCACGTAAGAGTTGGACTTGATGATCCCTGTGAGTCCCTTCCAGCTCAGAGCACTCTGTGGGTTCTGGGGTGGGATGCCCTGCTGTCAGTGCCTTTCTCTTCCCCAGCTGTCTTCCACTGCACATTACTGCTTAAATGCAGTTACCTTACATGTGAGGATCAAAACTCTGCATATTCTTAATCATAGAATCATGGAATGGTTTGGGCTGGAAGGGACCTTAAAGACCTTGAGATCTTTGTCTACTGATGTTTGAACTGATGCCATGTCCACTGATGACTGACCTTATTTCTGCGGGCAAGTCACATAACTGTCTCTGGATCAAACTCGCCTTTGCTGTAAATCCATGAAGCCTTGTGTGTTTCATTGCACCTGTGTCAGCTGTGGAATTTATCCAGATTCTTTCTCTGCAATATGTCAAGCTGGTGAATAGACTCAGAATTACCTCTCCAGTGTTATATACCTCTCCAAGGTATTTTGGACTTGAGAAATTAAAACCAGGCTGATAAAAATTATTCTTGGACTCCCAGACTACTGCTTTTAAGAATAATGCCAATACAATATTGAGGAAGTATATATCAATCTGTCCCTAAAATGAAAAAAATCTTGTTACCAGTAAGCACAAAGGTGTGTTCCACCATTATTTAAGAGAAACACAAGATTGGCTACATTTATACTTGTTCCCTTCCGCAGCTCTGTCAGGGATATAATTTAAAAAGCTTTCCTTGTATAGATGTTCCGTTGTGGGGTTTTGTTCTCTTTCTCTAAGCATGCATAGATTTTAGACTACTTCCCTTAAAAGAAAAAGTTACTCAAAGTGAAATATTCCTTTAGATCCAGTCACATCTATTCTAGTAAGAAAATTTGTACTTAATAGCTGTTGTTATTGTCAGTTTTTTCAATACAATGAAAACCTTTTTTACTTTCTTCAGTACTTTTGTTGCTTGAAAATGATATTGTTCTAAATTATTGTTCTGTCAGCTGGGGGAAGGGTTGTCAGTAAAAGAGAGGCATTATACTGGTGTTGCACATGCAAGGTCATCTGTACCTCTCTGTGTTTGAACCAATGCTGCTGTGGTTGGTAAGAGGGGGAGGTACAAGGCTCTTTGAGGCAAGGGAAATTTATTGCATTGCTTTTCCAAAAATTACTGCCTATGGAAGTGGAGCTTGGGGTATGGTGGAACCAGAAGCTTGCTTTATTCTTTGATGATAGTAAAAAGTTCTTTAAAAAGCCACATCCAAGCATGAAAAAATGCCCTGTGATGAGTGTAGTACTTCAGGTCTTGGTTGCTGTAACTGGTAGTGGGAGCACAGTGATAGGACTCCTCTAAAACATCCCCCCGGGACAGACACATAAATCCCGTGGCATGGGAAAGTGGAAAACTGGAGAAAGTTTCAGACTGCATTTATTTTAATTTTTTCTTCCGTGGAGTTCATATGAGCAAGTGGAAGGAGTGAGTGCCCCGGCATCCCCTTCCAGATATTCCATATTTCCATATCCAAATATTCCATATTTCTGACTCCCAAAGGCCTCCCTGGAATGTGAGGGAGCAATGCAGCAGGAGTTGCTAAAAGCCCTGGTTAGAGCTGTAATTAATGGATAGGGACATGTGAGGAACCCTGTCCTCGCAGGGATTTCAGATACAGCATTTCAGCGACAGTTCCTGTCAGCGTTAGGGCCCCCATTACCCCCCTTGAATATCGCCTAGAACCACAGCAATTTTTTAGCAGTAAAGTGCTTTTTCTGCAGCTGCGTGGGGCTGCAAGGGAATTGGCTGCTCAGATTCACCTCTGCCTGCTGCAGCTGCTTCTGCTGGTGCAGGAAATGAGGGATTGCCTAGCAGAGCTGTGAGCTGGAGAAGGGCTTTTGAAAGCAGCCTTCCAGGGAGGATAAGATTTGTAAAGGAAGCAGAGCCTGTGTGGAAGATCAGGGATAGAAATTCTGGGTGGTTTGACATTGTTTAGGGAAGGCAGCTGGTTCTCAACAGCTCCCAGGCCCTTGAAGAAAGTTTGAAGGGAAGGAAGGCGCTTCAGGATCTGGTAGCAGGAGGGCTGCGTGCCTTGAGATGTGAGCAATACCTTGCAAGAGGCGCAGCTCCTGGAAAAATGCAATACCTGGATTTGAGTGTAATTCTCAGAGGAGGAGCAAATTGTAATTTTTAATTGGATGGTAGACAGTTCACTGGAAAATTAAGGTAGGAAGTAAATAACAGCCTGAAGGAATAAAAAAAAAAAAAAAAAAAAAGAGAGACTGTATTCTGCATAAATCTTGGCTTAAGGGAGTTCACTGTAGGAAGAGAACACTGAAATGGTGTTTAGTGTTAGCAAAATGTATCATCAATACTTTCATGTCTTGTTTTTCCTCTTCTCAACATCCCTGGGATCAGTGCTTTGCTGGCCATGTAACAGAATAATCTTTACAAGCTGGGGATGGGGGAGTTTTGTTTTCTTACCATAAATGGAGGTTTTTGATGAAAAATAAGTGTTTTATGGAGGCATCCTGCTGCCACTGAACATAGGTAGCCTTGATGAACATTTGAAAATACCAGAGAACTGGTAAGTTAAATATTGCACTGCTAGGGCCTTCTCACTGTTACAGTTTAAACTAAAAACTTAAGACCAAAGCTAGAAGTTCCACAGCCTAATGCTGCTAAAATTTATGTTCTTCACTCTGAACTGAAGCTCTGCTGCTTCAGTAACTAAAAAGAGGTCTTTCTTAGACTAAAAATACTGTGTTGAACATCAGGAAGTCAAGTTATATCAGCTTAATATTAAATTAATGGTCATTCATATACATC
This sequence comes from Fringilla coelebs, assembly GCF_963513975.1. Classification (NCBI taxonomy): domain Eukaryota; kingdom Metazoa; phylum Chordata; class Aves; order Passeriformes; family Fringillidae; genus Fringilla; species Fringilla coelebs. Next base: position 11,371 of record NW_028167494.1, on the reverse strand, counting down.
ATTACCTCATACCATAACCTGTGCAGCTGTTCATGACATCTGCATCCAATCTATAGTTCATGACATGTCTTGACAGATACTTTACCAGAACCCCCGCCATGACTAATCTTGTAGTCATCAATTCTGCCTTTTTTACATTTGCTTGTTAATAAATGTAAATCTTCCTCGATATATGTATTCCAGCAGTGTGCCTGTATGTTCTAACAGTTACCCACATTTAATGCTCCTTTGGGATCTTTGGGCATGTAAGGAGCAATGAAAATGCACTTGGCACTTGTACATGTCATGGTAAAGTTTAATCTTTTATGATGGAAAGAGGCTGAGCCTATAAAATAAAAATAGTGCAGAAATTGTTCCTTGTTCTGGAAAACTGTCCAGATTCTATAGGCTGGAAATAATATTTACTGCTCTAGAGAGGACTGTCTTCAGCCAGATCACTGTGGGACTGAGGTTCTTCCAAAACAAGAAGATGACCACAGTCCTAGAATCAGCAGCAACCCTCCTTGGCTTCCCATGTGATGTAGATTTTCCCAACTCACATGTGCACACATTACTGTAAAATTAAAATGTCATCCTTCTGGTAGAATATTGAGTGCAGTTCCCCAGTAATGGAATTAACTCTTGGCTAAGAACTAGAGAGAAACCGATCAATGAAGATGTGCAAAATTTTCCAAAAAGCATTAGACATGGTTTGAGTCTGCACAGTTGGTTCCACACTGGAAACAGTCTCTTGGATTGCTTAAATGAAGATTAGATCTATTCAGGTATGACATGTGAATATAACTGCTTTTTCTTAGGGTGCCAAATCCAGCAGGTTGAAAATTATACTACTGTTTGGCTGGAGATTGATGACTCTAAAAGGTAGACTTAGGGCTTGCTTGGAATTCTTGCTTACTGATGGTGAATCATGGCTGAAAACAGCCTCCTGTTTTTATCTCTCCAAGAGCCCTAGGAAAAAAAGAAAGCAGCATTCATGTGAAGAAATTGTTTTCCCCCACATCATGTATTAACTTCAGCAGGTAGAAATGAGTTCAGAGTTCATGAGTATCTAAAGCTCCCCACTTTTCAACACTTTTTGTTTCTCTTTGCTTTTGACTCCGTTTAGAGTAGAAGAGTGGAATGGAAATGTCATTTTAAGGGATTATACTTCCTTGTTGTCCCTGATCTGTCTTAATTGTGTAGGAATTCAGACAGATTTTCTTTGTGTTCTTTGAATGAGATCAGCAGTAATATAACTGATAAAAAAATGGCATTGGCTCTGGCTCTGGAATAAGGACAATTCTTATGAGAAAAAATAGTAATTTATTCAAGGGTGAGCTAGTACCAGCTGCAGTGATGCATTTTTCTACACAGATGAACTGTGAAGGTTTGTTAAGCAAAGAATATTGAGTGTGCAGAAAACTGTAAAAGTTACCAAATCCAGCATGGATGAGCGGGAGCTGAAAGGGACTTGGAAAAGCGATGCCATCATAAAAGTGAGAGCTTTTCAAAACAAATGTTTGTCACCAGTTTAAAATTCTTACTGCATTTCTTAATCTCCAAGTATTTTTTTGTATCCTCTTCCCTAGTGTGCTGTTGGTGCAAGGTTGGCACCTTTCAGGCTGTCACGAGCTGTCCTTGTGAACGGGTTTTGTGATGGTTCGTGGGGGATCTCAGGGTGCAAAAAACCGACACGGTACAGGGGGTTTGCAGTGGTAATCAACACAAATGCACTTTTATTGAAATAACCACAACAGAAATGCATTGGGGAAGGATTGGGGGAAAAGGGGAAAATAAGGAAAAGAGGGAGGAAGAAGAAAAGGGTATATAGCTACCAAATGTGGAACTGCAAAGTCCTTTGGTGCCCAGCCGATGGAGTTCACCAGGTCACGTCTGGGGACATCTCAGGGATGCAGTTCATCTGGACCATAATTATGCTCTTCTTTGATGGGGGAAGGGGGATGAATTTTGAAACCAAGTCAAAGGTAGTGTATTGTATCTTTGGGGGAGAGAATGGTGTTTGGAAAAGGGTACACACAGTCCATGTTCTCAGCGGTGGGTGAGAGCCATTGTCTTCTTGGTCCACTGCTCACACCTGCAGCATCTGTCTGCTTTGGTCGGCTCGCCTCCCCCCGCACACCTCCCTGGGTTGGGGGTCCCAGTCCCAGTCCTTGGAAATTGTGTGAGGGATTTCACATAGGGATTTCATGTCTGGCTTTTTCTCTGGCAAAGAGGCTTCTTACATCTCAGTTTGTCTGTCACAGTGGTTGCAAATGAGCGAGAGGGGTCTCCTGTGGGGGACCACCCCCAAAACACAGGAGAAGTCCAGCCAGGCCGAGGGGTGGGGAAAAATCCCAGAGCTATTGTTGCAAAATTGTCAGAATGTCCTTTTTCTTCTCATTAGTGTAGCATAAAGTAAACACACCTGTGAAAACAATAGCTTAGCAATTCTCTCAGGTCTCGGGGCCTTCAGTGTGTAACTCTTCTCCTAGAGAGCCAGAGATTTTAGACAGGGGGATCTTTTCTTCAGTGATCCCCCAGTGACGACCCCGAGGCAGATGAGGGAAATTTCAGAAAGACTCTCACACAGGTGTAGCATCAGCCTGAGCCTGCCAGAGGGAGCTGGACACCTTTATAGTGTTGAGATGGGGGCATTGCCCTGGGAGCTGCCAACAACAACTGCTGGGAATGAGGACAGTGGATATGGAGAGCCCCAAATAAAGACCTCTTGTAGCCTTCAGGGGGTGTGAATTGCCAGCATAGGCCATTGCTCTCCAGGCCTGTTTTGTACATTGATTACAAAGAGTTGTTTTAAATCTCTTCTGGTAGCCATGGTAAATCACCGCTTTAATTACTGTCTAGGCAGCTGGCTTGTTGAATTCTGTTGAATGGCATTAGCTTATTCACTTAATTCTGAATTGCAAAAAGGCCACATTTAAATTTACCATCTCTCAGGTTCAGTTGATCTGAGAAATAAAATATCTGAGAGGATGTAAGAAAATCTGGCTGATGTTTTACTGGAAGGGTGTCAGAGAGACAGTAATGAAATAATTTAGGTTATGTATGGACATGCATAGTCAACCCCTTTTCCCCTCCTTTTCACAGGGAGGCAAAAAAAGAAGGAGCAGAGCAGTGCTCCTACTCTGTAATATTCATGAATTATGAGGATCGCTTTATTTTTCTTTCTTTGTGGGTTCACAGGCTCACCTCATGCACAGTTCTTTGTCTGGGCTCTTAAGCCAGTTTCATGGTCACATTCCATCTGGGACAGTAATTAACTAATAGTGATTATATCCCTGGGGCCTCTGGTATCATCCTCTGCTTTTATGGGAAGGTCTCTGCCATCATCTCATGACTGTCAGTAACTTTGGGAACAGTTTAGGATATCTTATGAGTGACTTGGGGATACTTCATCAGAGCTTGATGTTAAAATGTAGAGCATGACTGGAGACCAGTCACACAGCCCTTTCCTGCACAGCTATGGGCAGGTACTAATCCTACCATCTAGAGGCTATTTTGCTTGTAACTCTGGCTCTCCTCTGAAGTAAGGCCTTCTCTTGCCTCCAAAGCAGCCAGAACAATAAATCTGGAACTAATGGTTTAAACCTTGGATCAAATCGTGCAGAAGTCCCTTGCAATTGGTCTTGGTAATTCTCTTTCCTGGAGAGGATCTACCCCATGCCCACAATGTGTGCATGGATATCCATTGTTGCTGCAGGTTGTGGGAAGGTTTGCTCTTCTGCACAGTAAGTGGATGGTCTGAAACTTCCTCACAAGAGCTGTTTCACTCATTTCCTCTTCTCTGTTGTTTTCATTCCAAAAAATTTATTAAATTCAGGCTCATATTCAAAACCTTGGATACAAAAAAACGAAAAAACTGAGCAACTCACGAAACCTGCAGTTGAATGCCATGTTTATGCAAAATAACAGAATTTTAGGGGAGTTGGCACTAACTGCCTAGAGTGCATTAGATAGTGTCCCAATAAAGGGAATCTTTCCTGAATTCAGGAAAATTCAGGAAAGCGCCTCCCGGAATTTCCCTAGAATTCAGCAAGTGCTTTGCAGCTTTAAATTGGAAGGAAAGCCTCAGATTTAGCAGCCAGAGCTTCAGGAGGAGCAGCAGCGAGCACAGCATCGGTTTTGCAGCAGCTCCTTCCATGTGCATGTTTTTGGGAGTGGAAAGGCTTGCAGAGTGTTAAAGTAGCTTTTTCTCTCCGCTGGAAAGCTGCACGCTCAGTGCCAGTGTTCTGCAGCTTCTTTCTTCACGTTTCAGCAGCTAGCACGCTCTCCGTGTGCTGGAGAAGCGGCAGAGGCTTCCTTGCCGGAGAAGCGGCACCTTCGCCGGCAGAGAGCATCCTGCCGGCCGCGGTGCGCTCCGGAGCGGGGACTTGTGCCGAAAGAGGCCGGCAACAGGCGCTTACCTTCGGACAGCTCCGGATCGCCGTCTAATGCGTCTCTTGTCGCCTACACGGCAGGGAAAAGCTTTTCCACTCTGTCTAGGAAGGAGAAAGTGTGCCAGCACAGCAAATGCCTCCCGGACTTTCCCTGGAATTCAGCAAGTGCTTTGCAGCTTGAAATTGGAAGGAAAGCCTCAGATTTAGCAGCCAGAGCTTCAGGAGGAGCAGCAGCGAGCACAGCATCGGTTTTGCAGCAGCTCCTTCCATGTGCATGTTTTTGGGAGTTGAAAGGCTTGCAGAGTGTTAAAGTAGCTTTTTCTCTCCGCTGGAAAGCTACATGCTCAGTGCCAGTGTTCTGCAGCTTCTTTCTTCACGTTTCAGCAGCTAGCACGCTCTCCGTGTGCTGGAGAAGCGGCAGAGGCTTCCTTGCCGGAGAAGCGGCACCTTCGCCGGCAGAGAGCATCCTGCCGGCCGCGGTGCGCTCCGGAGCGGGGGCTTGTGCCGAAAGAGGCCGGCAACAGGCGCTTACCTTCGGACAGCTCCGGATCGCCGTCTAATGCGTCTCTTGTCGCCTACACGGCAGGGAAAAGCTTTTCCACTCTGTCTAGGAAGGAGAAAGTGTGCCAGCACAGCAAATGCCTCCCGGACTTTCCCTGGAATTCAGCAAGTGCTTTGCAGCTTGAAATTGGAAGGAAAGCCTCAGATTTAGCAGCCAGAGCTTCAGGAGGAGCAGCAGCGAGCACAGCATCGCTTTTGCAGCAGCTCCTTCCATGTGCATGTTTTTGGGAGTGGAAAGGCTTGCAGAGTGTTAAAGTAGCTTTTTCTCTCCGCTGGAAAGCTGCACGCTCAGTGCCAGTCTTCTGCAGCTTCTTTTTTCACGTTTCAGCAGCTAGCACGCTCTCCGTGTGCTGGAGAAGCGGCAGAGGCTTCCTTGCCGGAGAAGCGGCACCTTCGCCGGCAGAGAGCATCCTGCCGGCCGCGGTGCGCTCCGGAGCGGGGGCTTGTGCCGAAAGAGGCCGGCAACAGGCGCTTACCTTCGGACAGCTCCGGATCGCCGTCTAATGCGTCTCTTGTCGCCTACACGGCAGGGAAAAGCTTTTCCACTCTGTCTAGGAAGGAGAAAGTGTGCCAGCACAGCAAATGCCTCCCGGACTTTCCCTGCAATTCAGCAAGTGCTTTGCAGCTTGAAATTGGAAGGAAAGCCTCAGATTTAGCAGCCAGAGCTTCAGGAGGAGCAGCAGCGAGCACAGCATCGGTTTTGCAGCAGCTCCTTCCATGTGCATGTTTTTGGGAGTGGAAAGGCTTGCAGAGTGTTAAAGTAGCTTTTTCTCTCCGCTGGAAAGCTGCACGCTCAGTGCCAGTCTTCTGCAGCTTCTTTCTTCACGTTTCAGCAGCTAGCACGCTCTCCGTGTGCTGGAGAAGCGGCAGAGGCTTCCTTGCCGGAGAAGCGGCACCTTCGCCGGCAGAGAGCATCCTGCCGGCCGCGGTGCGCTCCGGAGCGGGGGCTTGTGCCGAAAGAGGCCGGCAACAGGCGCTTACCTTCGGACAGCTCCGGATCGCCGTCTAATGCGTCTCTTGTCGCCTACACGGCAGGGAAAAGCTTTTCCACTCTGTCTAGGAAGGAGAAAGTGTGCCAGCACAGCAAATGCCTCCCGGACTTTCCCTGGAATTCAGCAAGTGCTTTGCAGCTTGAAATTGGAAGGAAAGCCTCAGATTTAGCAGCCAGAGCTTCAGGAGGAGCAGCAGCGAGCACAGCATCGCTTTTGCAGCAGCTCCTTCCATGTGCATGTTTTTGGGAGTGGAAAGGCTTGCAGAGTGTTAAAGTAGCTTTTTCTCTCCGCTGGAAAGCTGCACGCTCAGTGCCAGTCTTCTGCAGCTTCTTTTTTCACGTTTCAGCAGCTAGCACGCTCTCCGTGTGCTGGAGAAGCGGCAGAGGCTTCCTTGCCGGAGAAGCGGCACCTTCGCCGGCAGAGAGCATCCTGCCGGCCGCGGTGCGCTCCGGAGCGGGGGCTTGTGCCGAAAGAGGCCGGCAACAGGCGCTTACCTTCGGACAGCTCCGGATCGCCGTCTAATGCGTCTCTTGTCGCCTACACGGCAGGGAAAAGCTTTTCCACTCTGTCTAGGAAGGAGAAAGTGTGCCAGCACAGCAAATGCCTCCCGGACTTTCCCTGCAATTCAGCAAGTGCTTTGCAGCTTGAAATTGGAAGGAAAGCCTCAGATTTAGCAGCCAGAGCTTCAGGAGGAGCAGCAGCGAGCACAGCATCGGTTTTGCAGCAGCTCCTTCCATGTGCATGTTTTTGGGAGTGGAAAGGCTTGCAGAGTGTTAAAGTAGCTTTTTCTCTCCGCTGGAAAGCTGCACGCTCAGTGCCAGTCTTCTGCAGCTTCTTTCTTCACGTTTCAGCAGCTAGCACGCTCTCCGTGTGCTGGAGAAGCGGCAGAGGCTTCCTTGCCGGAGAAGCGGCACCTTCGCCGGCAGAGAGCATCCTGCCGGCCGCGGTGCGCTCCGGAGCGGGGGCTTGTGCCGAAAGAGGCCGGCAACAGGCGCTTACCTTCGGACAGCTCCGGATCGCCGTCTAATGCGTCTCTTGTCGCCTACACGGCAGGGAAAAGCTTTTCCACTCTGTCTAGGAAGGAGAAAGTGTGCCAGCACAGCAAATGCCTCCCGGACTTTCCCTGGAATTCAGCAAGTGCTTTGCAGCTTGAAATTGGAAGGAAAGCCTCAGATTTAGCAGCCAGAGTTTCAGGAGGAGCAGCAGCGAGCACAGCATCGCTTTTGCAGCAGCTCCTTCCATGTGCATGTTTTTGGGAGTGGAAAGGCTTGCAGAGTGTTAAAGTAGCTTTTTCTCTCCGCTGGAAAGCTGCACGCTCAGTGCCAGTCTTCTGCAGCTTCTTTCTTCACGTTTCAGCAGCTAGCACGCTCTCCGTGTGCTGGAGAAGCGGCAGAGGCTTCCTTGCCGGAGAAGCGGCACCTTCGCCGGCAGAGAGCATCCTGCCGGCCGCGGTGCGCTCCGGAGCGGGGGCTTGTGCCGAAAGAGGCCGGCAACAGGCGCTTACCTTCGGACAGCTCCGGATCGCCGTCTAATGCGTCTCTTGTCGCCTACACGGCAGGGAAAAGCTTTTCCACTCTGTCTAGGAAGGAGAAAGTGTGCCAGCACAGCAAATGCCTCCCGGACTTTCCCTGGAATTCAGCAAGTGCTTTGCAGCTTGAAATTGGAAGGAAAGCCTCAGATTTAGCAGCCAGAGCTTCAGGAGGAGCAGCAGCGAGCACAGCATCGGTTTTGCAGCAGCTCCTTCCATGTGCATGTTTTTGGGAGTGGAAAGGCTTGCAGAGTGTTAAAGTAGCTTTTTCTCTCCGCTGGAAAGCTGCACGCTCAGTGCCAGTCTTCTGCAGCTTCTTTCTTCACGTTTCAGCAGCTAGCACGCTCTCCGTGTGCTGGAGAAGCGGCCGAGGCTTCCTTGCCGGAGAAGCGGCACCTTCGCCGGCAGAGAGCATCCTGCCGGCCGCGGTGCGCTCCGGAGCGGGGGCTTGTGCCGAAAGAGGCCGGCAACAGGCGCTTACCTTCGGACAGCTCCGGATCGCCGTCTAATGCGTCTCTTGTCGCCTACACGGCAGGGAAAAGCTTTTCCACTCTGTCTAGGAAGGAGAAAGTGTGCCAGCACAGCAAATGCCTCCCGGACTTTCCCTGGAATTCAGCAAGTGCTTTGCAGCTTGAAATTGGAAGGAAAGCCTCAGATTTAGCAGCCAGAGCTTCAGGAGGAGCAGCAGCGAGCACAGCATCGGTTTTGCAGCAGCTCCTTCCATGTGCATGTTTTTGGGAGTGGAAAGGCTTGCAGAGTGTTAAAGTAGCTTTTTCTCTCCGCTGGAAAGCTGCACGCTCAGTGCCAGTCTTCTGCAGCTTCTTTCTTCACGTTTCAGCAGCTAGCACGCTCTCCGTGTGCTGGAGAAGCGGCAGAGGCTTCCTTGCCGGAGAAGCGGCACCTTCGCCGGCAGAGAGCATCCTGCCGGCCGCGGTGCGCTCCGGAGCGGGGGCTTGTGCCGAAAGAGGCCGGCAACAGGCGCTTACCTTCGGACAGCTCCGGATCGCCGTCTAATGCGTCTCTTGTCGCCTACACGGCAGGGAAAAGCTTTTCCACTCTGTCTAGGAAGGAGAAAGTGTGCCAGCACAGCAAATGCCTCCCGGACTTTCCCTGCAATTCAGCAAGTGCTTTGCAGCTTGAAATTGGAAGGAAAGCCTCAGATTTAGCAGCCAGAGCTTCAGGAGGAGCAGCAGCGAGCACAGCATCGGTTTTGCAGCAGCTCCTTCCATGTGCATGTTTTTGGGAGTTGAAAGGCTTGCAGAGTGTTAAAGTAGCTTTTTCTCTCCGCTGGAAAGCTGCACGCTCAGTGCCAGTCTTCTGCAGCTTCTTTCTTCACGTTTCAGCAGCTAGCACGCTCTCCGTGTGCTGGAGAAGCGGCAGAGGCTTCCTTGCCGGAGAAGCGGCACCTTCGCCGGCAGAGAGCATCCTGCCGGCCGCGGTGCGCTCCGGAGCGGGGGCTTGTGCCGAAAGAGGCCGGCAACAGGCGCTTACCTTCGGACAGCTCCGGATCGCCGTCTAATGCGTCTCTTGTCGCCTACACGGCAGGGAAAAGCTTTTCCACTCTGTCTAGGAAGGAGAAAGTGTGCCAGCACAGCAAATGCCTCCCGGACTTTCCCTGCAATTCAGCAAGTGCTTTGCAGCTTGAAATTGGAAGGAAAGCCTCAGATTTAGCAGCCAGAGCTTCAGGAGGAGCAGCAGCGAGCACAGCATCGGTTTTGCAGCAGCTCCTTCCATGTGCATGTTTTTGGGAGTGGAAAGGCTTGCAGAGTGTTAAAGTAGCTTTTTCTCTCCGCTGGAAAGCTGCACGCTCAGTGCCAGTCTTCTGCAGCTTCTTTCTTCACGTTTCAGCAGCTAGCACGCTCTCCGTGTGCTGGAGAAGCGGCAGAGGCTTCCTTGCCGGAGAAGCGGCACCTTCGCCGGCAGAGAGCATCCTGCCGGCCGCGGTGCGCTCCGGAGCGGGGGCTTGTGCCGAAAGAGGCCGGCAACAGGCGCTTACCTTCGGACAGCTCCGGATCGCCGTCTAATGCGTCTCTTGTCGCCTACACGGCAGGGAAAAGCTTTTCCACTCTGTCTAGGAAGGAGAAAGTGTGCCAGCACAGCAAATGCCTCCCGGACTTTCCCTGGAATTCAGCAAGTGCTTTGCAGCTTGAAATTGGAAGGAAAGCCTCAGATTTAGCAGCCAGAGTTTCAGGAGGAGCAGCAGCGAGCACAGCATCGCTTTTGCAGCAGCTCCTTCCATGTGCATGTTTTTGGGAGTGGAAAGGCTTGCAGAGTGTTAAAGTAGCTTTTTCTCTCCGCTGGAAAGCTGCACGCTCAGTGCCAGTCTTCTGCAGCTTCTTTCTTCACGTTTCAGCAGCTAGCACGCTCTCCGTGTGCTGGAGAAGCGGCAGAGGCTTCCTTGCCGGAGAAGCGGCACCTTCGCCGGCAGAGAGCATCCTGCCGGCCGCGGTGCGCTCCGGAGCGGGGGCTTGTGCCGAAAGAGGCCGGCAACAGGCGCTTACCTTCGGACAGCTCCGGATCGCCGTCTAATGCGTCTCTTGTCGCCTACACGGCAGGGAAAAGCTTTTCCACTCTGTCTAGGAAGGAGAAAGTGTGCCAGCACAGCAAATGCCTCCCGGACTTTCCCTGGAATTCAGCAAGTGCTTTGCAGCTTGAAATTGGAAGGAAAGCCTCAGATTTAGCAGCCAGAGCTTCAGGAGGAGCAGCAGCGAGCACAGCATCGCTTTTGCAGCAGCTCCTTCCATGTGCATGTTTTTGGGAGTGGAAAGGCTTGCAGAGTGTTAAAGTAGCTTTTTCTCTCCGCTGGAAAGCTGCACGCTCAGTGCCAGTCTTCTGCAGCTTCTTTCTTCACGTTTCAGCAGCTAGCACGCTCTCCGTGTGCTGGAGAAGCGGCCGAGGCTTCCTTGCCGGAGAAGCGGCACCTTCGCCGGCAGAGAGCATCCTGCCGGCCGCGGTGCGCTCCGGAGCGGGGGCTTGTGCCGAAAGAGGCCGGCAACAGGCGCTTACCTTCGGACAGCTCCGGATCGCCGTCTAATGCGTCTCTTGTCGCCTACACGGCAGGGAAAAGCTTTTCCACTCTGTCTAGGAAGGAGAAAGTGTGCCAGCACAGCAAATGCCTCCCGGACTTTCCCTGGAATTCAGCAAGTGCTTTGCAGCTTGAAATTGGAAGGAAAGCCTCAGATTTAGCAGCCAGAGCTTCAGGAGGAGCAGCAGCGAGCACAGCATCGGTTTTGCAGCAGCTCCTTCCATGTGCATGTTTTTGGGAGTGGAAAGGCTTGCAGAGTGTTAAAGTAGCTTTTTCTCTCCGCTGGAAAGCTGCACGCTCAGTGCCAGTCTTCTGCAGCTTCTTTCTTCACGTTTCAGCAGCTAGCACGCTCTCCGTGTGCTGGAGAAGCGGCAGAGGCTTCCTTGCCGGAGAAGCGGCACCTTCGCCGGCAGAGAGCATCCTGCCGGCCGCGGTGCGCTCCGGAGCGGGGGCTTGTGCCGAAAGAGGCCGGCAACAGGCGCTTACCTTCGGACAGCTCCGGATCGCCGTCTAATGCGTCTCTTGTCGCCTACACGGCAGGGAAAAGCTTTTCCACTCTGTCTAGGAAGGAGAAAGTGTGCCAGCACAGCAAATGCCTCCCGGACTTTCCCTGCAATTCAGCAAGTGCTTTGCAGCTTGAAATTGGAAGGAAAGCCTCAGATTTAGCAGCCAGAGCTTCAGGAGGAGCAGCAGCGAGCACAGCATCGGTTTTGCAGCAGCTCCTTCCATGTGCATGTTTTTGGGAGTTGAAAGGCTTGCAGAGTGTTAAAGTAGCTTTTTCTCTCCGCTGGAAAGCTGCACGCTCAGTGCCAGTCTTCTGCAGCTTCTTTCTTCACGTTTCAGCAGCTAGCACGCTCTCCGTGTGCTGGAGAAGCGGCAGAGGCTTCCTTGC